>NW_020897732.1:767984-998471 GCF_003984885.1 Neopelma chrysocephalum | reverse complement strand
GCGGGACCGGGCTGGACGCACCGCCCGCCCCCCGCGCCCCCGCCCGCCCGGCCCGGCCCGCCCGGGCGGCTCCGCGGGCAGCGCCGCGCTGGAGGCTGTGCGGGGCGGGTTGTCTTCTCCCGAAAGTTGGACGGGCACCTCCTGCCCCTTCTCTGTCCGCAGCTGAGCTCAGCCCACGGCTCATCTGAGATGAGCGACATCAACTTTCTCAGCACAAGGAAAATCTGCAGAAAGGGTCCATCAAGGATGGAGAGGGACAAGAAGAGACCCCTCCAAAACTTGGTGTTCCTGCCGGCGCCCAGACGTGCGCGCAAAGGGCTTGTCCTCAACACGATTTTCAAGCATTTTTGAAGCATTGCTTCTTGCCTGCTTCCCCACCTCTCCCCTCCCCATAATTTATTCAGCCTCTAGAAACAGGTGAATAATATGCAGATCTGTTTTGGTTTAATGACGTCCTCAAAAAGAGTGTGTTTGTGAATCATTTACTTCAGTAATTGCTTGGGCCCATCAGCTGCTCACCATGTCTTAATTGACTTTTACCCCAGGCTATCAAAGCGCTTTACGCATGTTCATAAATTGAGTCCTATTCAATATGTGTTCTAGTTAATAGTGAGAAAACAAGGGCAGTAAAGTTACATGATGAGTCCAAGGTCATAGGAGAAGTCTATGGGAGAGCCTAGAACTGCATACAGGTTTCTTGGTGCCCTGGTTTTGCAGGGCTCTGGGAGTAATTGTCATTGACCTGCTTTTCTACGGACATCTCCTTTTGTCTTCCAGCAGTGAGGATCTGAGCCTGCAGCTGCTGACACATGATGTAGCCACCAAGGACAATGCCACCAGCAGCAGGGGGACCTTCAGCAAGACCCCTTACACCCTGTCCCTGAAGGGTACATGTGGAGTTCTTCGTGGCTTTGCTGGCTGGAAAACACCCACATTTTCCCATGGTAAAGCCTAGTAGCTGACACGGTCAATCAGCAGAAAGTTTAGGTCTTGTAACAGGGCTTCATGTGGGCATGACGATAGCAAGGGTTTCCATCAAGGAAGCCATGCTGACACAAGTTATGGTTTATTATTTAAATATCTTGGCTCCGACAGGCAAATTGGGAGTTCTGAGTTTTTCAAATACCTGTCTCCACTGTGTTGTATGAAAAAATTTCCAGGATGATTTTCTCATCTGCATGGCTGCAGTCTGAGCTGTTTGCTCTCCTTGGTTGTAGGAGACAGTCCTGTTTACATCCCTTCTTGCTGAGCCAAAAGCTTTTGCTCCCAGTTGCATAGTCATGATACATCACACAGAGCAGGTCCTTGCTCCTGGAGCTCATGGCTCTCTGTTGGGAAAGCTGCTGTGCTGGCTTTAGGGGATGGAAAGAGGTGGGGGGGACAGACTGGACCTACCACTTCAGTGAAAGAAATTAGATCATTTACTGATAATGTCAAGGCGAAAGGAAGAGACACCTTTAAATCTTCAGGAGGTCACAGCCTGTGGAGAACATGATAAAAGCACAGAGGTCAACACACCTCGGATCTGCCTCTCTGCACCTGGGGCTAATTTTTGTTACATCTCTTCTGAGAACACTTTGTGGACTGCAAAGGGAGGTGCAGCCCTTGGAAGGAGGCACTTCTGCAGATTAGTCTGGAGTCCTGCAGTCAGTGAAGATTTCCCCCGAGCGAAGTCAAAGGGCCTTAAGCTGAAAAACAGAGCGAAAGCTCCTAAAAGAAGAAAACAATGCCCGTGCTTCTAGCTCTCCTGTTACAGAGGAAAACCTGAAAATCTGAGCTGAACATAGCTGCACAGTTGGGCACCAGAAAGAAAACATGATTTTTGAGGCAACATGAGGGATGTCTTGGACTGGATTCACAATTAACGACCAATGATGGCTGCCAGCCCCAATTCCTGTCCAAGCGGGATTGCACAGAGGGCTGGTGTAACACATGGAGCTGTTAGTCTGTGGTTTGGGAAGTCTGAAGGCTGTGCTCCTCAGTGTCAGCAGAGCTTTCAGGGACTCCCTTTGCTTCTGCTGCATCTTGCCCTCTGCCTGTTAGAGAGCAAACTCTTTGGGCAGATGTTGCTTTACTCTGCCCTTGCTTAGTGCTTGGATCGGTGGGGTTGTGGTCTCAGGTTGTACTGCAATGCAGAGTGTGACTGCCAGGAGAAGGGTAAAGATGAAGGAAAGCAGAGCCGGCAGGAATGCAATTCTGCTTTTTGATGGTCAATGTGCACAACTAATGGAGCATTGCTCCCTTGCAAAGCCCACAGTCCTGAGACCACCTAGAGATATCTCTCTCCTGGCTCTTTCCAGAGAAGGGGACGACAGTCAGACATTCTTGAGCTTAGAGTTTCAGCCTCAAGAAGGCTGAAAGAACTAAGTGTGGCTGAGTGAGAAGCATACAAATGGAGTTTGTGTAAAAGAGCACTAAAGGCACTGCCTGCCATATAGGACCCTTGACATGGGTGAAGATCAGTGTGATGGGGCAGAGTGTCATCATGGGGTAACAGAAGTGCAAAGAAACCACAGATCAAAAGCCAACAGTGTCTTTGTGCAGCTAAGGTGGGTATCTGGACAGGAGCACAGTAGGGCTGCATGAACCCAGCAAGCAGTAGAGGCATCCCCTGTGTCACAGCAGTCAGGTTCAGATCAGCATCCTGTGGGACATAGTAGAGCAGGTCCACATGCCTGGGCAAGCAGGGAATGCCAGGACTCGGCTCCTTGGGACATGAAGACCAGCACCTGCAAGTGGCCATTATGGACAGAAATCGTGGAAAACAGAAACACACAAACACGAGCAAGACAGGCCGGAGGGGGGAAATACAGATGAATTAATGCACAGGGAAGGGAAAAGGAAAAACATAGAGACATGCTGCATGCCAGCCAGCTCTTCAGCAACAGCACTGCAGCGTGTCATCACTGTGACAAGTGAATGGGAAGTTCTGCTCAGCTCGGTGCAAGTTGTTGCTGCTTTATGTCTTTATAATTCTCTCTGGCCTCAAAACCTCCCTGATTGGGAGTCCTCTGTTTATGTTTTATGTCCCATCATTAGTGTCGCTGCTCAGGGCCAGAGCTTTCCTGCCATTTCTACTAAACTTTTTGCAGGCTTGGAGTCTCATTTCTGGAGGTGATCATTCATCAGTGCTTTTTACAGTGAAATCAAGCAGATTTCTTCATAATTTGGTGTGGTTTGAAGTGACTAGGTGCATTAATTATTCCCCAAAAGACTGTAACAGGTTTTGTCTTAGATCCAGTTGCTGGGAAAATATTTAGGAACATATGCTGAAATCACCACATACCTGAAGTTTACCATAACTAACTAGCCACAGATGTGCTATTAAACCCCTGCTTATTTTTTCCTCTTGTCCATCCTATATGGCATGTTACAGCCATGATATATTAAACTTACTTAGAACAGATGTTAGTCATAAACAAAACAACTATTACCTTTTTGCAAGAAAACATTCACATTGCCCATTCCGACAGTAATCACCTGTTTATATAATTGGCACCTCTTTTTAGCTTGGAACAGAGAAGCTTCAGATATTTTATTGCTGCATCAAGGGAAACACTAAGCATTGCCGTGGAGAAGGGATGTTTTCATTTGCCAGTTCTTCGGTGTTTCTTTCACTGTATTTTGATTTGGTATTTGAGGATTCTTTTCTTGAACTGCTTTATTGCTTCCTAAGCATCCCAAAGAAGCAGATGGGGTGGGTGTGTATTGAATAGAGGGAAATAGTTCACGATGTCGAGTGGTGACCATTCTGCAAAGATGATTTAATTCACAGCAGTCAGTGTCTGTGCGAGGTGTTGGGCCACATGCTGCTGGGGAGGAGAAGGAGTGCCCTGATGGAGAATATTTTCCTTTAAATATGATGACTCAGCTATCGTGTCTGTTAGATACACCTTAGAGTCCTAAAGTATGACATATGAAAGTGTGATGGAGGGAGGGAAAAATGGGGAGAAAAAGCTAAAAAATAAAAGAATAGTTAGCACAGAGGAAGCATACACCCATACCGTGTGAGTTCCTGAACGTTGTGAAGACTGCTGAAAAGACTAAGAGGTGTGGCACACAAATTACCCTGCAGATTTAGCTGGTTTACATTTGGGAAAATTAGGTAGTGCTTCCAAAACTTTTGAAGTGCTAAATATTGTTAAAATAATCCTTACAGCTCTTTCATTCAAGGACTTGGCTCAGGGTACTCAGCAAATAACTAATGAGTTTCTCATCATAACACCCAAGAGAGATGGGAAGTTATCACAGTAATTACCCCCGTCACCCAGCTGAGAAACAGAACAGTTAAGCGTTGTTTTTCAGGAGAGTTTCCTGACCAAAATATTTGTACAGTCGTTCAGCTGAAAAGTTCTTGAGAAGGGTTAGAAGCTCCAGCTGGCCTCCCAGCAAGGTGTCGAGGGGAGAGAGAGAGTCATCCCCAAAGGTAGGGGAAGATGAAAGGAGAATAGTTACGCAGTAGCAAAGCATATTGATGTTGGATCTATCCTATTTTTCTTAGTTTAAACTTTGAATGCTTACTACTCTAGAGAAGGCT
The DNA here is from genome assembly GCF_003984885.1 of Neopelma chrysocephalum. Classification (NCBI taxonomy): domain Eukaryota; kingdom Metazoa; phylum Chordata; class Aves; order Passeriformes; family Pipridae; genus Neopelma; species Neopelma chrysocephalum. Next base: position 993,934 of record NW_020897732.1, on the reverse strand, counting down.
AATCCCTACCTTCGCTTAATGAAGTAATATAGGTTTGATGCATTACGTACAAGGGTACACAAATGGTACAATGCGGATGTTACAGCAGCTCCATCCATCTCCACAAAGCTACATATGAAGGCTGGGCTGTGACTGCCACAGCATCACTGCTGCGAGTGATGTGACCTTCACTCGCTAAGGAGCGAAGTCTCACAGGCGTTGGGAAGTGAGGTCATGGCTAAGAGGTGTGGAGCTGGGAAAGCACAGGCAAGGTTTTAGCTTGATTTCTCTAAGAAATTAGCAAGAGCTGTGGATGCTATTAGCATCACTGCATGGACTAGTGCTGGTGGAAAACAGACTTCAAATAAGCTAAAAGAAAATCAGTGTTTGATCAGGTCTCATATGTTACCACAAGGTGTTGATAATCTTCGGGGAAATGCCCACTTCACCATTACTTGTGAGTGCTCAGCAGCTCCAGGCCAACACTCAGCAGCCCACTGGGTCATGCCTGATGTCCAGTGTAGGTCTAGTCAAGACCCAAGCAGTGGGATCCCTCCTGTCCTCCCATCACCTGTCTAGCTACAGCTCAGCACCATCCCGCTATGACTCCAGATTTACTGTGTCAAGTTCAGATGTTGACCTGTTGGAGTTACAGTGAAGACTGAGAGAAAACTCAGGTTACCCTCAGGCATTAGCTAAAATTTATTTTTTTTTCATGAAACTAATTTCAAATTTACTTTGGGGGGAAAAAAAAGCAACTTCATTTTCTAAACAGCTGCAAACATAGTAATATAATTTAACTTGCAAATGCATAATGGGTGCTGAACAGGTCTTTATCTGGGAGAATAGAGTCTGAAATAGCAGAGAACCTGGGGGAGGAGAAGCACAAGTGGCAGGGTGATAAGTACGTGAAGTAATGTAGAAACTGTAGAGGTCATTTGGGAATGTCCCCTGCCTTTCCTGAACATATATGCATAAACAATTAGCTGGAAGATGGCAAATACAGTACAGATTAAAGGATCCTTACTTATTTACACTGATACATCTGGGCTGTGAAAATCACTGCTTTAAGATGTAACTGAAGCCCTGAGGTTTATTAGGAACAAACAAAAATATATACTGATGGCAGCCAAAGTCACTGCCCTATAGAGAGGCACAGCAGTGCTGAGGGACCTGTGTGCAGCCAGACAAAGACATGCAGCAGGAGGGGCAGTCGGATCTGTGGCTCTAGCCTGTGGGCCAGCTATTGGCATGGTAGTCCTCTTGCTTGCCTTCAGAAGGCAGGAGATAAATGCCTTTGAGTGACTGTCCTTCCCCTAACACTTGCTGTGCTTTGAGCAGAATGGCTTTGGGTACCACTTATGATGGAGCCTCTGCAGCAAGCCCTTCCCTGGGGAGCGCAGGTTCACACTGGGAAAGGGAGGACATCCCTGAAATAGCGTGTTTTAATACACAATAAAAAGGCTCTTCTTATTAATGCTTTGTGTCATAGTTCCATATTAGTTCCATAAGGACTGAATTAATAACTATTTAACTCACCAATTTCAGCATTTAGCTGTGGTAACATAAATTTTAAAATCTTAGGTTTCAAAAGGCGGCACCATCCTTTCTGAAGTACTACCTCCCTCCTGTGGATCTATATAAGCTGCTTTTATGAGATCAAGGAGAGAAAGCTATCTACAATAGGTTGTTTGCGTTTTTTCATAAGAGAAGTTGAGCACAGTAGCAAGGGCAGAGAGTGAAGAAAGGCTTGTTTGTAATAGGAGCACTCAAAAAGTTCAACAAGAGTTTGCAAGACCCCTTCATGTCAGTGCGTTCCCACAAAAAGCCTCACCCGAAAAGCTGAAATTACAGTCTTTCTCAGTTACAGAAAAAAAAAATGGGAGAATGACTTGTAATTTTTGAACCAGAAAAGCTATGTTTATCTTCCAAAGAACAGCCCCTTGAAGATGTGACTGTCATCCAGGGTTAAAGAGCAGGCAGAAAGCCTGCAGATGGACAGGCCCTTGGCCGCTCAACACCCAGCACCAGGCATCTGTCTCCTCAGGCGAGGGGATGCTCCTGTTATCTATCTGATATATAACAGAGTGTCGTGGCTTTCCATATCCAAACACATCTTGACACTGGAGATTGCACAGATCCCAGAGCTCTGGAGGGAGGCCAGGGACGTGCACCCACCCCAGAGCAGCTCACCGCCACGGGAGCAGGCAGAGGCGGCATGGAGAATCGTTATCAGGGAGCAGTGACATGTCACGGCCGTCTCGAATGGGCCACGGGGTCAAAGGATTATGACTCAAATCATTCCTCATAGAAAAATCTCTTCCAAATGCCTGACTATACTATGAAATCACACAGGGAGTGTGCTGTTATCTGTGGGGGTGGTACAGACCCACCTCTGCTTCATGCGGGAAACCAAAAAACAAAAAATACGGCTGTGCAGAGCATCCCCGTTGTACAGAGTCACCTTGCCAAGCTGCTTTCCTTCCTTTCCACTCGCTGGTGGACAGGTTTACAGGAGTGAGTGGGGATATGTTTTAGCCCCACAGTAATAAACTTGCCTTGTGCATGCATATTTTAGTCTTGAATTTAACTCTCATTTGCTCTCTTATTCTTTTACAGCAGGGTATGCACTTCTGCAGATGCTGATGTCATCCCCACTTCTTACCCGCTCTCCACTGGGATTGCTTTTTGGAGAGATAGGAGACACTTCTTTTGGAAAGTACTTTTACCAAGAACTTTCCAGAACAGCATTACAGAAACACAGTTTTGCTCAATAACTTTTTAAGTTACGGCAACTGTGCAAAGGATTGCAGCACCAACACAAGAATCTCAGCCTGCACCTTAAAGGTTTGCAGGTCTGTAGGGACTGTATTGGGATTTGAAAGTCATTGACATCTATTAATTATCTTGTAGAAGTTGATACTGATATTACAAAGAAATCTTGCTTGAAAGGCAGAGAAGTTCAAACTCTCATACCAAAAAGCTTTTCTTGTCAAGCTGAATTCTTCCATTTCTCTCCTATCCAGGATCAGACAGAAAATGGAACCAAGCACCAAAATAATAGAAGATTTTTTATAATCAAAGCCTCATTCAGATTAATCAAAAGGCATCCATGTGTGTTTTACTAAGTGGTTTAGTTCTGTTATCACCTTCTGCACAATTTATACAGCCCCCAATTCGCTAGAGGGCTTCTAGACTTATCAGTCAAATTTACACCTGTACCTCACTATATTTTCTCTACTTCAGATCAGAAACAGGCACCATTGAAGCCTTAATTTATCACATCCTTTCTTCCCCTGGCTCAAGCTTCACCCCTGGTGTTTGGGCATACTGCAGCACTGTGATATAGAAGCATCATGCAGCCTCCCCTTAGGAGACAGGCTGTTTAAAAGACCAGGGTGCTGTGGGACATTTACACCATACACACTCTTTATTCTCATTGCCAGTGTGCCCAAACCCAGTCACTCTCACAGGCAAGCCAATATTCTGGGGGTCCCACACCCCTCTGTGTAGATGGAGTGAAACCTCACAAGATCTCCCTTCATCTGACAAAGACCTGAACCTGGAAGGAGGTCCTTTGTACAAGCTCTTTTGGAGTGCTCTGGGAGAAAAGCAGCCAGCCAGCCTTCGAATGAATGGCTGTTTGAAAGGAGATTAAACCCTCCTCTGTACGTGCAACTTACAGCCAGGCAGACTACATCAGAGAAGTCAAGCTGCATCCACTCCAAGGAGAAAGTTAAAATAGAACTGAGCCTTCTTACTTCAGCTCTGCCTTTTGTTGTGCCCTGCAGGCAGCGTTCACCTGAACATGTATCCTCCAAAGTCAGTACTTACCTAAAGTGAAAAATGGTGCACACAGCCATATCTTTTTATTCCCTTCATTTCTAGAAGAGCCTCTGTTCACTTTCTATTCAACATAAACCTAGTGGTCATGAGCAGGACCACTAACCATGGAGGTACTTGACACATCTCAGAAGGGAAGCTGAAGAGTTGCAAAGCTCATTGCATGGCTCAGGTCCTTACAAGTTGCCCTGTTTAATAATGGAGACAAACAATCCCTACAAAAATAACAATATTACTTTAAGAGGCTGTCCTCCTCTACCTGTCAAGAGCCACCTTCCTCTTTAACAGGGTCAGATGCATGGATAGTGGGAGCTGCACATCCATTTCAACACCAAGAACACCAAGTCAGTGGTACTAGCCTGGATAGATTTCTGGACTTCACTGGGCTGATGGTTTTGCAGTGAAGCCGGTGAGGAAAGTTCGGCTGAAGGGTGTTTCCTTGTACAAGTGATGAAGGAAACGGCTTGGGGCAATGACACCCTAACCCAGTACAGCTGTTTCTGCAGTGATCATTTGTTCACATTCTAGGATGCATTAAAAGAGCAGCTTGGAGCATTTCTGTTGCTGCTTATCCTCTGACTGGGCTGTTGTTAATGCAACACTCACTCAATGAAGTGTTTGGGATGAGGTCCAAAAAAGCACTTAGGTGCCTAAATCCAAGACAGCGACTCACAGCTGCCTAAGGACTTAGGTTCCCCCTTTTGTATATCCCTTCCCTGGATCTCCTTAAAAACCTGGGCTTCTACAATGGGTTGACTCCAGGTGCTGCCATCTTGACTGAGCTTGGCCACCACAGCCTGCCTCCTGTGTCTTGGCCATCCAGCCCTGAAGATGAGGTAGCTGTGTTTGGGATCACTCAGACGCTCTGTGGCTGTGCCCTGAGCTCTGCATTCAGCAACCACAGCTGCTCTTGCTCAGACTGTGGCCGATGCTGGTCCTCCCCCTCGGTGTAGCCACCATGGAGGAGAGTGGTGCTGACTGACTCTTCACAGCTAGAGAGTCATGAAGAGCACGGCACAAAGGTGACTTCATGCTGATGAGGGAAGAGGCTGCCACTAGCCTGGCTTGAGTATATTTTCCCCCATGTAGCACTCTCCTTCTGCTCCCTAGCAGGGGTCCAGAAGAGAAGTGATTAACATATCCTTCACAGCAGATGGATGATCTCTCTTCCACTGCCTTTGCTACTGATGGCCTGACAAGGAATGCTGAATTCAGGTCTGGCATCTCCTGCATGTGTGGAAGCTGGATGGGTCATGGCATGCCATGCTCAAATCCACTCATACTCCCACCTGTCAATAAGTCTTTGCAAGAAAAACTTAAAGGCGTTCCTAACAAGGTATAAAATTCCTCCAATAACTTCTACTGTATTGCAGACCATATCTGTCCATGTGCCTCTTTCCTCAAGATAGAGCTCAAAAATGTAACTTCTGTAACTATTTTTAGTTACAGAAATCTAGTGATCAAACTCCAGTGACTTACAGGGAGTGAGAGAGAGCATATTTGCTCTTCTACTGCAGCTTATTCACCCTGCTCCTGAAAAAGCAATTACTTCCAAGGAAGCGCGTTGGGTGGACGAAAAGCTGAGGCACACGTGCTGGGAACTGGTTATTTGGCATGGCAGCACCCCTTCCTGCAGCCTGACCATTTTTGGGTGCTCTGACAGACATCTTTCAACCACATTCATGTGTCTTGCCATGAGACCATTAAGCTTTGCCGGGTCTCTCCTCTCATCTGATAAAGCAGTTAGGGCTCTGTGTGACAGACACTTGCAATTTTCAAATACGTGTCTCAGGTAGGGCTCTACATGCACAAGCTGTTTTCCTCATTAAGCCCTTCAGTTACTGCAGTTTACCTAATTCCAAGCTGGACTGTAAAAGGCCTGATCGATGTAACACATTCACTCCTGATGATGTCAGGGAGCCACTATACCCATCTAACAGATGAGCTGAGTTGATAGTCAGAAAATTTAGGATGACAAGCACCGTTTATCATGTTAAACCGGATGCCATCAGCACTCTTCAGTTCTGCAAAAATGCTCTAGTTCTTCATAAAGCTATTACTGAGACATGTAAGGAAAACATGAGATCTGAGCCACTTCCTGCTCCAGCCTTCTGCCGTTGGCGCCTCTTCCCACAATCAGGAGCAGAGCCCGATGTGGAGGCATGTTTCTGAAATGATTTCAAAGATGAGATTTGGTGTCTTTTCTGCCTACATGTGTCCTCAGCAGGAAAACTGCAGAACAGCAGAAGAGGGAAGATGAGGATACTGTGGGACAGAAAGTGAATCTCCTGTAGATCTCTCCATGCACGTGTGTCTGGCTGGGCCCCATCCTCCAGCCAGGCTGTGATCCATATCTCAAAGGGACCATGATTCCTTCTCAAATTACTGCTGCTGGCAGAGCAGCAGAGCTGGCAAGTGAGTTTTCAGGAATGTCTTTATCCTTCATGATCCATATGAAATAAGTCCAAGTAGTAATATTCTTGGAGAGCCAGATACACTGATTTTGCAAAGGTTGGGAGCAGCAAAGCACACTATTAATAAAACAGTCACAGTGCTCTTGGTTTTGTTCTTATTGTGATAATTATAAGCAGAAGCTTTCTTTTGTCTGGTCAAAGTTTCTGCTGCTTCAAACTTAGAGCTGTCAGAGACAGCTGAGCAAGAGGGCTTCGTTTAATGGACAGCAGTATCTGATCCAGCAAGTGCCATGAGTCTGCTTTGGTAAGGTCAGTGGAAGAGTGAAGAGGAGAGTTTTTCTGAGGACCTACTCTCCAATCCACTGTGAACACTATTGCAGTTCAGAGAAGCCCAACAATGGTGTCTTGGCTTAGAGAAAATAAAAGAATTTTTTTGGGGCTATGTACAAGCATATTCATCACTGTATACAATGGTAAAAGCTAGAGTCACATTAATGGTCATATTCTACTAATACTGACTTATTTTAAGGGGTACCATCAACAGGGAGAAATAAAGGACATACTCTCCAAATACTGGGAACCAGATACAAAAAAGAAGCTGCTCGTAAGTATCTTTTTTTATGCTCAGTCAAATGCTGTGAAAAAAAAAAGTGCCTTCTGGCACCATGAACCTGCTTAGGAGGAGAGATTTTGTTCCGATAGTCCATAATTTTCCGTGCACATTTTCAACAGGTAAGTCTCAACAGATACCATTAAGAATCAAAGCCTTGGTGCTCCAGAGGGCAAAGCACCCACCATCTCACCTCATTTGCAATTTAACAGGTTTATCATTTACACTAAGGTGTCTCTTTTAAAGGAAATCCCAGTGGAATTAACCAATACTAAATTTCAGGTGCAGGAGGAAAATGTGCAGCAGAGCATATTTATGATAGAGACAGATATTTATGCTTGTGCCTGGCTATGCTGCAGTGGATATTGCTGGAAAGGGCAGCTTTTCTGCAAAGTTCTGTTAGATCCCCTCAGCAGGAAACAATTATCCGTAATACCAATTTCCCGCAGAATTTTGCAAATGCTTCCCTACAGGGATTTCACCTTTCATTGTTTCCCCTGCACAGCACAGAAAATCTGACTGCAGTGATACAAAATCAGATCTGAGTCATATTTTTTTTCCGCCTCTGGCAGCTGAAGGGAATAATATAATTTTTGACTAGAAGGAGATGGACAAACAGGGTAAGGGCTGGTGACCTGATTCCCAAGAGGACCTCCAGAGGTCCCTCCCCACTGCACCCATTTTGTGGTGTGATGCTCAAAAGGAGAGGGGTGGAGGATGCAGTGGTGGGGTCCCTGCTTTGGGGGCACTCATACCTTGGCAGCAGCAGGAGTCCAAACCTAGGCATGCCAGGGCCCCACAACATTCGTGGAAAGGAGCATTGTTGTAACCTGTGCCTGCCCAGAGGAGTCCCTTGCAACACCTGCCATTACCCCAGGTGTCCTCTGAAGACCATGAAATCCCCATGGCAGAGCCCCTGACTTCTCTTTCAGCTGCAGTTTTGTGGTGCTATGAGGAGGATTACAGCCATGGCAACCAGAAGTCACATTTTCAGCAATTTTCTTCATTTTTCTTCTTTGTCCCTGACCCCTCTTCCAAAGCAAAGTATCTCACTGCACAGCTTCCTGACAGTGTGGGCACAGCCCTACCTGTGCAAGCAGTCCTAGACCAAACCCATGGCTCATAGGGGGGTTTGCCTTCCTCTCCCATGAAACAAACTCTGAGCTCAGCATGGGGTGCTCAGACTCCAAACTGGGCAGGATGTGCCCAGGGAAAGATGATGTGTGGGATTCACTGGGGGGGGGGGTGCCAAACATAACAGGAATCTCTCCTCAAGCAGTTCAGCATATTCAGAACTACTATATAGGAGGGTTTCCTTGCATAATCCACTTTGTTCCACCTCTACAGATATTTTCAGAGGGTGAAAAAAAACAAGGACTTTGGCTACGTGATTAAGGATGCAGGTAGGATGAGCGTGGCATCACAAGACAGTCCATTTTGCTGTCCCCAGAACTGGAAGCCCAGCAGCAGTGGGGCCTGGCCCACTGACTGACAGGTACAAGTAACCAGTTAGGTGTTTTAGCTGCACTTCCCAACAAGAGGAGGCTTGTGAGGTTGTGCTGTCTGTCCATCTGCACTGGGCAGCATGTGGCTCTGATGGCCACTGTCACCCAGTCCTGATTGGGGAGGTGTTTCAAGGCCATGAAATCCCCATGGGTTTGGGACATGTGACAAGTTGGGTCTGTCCCCAGCACCATCTGCCCTTTGCCCAGGTGAGTCCTGGCTGCTGGGAGGGCAGTGGGGCACACAAGGCAGTGCTGAGGAAGCTCAAAGGGCCAGACCCTGCAGGGACCTCACAGGCTCCCACAAGCCATTTCATCACTGTTTGTCCCCGTGCATCCCCATCTGTTTATTAACTCCATCCCAGATGACCTGACATTCAGGTAAACCAAATTTGATTTTCTGGCTGAGAGAGCCCTCAGATCTTTACCGTTTCCAAACAGATTTCATCAAGGAAAGCACATTGCCCTCTGAAGCCTGATCTGCAATGCCAGCAGCGGAAAGCTGAGCGTGCCCAGCTGCTGGGTAGAGAAAACTCAGACCTTTGTGAAGCTCTGGCTGAGAAACAGGAAGGAGAAGGAGCACAGGAGCATCCCTGGACACAGCACTCATCCGGGGGTCTGACCTGGGGTGTCCCATAAAGGCCCATGTGTGGTCCAGGGTGCAGCTCCCCCCCTGCACGGCAGGCATGGGGGGATGTTCACCCTTCTCCAAAATGCAGGTTGCACCAGAGTGATGTTGGTGTTGAGGTCCTGGGGCCACTAAGGTGAAATGATTCAGTAAGGCATGCAGGAAAGGCAGGAGGTATCCAGCCTTTGGGGGTACAAAAGAGATGGACAAACAAGATGAAAAAAAAAAAACCCAAATATAAAGAATATAATTTGATATTTTTTGAATTGTTATGTACCTGGTACCAGAGCTGGACAAAAGACATCCAAATTTCTTAAGGTATTTTGTTTTTCAAAGATTGCAGACTTAAATTACAACTTTTTTTAATACACTGCAGAACACTTGTTCAAAAGCAACATTTTCCTGCAACAATTGACTTTAAAAAAAACAGTGACAAAATTTTAGTTTTGGGAAGAACATTTTTAAGTCTCAAAAGTCCAAGTAGCTCTGCTCCACACTGCAGATGCTTTCAGACTTGCCCAAAGCATGTGCATGTGTATATGGAACTGTGATTTGCTCTTCTTTGAGATGTCTTTGTTGTTGGCCTTGAATCTGCAGAAGAGTTGCCTTGTTTCCAAGCAGAAGTGAATTCAAAGTATGCTGCCATTGTCCAGGAAGTGTGAGTGCTACTCAACTACTGTGGAGGCACACAAACTCACAGCACAGAAATTTAAAGCTATGGAGGAATTCTGCTGGGCTGTTAATATCATTTAATATTCTTCCCTGATCGTTCATTTGTATTCATGGTCTTTTTACTTGATAGAATTCTCTAACAGTCTTTAATAAAAAAAATTCCTTTCCCACTTGAGATCTCAGATGAACAGGGTAAAAATGTAATTTGGATGATAGTTAAGGTCTCCTTCAAAGAAAGGGTAGGATCTGGATAAATTAGCCATAACTTGGCAGGAGTGGGAATATCCATCAAAAGTTTGTCCTCTTAATTCCAGAGTCCAGGTGAACCCAAAGTGTTAGTTTTGTAGAAGCTAGGAGAGGTATAGTCAAAGGGAAGTTTGTTGCTGTGAGCTCTGTGCACCAGAAACCCTTGCTGAAGTGGGCACGGGAAAAATGAGAATAAACACAGTATCTCTCCCAGGCAAGAGGTGAAGTGATGCAGTGAGGTAGTTGAGGGGGAGGGGGAGGCAGATTGTGGTATTTGCAAACAGGTTTGGTAGCCACTGGGGGAGGGGGCACAGGGAGCTACGTCTGCCTGGGAGAGGAGGAGAAGCCAGTGGGCTTCCCTGGGAGCTGGTGAGCCTCTTCAGGCTGCAGCTCTCCAAGAGAAGATGCACCACCTTGCTCTTTCCTTCACTCTGCTGAAGTCTGGGAAGGGGTTGGTGGCACGTTTATAGAAAATTTCTATTTTTCAGTCTCAGAGTTTAGTTGTTATTTTAATTTTAACCTTTTTCATTCAGTTTTAGCATATCCATGATGTCCTATGACATGCCACAGCATTTGCAAAAATCAACAACAATCTAAGTCCTTTGTTGACTCGGAGCACTCCTGGTTATTTCTGAGTGCCATGGGAGAAGCAAGGATCCTAGCCTTCCTCCACAGCATATCCTTAAGGAGGATGTAATTACTGAATTGGGTTTTCTGCTGGGCACGCTCTGACTGACAGACTGGGCCAACCCCCACTTCTCTCCTTCATAATAGTGGAAGCTTATCTGCCGGCAGTGCCAATAAAAATAAATCATCTGGTTGCCTTATGCTCTGTGTAGATGAAAACAGAGTCATCAATGGTCTTGTGTACTTCTACGCTAACTTAACGCCCACTGCATTCTTTTTTTAAAATCAAATTTCAGGATTTTGAAGAGGCTACTATGTACTCAAGAGGAAGGGAGGGCCAAGGCTCAGTGTGTGCAGATGATGAGGTTACAATACAATCTTTGTTTGTTTATATAATGGTTTTTCAAATTACGTTTGCGTGTATGAGTATAATGTTCTCATTGACTAGCGCAATGCACAATAGACCACCCACAATTTGGGAGGGTGCTATGAGTTTGTCCCTCTATGAGCAGGCACCATTTAGTTTTTCACCCCCATTCTGTCAGTATATCTTCAGCCTGGGCTTACTCATTCCTGCTAGATGAGTTGGAATCAGAAGTGGATCACATAATTTTCTGTGGTGGCCGCACATACGGTTAAAAGATGATTTGAAATTGAAAATCCTGAAAACCTGTAGAGTTGAGATCTGTACCACTGATCCAAAATTCAGCTTCTGCATTGCCCACTCATTCAGTGTGGGAGTAAATGAAAATTTGTTCCTCTGAAGTCAGAGATTTACATAACTTTCAAGCAGGAATAAGTGAACATACCTCATCTGTCAAGGGGGAACCACCTAGCAGGTTAATTTTTTACAATATACTGGGGTCTCAGCTGCTTTGCAGTAGTTTTTTCATCGTCCCTATTACCAGTCCCACTATGGTCATAAAAAAGAAAGTGTAAGCAGCCAAATACGATGCAGTTTGTGGAGGAATCACTCCCTCTCAGGTTGCATTGAGATAAAATTACATAACTCAAAGCCACCAAAGGCACAACCCCTGGTTGCATTTCCATCTGGAATGTACGTTCTTTCCCCTTCCCCCAGTGCTTGTAGAGGAGATGCTTGGACAGGTTGTTATTTATGTCAGCACAAAGTGGTGGTACCAGGCATATCTCTGCAGTGGTGAAGGAAAGTATTAGCACCAGCATCGTTGTGCAGCATGTGTATGTGATGAGATAATAGACATCTGGCACTGAGTGGCTACTGGAGCTCTGTAAATCCCTTGGCTTGTAGTTTTGTGCAGAAAGCTACCTCCAGCACAGTATATGACTGTATAGTCTGGAAGAATAAACTGAAGATTTTGTTGGTCCTTACAAAGCACTGAGCTGTGTAACACTGCTTTTGGATCCCCAGCTTAGCACTTGTGCCCGGATGCCCTCAAGGATGGTGTTGCCTGAAGAGGGAGACAGGGAACTCTCAGGTGTCTATGGGCTTGCTTCAAAATCCCTAAGATTTGCTTTGCTTTGCTTTGTCATATCCCAATATTTTAGCTGGACCAAGAAGCTCAGCATCTGCCCTCGTGCTGTATATCTCCCACCCAAGACCCTGCACATGATGTGTGCTGCCTGCACAACTCTTCCTGCAGGAGAGCCCACAACCACACCCCACTCATCACCACCCCATCCCACATCGCTGCCAGCAACCCACTGTCCAGGATGCTGGATGTTCTCACTGCTTTCTGGGCCTGAACAGATGTGATGCCACATCTTCCACTTCTGGGACAGGAGAGATGAGTGTTCAGGTCCTGTTCCAGGTGCAGGCTGTGCATTGCATCCAACTACTGTTTAGGATAAGCCCCCTAAAACCCTGCATTAATAACTCAAGGTTAACATATAGTTATTCCAAATCAATAAAATTACAAATCCATTAATATTCACCACCACTAAGAAGCCCAGGAGTAGGCGAATCCTCTGCAGGACATAGAACATGTTCAATTCTGTGATGGGTCATTGCCAGCTCAAAATCCCTTGGGATGGGTGCGGGACCAAATTCAACTCTGTTGCACTGCCCTACAGCTAAACTGACTTCAGTTTGCATCCTCATGGCTTTATGTGGTAATTTGGTGGGATATTTGATCTCTAGTACCAAGAATAGGAATGAAGTGTCTGATTCCAGTGCATGATATTCTGCAAATATCTATTGGAGTAGCCAGGTCTGAGTAAAAAAAAGAAATCAAATAGAGGGATGTGGAAAAATCTCTTTATGCCTATAAAAGGATCACTTCAAAACCACAGGATTTTGTATAGGAACCTTTTTCCTTAAATAGTAGAAACAGTCGCAGAGTGCATTCCATCAGTGTAAAAAATGGGGGTTAGAGGAGGGCCGCTGTGTGCGGCAGTGGTTTCCTCTCCTTCCTTCTCTTCCTTTCCTCCCCCTGCCACATGTGTAACATGTCTTAGCTACAGAAACTGTGCTTGTAGAAAACATATCAACAGTATAATTGCAATATATATATATTTATACACATAGGTATAATCAAAGCCATACACATATATATGTATGTGCTGTGTAGTTAAAGAGGAACTGCATGGTGAGATTCTTCTGCATTTTTCAGGAAACACCCTTCTGTTGCATTTTCTCACCTAGGTGAACAAAACTTGGCAGTTAATTTTGTTGGGTGTCTAAAATATCAGAGCAGGCTCCTACTGCAGGCTCACACCTGCAGCCTCCTACTGCCAACCACTGGCCAGAGGCAGGAGAATAAAACCCAGAGCTCTTCAGCAGTGGGCCAAATCCTGCCACAGAAACCCAGCTGACATCATGGGGATTAGATGAGTGGCTAATTGGGACAGCAGGATTTGTGTCAATCTTTTACTTTGGATGCAAAGCTGAGTCCCCTGGTGGTCAGTGTGGGGTGGCTGGGGCTGCAGAGGGACCAAGTCTCCTCGAGGGTGAGCAGCCTTGGAGGGTGGCACTGGGCTTTGGGGTGCCCTGTGTGTGTTGCCATGGGAAGGATTAGGAATGTGGGAATGACTCTCCCAGGGCATGGGACACAGGTGCATCTTGGGACAAAAGTCTTGTCACTGTACTTTCCAGCTCAGGGATCCCAGGCCAGCAGAGAACAGGAAGGGAGAGATTTCTGTGAACTGCAGGTTCATTGGCCCTTTTGAACATGTTTGTCTGAGGGTGGGTTGGGGAAAGGAGTCAAAAGGTTTCCATCTTCAAACTGTAGCTAGGCTAAGTCAAGACTGACACCTTTCCTGGGGGCTGTTTAGAAACCAGGGTGGTGTTTTCAGTACTTTATAAGAAGAGTCTTGTGTTCACATTACTATGATGAAAATGTCATGCAAACAGACCCCAGGGACTCTGGCTGGCTCCAGTCCATCCTTCCACCACATGCCTAGGTCAGTCCTTACAGGTGTCTGGATAACCCTTTCTTAAAAATCCTTAATAACAGAACCTCCACAGTCTCCTGAGACAAAGTATGACAGTGTTTTACTACACTTACTATTAGGAACATTTCTTAAATCTGTCTTAAATTTTTCTAAACTCCCTCCCAGCCAGACCCAGTACAGACTCTTACTGAAAATTTAGCATGTGGCTGATATCTATGGCAGAGACAGAGAACAGTTTATTCATTTTCTTGTTGCTCAGCTTGTGGGCTTATGTGCTTGAAAGCAATTTTTTCTCCCTTTAGACATCTCTCTTTTAATGAAACACATTTTCTTTAGCCTACTTTCCCACTCATACCTGTATAAACCTTTCTTGAGGAATAACATCTCCATCCGTAAAGAAATCTTTAGGTGCAGTGTCACACTAGAAAAGGGAGCTGAACTGAGGTAAGGGAGATGTCTTACACACTGCATTTCTATTTATGTACTCCAAAATGGTGTTTGGGTTTTTTTGTTTGCAACAGTATGACATTATAGGTACTCAGGTAGCCCATGACCCATCACAATCTGCAGGCCCTTGGAGCCAACCAGCAGCCCAGGGCAGTCAGCCCCAGCCTGGCTCAGGGACACTGGGGAGAGGTGTGCATTCATCCCTCCCAAACTGCATCTTTGAGATTTTCAATCCTTATCTCAATTTTGTCATTCCTCCAAACTACAGCCAGCATAAGACCTGCCACAGTTGAAACAAGCTCGTTGTTTCATTTTCCTCTTGCCCAAGCTGTCACTGAAGATGTTAGTTAGTTCTGTTGTTAGTTCTGGGATGAAGGGAGACCCCTAGGGTCCCATTCTAGGCACTCCCTCAAGTCAAACTGGGAAGTACTGATACCTTTCACATACAACTTTGAAACGGCTTTGCCCTTCCCATAACAGTTTCACTGCAACCCCACTTCTGCTGCTTGTTTGGGAAAGGGCTGACACTGCCGGAGTTGGTGGAAACCAGGAGGAAAGGATTCTGGGGTGAGAGTGCATCCACTCACTCCCGCTCCATGTACTGGTCTAGAAAAACCTCCTGAACATTTTTTAATGTGACCTGGCAGGAGACCAGGGTAAATGGCATGTTCTTTTTCCAGTGCTTTGGCCCAAAATGTGTGCTTCAGAGGCTTAAAAGAACAGTCAGTCAATTAAATGTGATAAATGAGGCCATTTGTCACCAGCATTTTCATTTTTCTTTTAAAGTATAAAACGAGATAATGAGCAGGGCTTGAAGAAATCCTTTGTGGTGTTGGAAGCCAAGGTCACATGATATACAGAACGGATTTTCTGCCTCTCCCATCATGAGAATGCGATCTGACAATACTCCCCCTCATGACACAGAAATCAGAGACAATGTTAAGAGGGGGGAAAAAAATCACTAATGCTTGAAAAAACAGTGACACGTTGCAATGAAGATGGGAAAAGAAATGCACTTAGTTAAGGGCAAATCTACCCCCACTGCAAACTTCCTGTTGTAGGTGCTGGTCAATAGGAACAGTAGCACAGAGACAGCTCCATAGAACCTTCATCTTACAACAAAGCCTAAAGCCTAATCACCCTGGTTTCTAAACAGCCCCCAGGAAAGGTGTCAGTCTCGACTTAGCCTAGCTACAGTTTGAAGATGGAAACCTTTTGACTCCTTTCCCCAACCCACCCTCAGAGTTACCAACACATCACCTACTCAGAAAGAAGACAGCAGAGTATGTATCCAGTGATTGTTGGAAAAGATGGTTCACCCCGTGTCCCAATGTGGGGGAAGGGACACAACTGTGATGGGCTGTGTGAGCTGTGGGGTCCTGCACAGTATGGGAGTCCTGGGGCTTTGAGGCTCCGGGTGGTGGGAGGCTATTCCTCCTGGAATGTCCACAGGTACTTCCAGCACACTGGGACACCCTGTTCAGTGACAGCCACGTAAGCAATGCCATGCAGGTATGTGGCACTTATGGTGGTGTGGTGTCTGCATTAATGCAGGTTAGTATTCGTGGCTGGAGGCTAGAGCTGGATATGGACCCAGAGCTGGAGTTTTTCCAGCTCTTTTTTGAAAAATAGCACCTTTCTTTCTGGCAGATTCCCAGAATCTCTCCTTCTGCATACTGTCCTTTTCTATCACGCGTATCTAGGAATTGGGAAACATTTACTCCAACGTGTGAACCCTCTCTGCACCTATGGGACATGAACATATTGATGGCATTTTGCACTGGTCTCTGTGCCACCGGGTCAGTGTTACTTCTACAGCCTTTTCCCATCTCCCCCCTGCATCTATACACTTGTGCTACCACAGTAAAAAATTACTCTTTTTTGGTTTTGGGGGGGGTTTAAACTTGTTTTCTCAATCAGTCGTCAGTTTATACTGAATACATTGAGGCATGCCAGTAAATAAAGTTGTGCACAAACAGGAACAGATATTTAAGGAGCTGAGAACCACTGACAGTTGGTCTCTACAACCTATGTTTTATTTATGTCTGTACTGTGCTGTCTTGGCAGCATTTCATTTAGTCCTGGGATGAAAACCCTGTCTTTTTGCAAACATGGACAGCCTCACACATGCCTCTGACATTAAATAAGTGATACAAACACTGCAAGGAAACATATATTTTAAGACAACTACCCAGATGCACCAGCAACAGGAGGTGTTGAAGTAACTTAAAAGACTAAGAACTAAAATCTTACTAAAGAAAATGCAGGACAGGAGGTGCCAGTCAGGTACCAAGGGAATAAACACCAAGCATGCAGTTGAGCCAATGACTCAGCACCAGGTTAACCTCAAGACTGTGAGTCTTCAGCTGATGGTGAATTTTGTGCCTGGCCTTCAGTGGGGCTGAAGTGAGTGCCCTCCTCAGCACCTCAGCAACCCAACAGCAGTAGCCTACAGCCACCTTCGCCTGTGTGAATGTTTCCAACACTTGTAGTGGCTGCCACAGTTGGACTCAATGATCTTTGGGGGGCCCTGCCAACTCAGGATATTCTATGATTCTATGATTTGCATTAGTGAGGTCTGTGTCTGAGGGATTTTTCAGATGAGGTATCAAAAACATGACTAGATCCTCTGCTGTATTAAACTGCTGGTAAGAGCAGTCTGTCTGTTCCTACCCCCAACTGGAAACAGGCTCAGCCTCAGTTCATGAGTTGCCCTGGTTGTGGCTTGCTGAAAGGGTAGGATAATCCTGCTGAAGCCCTTGGTGGGCTGCCCGTTTCCTCTCCTTCCAACTCGCTTGCTTCCAAAACAAATTCCTATTGCAAAGACTCAGGTCCTTTCAATTCTGCATTCCTGCCTGTAACACGATCCCTTTGAAAAGGAGATGAACTGGTACAACTCAGTGAACTTGAAAAGAAAAAGATCCCAAATAATTGTTGGAAATGATTGGAAACAAATATCTCATAAAACAACATATTTCCAAGTGTTTCCGAAGCAGTTAGCTGTGCAATGGTCTATTTTCAAAAGCATGGAGACTTACCACAGTCAGGTAATGGAAGTATGGGAGTCGATGCAAACACTATTCCCTTTCTCATGCCCAAAGTCCGTGGGATGGCTGCCTGAAACAAGAGGTGGTTGTGTGAAGGTGCTGGCAGGATCCATTCACCAACAGACTGGGACCCACCCCAGCAGCCTCTAGCCTTGGCCCAAAGAATGAATGCTGGGTCATTTCTGCAGAAGAAACTTGCTGGCATTCACTTTGTTTGTTTGGGTTAAGAGAGAAGGACACGGAGAAGGAGGGGGAGGGTCTGACTCCCTCAAGTTCAAATTTACAGCTCCAAGCAGGCAGTTCCTTTGCAAACACTTTCCATTGTTTTCTTCCTCCTGTTATCTCTACAGAAGGTTGAGCATCTTTAAAACTGCATTAGCCTCCCTTAGGGAGGCTTGTTTTCAGACCCCTTCTCAACCTGATTTGGAGCAGGGACATCAAAGGCAAGGCAAATCTGGTCGCCTGTTAACTTGGATCCATTTGGAGCTGGTCTGGGCAGTTTGAGCTTGCCATGATGTTCACAGTCTTTCGAAATATTTACTTATCTGACTGACAAGAGAGCTATTTCATAAGTTATGATGTCTCCAGTTTTGTGTAAACAATTTACAGTGCTGTGATTGATGCTGAATGCTGTTTGGAGAGAGGCAAGACTGATTGTATATACTAGGCTTTGGTTTGGAGAGTTCAGGCCCAGGACTGGGCAGTATTCTACCTAATAAATAACAACAGTGCTGTTTCAGTGCTCACAAAGCCACACAAACATGGGTGAATTAAAGTAATGTTTCTTTGAGCAGACCTTGGCCATGCAAACATCTGAGACCCCTGCAGAGGTGCCTGGTACAGTGGCCACAGTTCCCGCTTCTGCTTTTGACCCACGCCTAGGCTGTCCACAACCCTCCAGCACTTACTGGGCAGAAGGAGACAGCTGGTTTTGTGGGTAGGACAGCCAGCACAAATGTGGGGCATCACACTTCAAGCTCCTTCTCCAAATCTAGGAGGATGGAGGTTGGGAAGTGAGTATCACCATGTCAAGGAGGCAGCTCCAATCCTTACAACAGTACAGTGAAAGGAGTGGGCTTACTTCTTCTGGCACAGTTTCAGCTCATGGTACATGAGTGGTTTCCTCAGTCTTGCATTTTTCAGTGCCTTACTGCGGGTCTCCAGGGGCTTCCATAAGGAGATGGGACTTCTGTTGCAGTGCTTTGAGTCACACCACCGAAGTCCCTCTTCTGGGTGAATACTTTCCATTACAGCTGTGTATGATCATGAGAGAAGCCCAATCCATGGTGAAAGAAGTATTCTCATCTCCAGTGGAATGACACAGGAGTATGATTGCTGTGGCTTATAGGTGCCTGCAGCCCAACTGATGAGAAATAGCTGTAGACAAGCATAAGCCCACATGAGATGCCAAAGCAGAAAAGAGAGGGTATGGACTAGTGTCAACTGAGAGGAAGTCAGAGTTTTTCATTCAGATCAAATTGCAAACAAGTTGTTTCAGTTCTGAACAATCAAAATGTTTTGCTTCTGGAATTAAGTGAACTGGAGATGTCTGAAACAACAGTTGCAGGACTATGTCGTTCCCTCAAATTTTCTGCAATCTGACTTTCTGACCTGATTGTGAACAAAGGTATGACTTCCAGAAGCTCCCATGAAATGGAAATGCCAGGACCAGTGGCTATGGAAGGCAGAAGTCTGGAAGGAGAGGATGAAAGACCCCTTTCTTGCTACTAAGTAGCTGTTCAGATTGACTTGTACAGACAAGAAATTAAAAAAACCCTCACTTTATTCTGGAAATCCTCTTTCAGATACATTCACTCCAGATGCTGCAAATAAAGAATGGGAGGAAATTAAAAGGAGGGAATTGACCCTAACACTGACACAAGATGGCTGGTAGGATGCAAACTGGATAAAGGCTTTATATACCCATGCAGTGAAAAATGTGCTTCCTCTGAACAGAGCAAAGTAATGAAGTATTGATTTGAAATTATTGAACTGTGATACTTCATCCATGTTGCTGATGGTGGCCTTGTCTAATGGAGAGAAAAGTACAAGGAGGTCTTTCCAGTTCAGACTGGAAAAAGGAAAATTGTGTCTGAGGCAAACATTCCACATATTGCATTCACTATGGGAGGAAAGTAATACTCAATGTCCTCCTGATGTTCAAAACTGTTTCTGCAATCACCTTCAGCCACCAGAAAAAGGCTGATTGTCTCCCAATTTCACCAGTACCATTCACTCTCAAAAGGCTGTATCTTTTCATTTAGTCTGTTGAAATCTGCACTCAGAACAAGAAAGATCTGAAGCAAAATGCAGCCTGCCTCTTCCTCGCAAGGGACCAGCTGAAGAGTGATGCACTTAGCAAAGCAAGTGCAGGTTTAGGGGGGACCTAAGGGACTGATGGCATCGCCCTTGGTCTCCTTGGAGATATGCCTTGATGTAATTAATAATAAAGAATGGGACCAAGAATAAAAATGATTCAGAGAAGCTTTGGTACTTCTCCCCAGTTTAGCTCCTGTGACTAAACCCACACAGAGCCTAGAACGAGGAGATGAGCCTCAATTATAGCTAAATAGCAGCATAATGAATTATCTTCTTTGCACTTACTTTAGCTGGTGAGTAATCCAGTTTCTATCCAAACCCATGTTGGCTATGAAGATTTTGCCAGTAACTGATTAATCAAGATGCTGGAAGAATGTGGAATTAGAAATGGAGAAGGACCGTAGCTCTCCACCATTTGCTCCTAAACATTGATAATCTAGGGCAAACTTTCTAACAGATAACATTAATACAACCAACACTTTGGTGAAAGTCCACCTTTTGCTAAAATTAAATACAAAAAATGGTCTGCTAAGTGAAGAGTTTGAATCCTCTCTTTTATGTACAATATAAAAATATATTTATTTTGAATGGTGAGTCCTTCTTAGATTTGTAGACTCCAATTGAATAGTACAGAGCACGTTGTGTGTTTCATGTGTCTTTAGGGTCTTTTGCTCAGAAAATTCCCAGAAGGTTATGAAGTTATAATTTAAATGATATTGAAAGGTATCAGCAGCTCAGCTTTCCCCCACTTCCCCAGCTCTTGCAAGCCACAGAGGGTTGGCATCACTGTGTTTCCAGCCTCAGCTGTTGTGTGTGGATACCAGTAGGAAGAGATGGCTCTCAGAGCACCTGAAAAGGAGTATCTGTGTCTGAAAGAAGCCTATTCCTGGAAGTTAAAGGGTTGTTGAATTCATGGGACAGAAACAATATGACTGCTGGAACTCTGCCCTATGACTCTGGGAGCTGCTGGCATGATTTGAGGGCTGGGTTCCTAAGTCCTGTGGAGCAGGCACTGGCTTTCTGATTTGTAGCCCTGGCAGAAGGAGGTGCTGGTCCACAGCACAGTGGGCAGGCAGAAAAGCAGTTCAAATAAATTTTTAGAAAAGCATTTGGGGTCAATCTTGTAGAGCAATTTATAAAGAGCTCAAGGGACGTTATTGTTTAAATAGATATTTAAGGGAGATTCCTCTCAGTTTAAACACAGTGAGCTGTAGCATGTGAAAAGCAGCAGCGTTTGATTACACATATGCAAGAGACCAAAACAATCCATTACAAGGGAAGGCGTCAGAGGAGGAGAATACAATTTCTTTGATTCTCTTTCTCTGAGACAGGTTCTTGACAACACCATTTCTGCCTAGTGCCAAGGTGCAACAGGGATGCAAACCCTGGCAGTCCCAGCACTGGATGTGCTGTGTAAGAAAGCCATTCTGCATTTTACCTGATGAGATGGCTGGGGATGGAAGTGCAGATTTAGCTCCGCAGGTTGCTGCAACCCAACAGGCAGCAGCAGGAATGCGTGCCCAAGGAGAAGGGGAAAAAGGTGGGTATGGCTGGTCATGCATGACTCATCACATGTGTTGGACAGTCTTTGATGGACATACAATCACAGCCTTGGTGTTAGAGGGCTGCTCATTACAACAGAGGTTCACTTTAAAATCCTGCTTGATTTGGTTGAGGCTTGCGGATGGCAACTCAGATGAGTTTATTGTGTGTGGTGGCTACAGATTTGGAGTCACCTTGTGCCATGAGTTTGGTACAGCCAAAGCTTAGTGCCATGCACTGTCAGAGGTGGGATACAAGGAGGTGCTTCTTGCCCTTCAGGTAGACAATGCCAAGGGCATGAGCAGCCATCTGGTAGTAGCAGAAGAGAAAACAAAAGAAATTCACTGCTGAGGGGCAAGACATCTAAATAAAAGTGAAAACATGCTCAAAGGCCACAAGCAGCTAAAAGCCCTCAGTGAGCTTTAGGTTATTAGGAATCTCTGTATGTCATAAGTCTCTTACATAGACTTGGATGATGGGATTCACAACAGTGTTATAAATGAATTGATTAAAAGGGACTTAGGGCAATTCACAACACTTGCCTCAGTGTGGCAAACCTGAATTTATGTTTGGATAGGGGTTTCCCAAATAGTTTTCACTAGTGTAAAAGGCTGAAATGTTCATCCTCCTCACCCTGTGCTAGCCTTCTTTTTTGTGAAAAAGGTAAGGCCTTTGCCTTATCAGAAATGAGTTTTTCTTCCCTGATATGATTGCATATGCAATCCCCTTCTGCATTTGAGTTGAAAAACAACAGAGCATCAAAAAAATCACACTTTCCAAAGTGTCCCTGAAATTGAAGGATTCTGTAAAGGTCATGCAACCCAGGTGATGTGTATTTTGTGGATGCATCTGAAGACATGGCAGATCCCCTGTGTGAAATAGGACCATCCAGGGTGCAGATGAGGAGGATGTAGCTCTTTCAGATCTTTGTGAGAAACTTTATGCACAGACCTGTCTGCTTCATTCATGATGTTGTTCCCCACTTGTAATCATCTCATCAAAGTTGTAACAGCAACATCCTCCTGGATTTATTACTTTTGTGATGACTTCCACAATGACATCCCCCATAAGCATCTCTGGTCCTTTGACTGTCAGTCTCCACTCCACCCATCCGCATTCCTCCAGCATCAAAGGTTATGGGTATCCATTTTCTTCCATGACACTTGGAGCACAAGCCCATAAGTATCCACCACTCCTTTTCATTTTCTGTTTCAGTTCTCCTGCAAAATCCCTGCTTAAAACTCCTGTTTGTGACATCCTTGATAAAGACAAGGCTGCTGGTGTGAAGAAAGTGCTGCCTAACATGCTGGCCAGCACTGTCTCACAGCTTCTTAGAACTCCTTCCACTCCCAGTAGCTGTCTGTAGGCAGCTCTGGTCTTCTCACATTGTAAGGTCCTGTTCTTCTGGTCTTTGTTTTTACACAGTCTTGCAGAGCTGAGTCCTGGTGTGTGCGTGGGGCTCCAGGATAATGAAACTTAACTACCTGTCTCTGTGGAAGGAGAGGCTGTCCAGGATGCTCCACACTCTATAGTCATACAAGAAGTGAAGGAAATCACCTTTCTCTGACACTTCAGCAGGACCGGAAACAAGCAGACTGCAGATCCCTACCTTCCGATGTGGAAATCACGTCAACAGCCACAATGAACACTGAGATTTCACCATCTGTCCCCAAATGTTGCATATGCATTGCATATAAAAACAGGCTATAAGAGTACAGTTATGACTGAAAAATCCATGAGGGAAGAGATGCCAGAATTAGGCCTCCTTTGTGCAATCTGTTATGATACGCTTATTACAAGATCACACAGTGTTTTGTCAGAGGTCTCAACTTTATCCCATGGTACAGCATGGACTGTCTTCACTGGCAATGTTATATAGAATTATTTTTTTTCCCTTAGAGTTCAGTGTGGTTCTAGGCTTTATTTTCTTCCCAAGTCCTCCTCTTAGTAAGAATTACTGATCTTCCCAACATTGGGAATTACAATGACACACCTCCCTATAGTATCTGGACGCTCTGGTACCTCCATTAAGGGTGTGGTGGTTCTTTAGCCACTTGAACAAAATGGAAACAGAGACAGGCATGTAAGCAAACAGCTTGGTTGCACCAGGCATCAGTTTATCAGGGGTCTGCCTCGGTCGCTCATCCCAGCTGTCCCCCACCACAGTGCTGGGCCTTCCCTGCAGCAAGACCCATGCCCACATCCACCCTTGCAGGCTTCATGGGTCCCACAGGCCAGTGCTTCAAGGTCATGAGCTGAGACCAAGGGGTGACCAACAGACATAGCTGGGGCTGGGGCTGTGCAAAAGTGTTCAGCATCAGGCACACTGAACTTGCTCGAGGCAGAGCTTCCATCAGCTCCGGTCATGGAAGTGGACATTCGGTAGCAGGGTCTTATGGCACTTGCAGACGGGGGGGGCACACTGTGTATCTACTGACTGCAGACTGGGGAAAGCCTCGGCAAGACCTGACACAGAAGATCCTGCAGGGAGAGCAGGACTGAAGCCAATTCTGAGAGGTAACACTCATAGTCCGAAAAAGGGACCATGGATAGAGCAGCTCAGGTTTCATGTCGAGCTCTGGCAGTGTCCGGACTCTCCCCATGGCTCATATCTTGACAACACACCTTCCTGCCCTGCTCCCAAGCCCCCTGACTCCTCACTTGTACTATGTGAAGTACCATCCCAGTCCCATGTGACCCCATCCCAGTCCCATGCAATCCTTCAGCTTTAGTAACCCAGTACCAGATGTTTGCTTAGCTCAGTGTCCCCAGGGTCCCTGTCTGCCTCCTGGCTGTGCCAGGAAAGAATCAGAGTGTATTGTTCCCTGCCTGCCTTTGCATTGACCAACACCTCTGCCCTGAGCAGCATTACATGGACAGCCCATCTTCATCCTGCTTCTAGAGCTGGGGATAGTTCTCGGACTGCAGAGGGGACACAGGTAGCCTGCTCCCTGCAGATCTATGGGGAAGCAGCACGATCAGCAGAAACTTGGTAGCACTGACTGCTTGTGCAGGAGCACTGGGGTCAGCACTGGGAGCTGCTGGGATGCTGGGCTGAGCTTGCTCATGTGGGA
Organism: Neopelma chrysocephalum; assembly: GCF_003984885.1. Lineage (NCBI taxonomy): Eukaryota > Metazoa > Chordata > Aves > Passeriformes > Pipridae > Neopelma > Neopelma chrysocephalum. The sequence goes on along the minus strand of NW_020897732.1, from coordinate 969,612 downwards.
AGGAATCTCAGTGGATTTTGACTACTCAGCCCTAGCACGTCCCTAATAAGTTGCTATTTTTTCCCTTCAAAGGCTATCACTAAGCCAAATTGGAGGAGATTTGCAAAGTTAAAAAAAAAAAATCACATTCCTAAGACAGAGCTGCCAAATTTCAGATCTTTGCTCCAAAGCGCAGAGGGATAAGAACTATCCAAGGAAAGAATCACCAGGTTCCCCCCTCCCGTTTCTTCCTTTCATTTTTTTCAAGTTGGACAACAATTCCTTTTTCCCTATGCTCATTCTTGGAATGGACAAAACTGGCTGGACAGTTTTGGCTGAAATTTTCCAGAAAAGAACTTAGCCCAAGGCAGACAATCAAGTTGGAAGAACTCAGACTAAACTGTTCAAGTCTGACAAACTTATAAGCAGCAGCAAAGGTGGTCTTAGAGCAGGACAGAGATGAGTAACCTTTATCACAGGAGCCGCGTGCGATCCCACTGCTGACGCATTCGGAGTTATAATAGCTGATGATGCTGTTCCATTCAGGTGCATCTGATCACGATTCAGATATGTCACCAGTAAAAAAGTGTTAACTCAGTCATCCCACTGAGTCTTCCCACACCCCTTCCTACTCAAACAGCTTTTCCCAACTAACAACCGATCCTTCGAAAAACCACAGTTCCCTCGCCTCCAGTATTTGTGAGCAGGATATGTCAGCTTCAGCTTCTTGGATAGAGGCAGCTGATGCTAAAATGAGATTGCTCTCTGAACTAATGTATTCAAAATTAATAAAAGAAATAAAGCAACACACTCCTCTGGCATGTTCCCATGCATATTTTCCATAAAAGTTAGTTTTTCCACAAGAACAAGTTGTGAGTTTGTAGGGGTTTTGCACTGAATCTTGATACGGAGCTTAGAATTCTTGGCACTGCTTGGGACGTTAAAATGACATCAGCTCCACTTTCTATGTTGGAATTTTATAGTTCCTGCCTGACCGCATTTCTTTGTTCTGCACATATTCTCTCTCCTCCGAGCTGCCTCTCTGCCACAGCGTGCTCTTACATGAGGGTTGGGAAAAGCAGAGTGTTTGTATTCCTTATAGCCCTGCTTGTTCCTCCCTGTGCCGGGCACCCAAGTGATAAAGCTGCATTTCTCCCTTCAGGACAAAGCAGCACTGTTGGCTCAAGGGACGAGGGCACCTTTGCCAGCCGGAGGGCTTCCCCTCAGTGTGGCAGCTCTGTGCTGTGAGGGACCTGGTGTGCTAAGCAGTCCTCCTCTTTTCTCTGGCTGAGCAGAGGAGTGGAGTGCCTGCTGCCAGAGTGACATGGCTGTGGGACAGCAGGAACTAGGTGGGAGGACAGTGATTGCAGACAGGACAATGTGAAACCATCCTGTCTCAATCAAGGAAGGGTAAAGGGAGCTGAAAGTAGGGGAAGAGGAAAGGGAGTATCTCTGGGTGGGAAACAAGGCTTTCTCTAGCCCTGGAAAGATAGCACCTGGAGCAGCGTTTGTTCAGTGCTTCAGTTCTCTGCCTGCCACTGCACCCACACTGCCCCATGCCTGGGGGCAGGGACGGGCAGCATTTTTTAAATCAAGCAAAAATCTGAGTAACGGTGTTTCCATATTACCCAGCGTCTCGACCTGCTGTATTTGAACACCATGGTGCAGGAGGACTGATTTGGTACTTGGGATCCCCTGTGAATCACAGCACAGGGCTGGGAGAGTTAACAGACTCTGGCACTGGGAGTACAGTTCCACAGGCGTTAGCACAGACATCACGCTTGTTTCCTGGATTTCAAATAAAATAAGGATTCAAGGAAAAGATGATGCTTTTCTACATCCCCTATGACTTGGAAAGCAATAAGAGCAAATAAAGGCAGTTAATTATCTGGCACACTGCATCCAAACATTTCTGAAAGCACGGTTCTGCTGTTACTGTACGAGTCACGCTGGAGCAGCATTAGCATACACTCTGTAAACAGACTCAGTGCCATCCTCCAGCACAGCCTCAGCCTCCCAAAAGGGATTAGAGCAGCTGGACAAAGCGAGGAGGGACTATACCTGGCAGTTAACAAAATGCCAGTTTTGCTTTAGTCTGGCTGGATTGCAATAGCACCTGGATTTGCTATTTCCTATGTTGCCTACATGCTCAGCCTCTCTAATGTGTGAGGAAAAATCACTGCTCTTTGCTTCTCTGTGCAAGATTTATCATTTCATCACTTCACTGTTATGTGGAAATAGCCAGATCAAAAGAACAGTTAAAGGTTTTGAAGCCATTTACCAAACACTTCTTGCTTGATAACAGCAACATTTTTACAATTGCATTTGCAACAGCATTTTTGCAATCACATTTATAAGCTCCTAAGCTCCTTTACAAGCACATGCAACCATATACAGAATGAAGAAAATCTTTACCTTGCTTGCCCAGAGGAGAGAGCCTGGTTTCCTTTCATGGATCAGAAGTGGGGTGAAAAACAAACCCGAAAAAGACCCTTGAACAGACTCATCTGCTGAGAGTTGTTTAAATCCCAAGCCTGCTCCTGCTAGCAGCTCTAAGTTTGTGCTCTGAATAGAGGCTGTGTTATTTTAACCACAGGATTTCTAGTCATGGGGGAGGAGAGACGGATTAGGTACGTTTGCAATCTAATGCTTCACATTTACCTCAACAGAAATGAACTACTTTTAGCCTGATGTAAATAAGTACTGCTAAGATATAAATTTCAAGAGCCCACTAACCAATTATGCTTAAACTAACATGCTAAATAACTGTGGAAAATTCCAGAGGAATAAGATAACATACTTTTGTGTTCTTTCCTAAATAAAAGGCATGTGTGGAATTTCATGCTAGATACTATGACAACTGAGGGGCAGCAGATGAACTGCACAAACTAACCTATGCAAGGTGCTGTACCTCATAAAACAATATTCCTAACACCTGTTAGCCTGGATTTCATCAGGCATCCCAGCAATATGGGTTTCCATGGCTTGTAAAAAGTACAGATATGAAGGATTTGAATCTAATATTTCAAAAGAGCAAATAAAGCTCTCTAAGTTAATAATGCAAGACTTTAAAAGGTCACGGGGTCTGTAGTTCTGTGGGAGCACAAACATTAGTCCACTGAACAAGTGCCACCTCCAACAGTGATGTAAGCTGGATACCCTCCCTGCAGTTCATGGATTGACACGGACAGTGTTAAATGCAGGCAAAATATTGTGCCTAGGACATTTGTTTGTGGTTTCGTTGTTTAATCCAGCTCAAACTCTGCCTTCCTTTCCTCGTTTATGACATTTCGGTGCCACAGCTGATGTGGTTGCAAAGTACAGCTATAGCCCAGGCTTCCACAGCCACCTCACAGCTGATGGAAAAGAGATCCCTTTACTTTCTGAGAGGTCTGATTTGTAAATAAAACTCATTCTTAAACTTTGGGCTAAACTAAGAAAAAAAATTGAATGCAAAGTACTGGAGGCTAGGGGACAAATTCCAATTTGTCTTTGATAGCAGAGGCTTCAGGAACACAAGTTTAATTCCATTTTGGATAAAACCTGGATCTATAAATAACATTATCTTACACTTACATAACACTCTTCATCCCAAAGCGCTCCCGAGTGCTTTGCAGATGTAATCATCCTTTCTGAAAAACGCGGGCAGAGCTCCTGCCCTGGAGGGGAGAATCGGGGGCCGTGCTGGCCAGGAGGAAGTCAGCAGAGTATCCCGTGGCAGTTTGGCCAGCTCCTGTCCCTTGGCAAGAGCTGACAGCTGCCTGGGGCATCACAGCCATTGCTCTGCTCCTGGGGTGCTGGCCAGGAGCACGGGGAGGCAGCTTGTTGGGTCACCCAGGTATGGCTGAGAGAGCTCACTCTGGTGTACAGGTCTGGTGTCTTTAACAACCAGCAGTGGTTCAGAGCCTGTCACCCAGTTCAGCCTGCAGGTTCCTTAAGCTGACTGGGGCATCTCCAGAGATGTTAGCCTGCTTCCCAGCGCTCAGACTGAGCTCTCTAAGCTCCCCACAATGCTTGGCTCAGCCTAGCTCACCTGAACTTGGGTGTATGGGTTTTTGTTGGGTAGGCAATAGGTAACCTGCTGTGGTTTAGCCCCAGCCCATGAGTAAGTACCAAGCAGTTGCTCACTCCCTCTCCCCAGCCTCCCCAGTGGGAGGGGGAGGAGAACTGAAAAAAGGCAAAACCTGTGGATTGAGATAAAACCAGTTCAATAATTTAAATAAAGTTTACAACAACAGCAATGACAATGATGATGATGATTATGATGATGATAGGAAAAATGCACAATACAATTGCTCACTACCCAGTGACCAGTGCCTAGCCTGGTCCTGAGCAGCCTGGCTCCTCCCAGCTGACTCTTCACAGTTGATATATGGAGCATGACATTCTAGGGTATGGAACATCCCTTTGGCCAGTTCAGGCCAGCTGTCTCACCTATGGGTCCTCCCAGCTTCTTGCGCATAAGAAAAAGTCCTTGACGCTGCTCAGCAAGAAATATAACATCAGTGTTATCGACATTATTCTCATACAAAATCCAAAACACAGCACTGTTACTAGGAGGAAAATTGCCTCTATCCCAGCTGAAACCAGGACAGATCCCAAGCATCTGTGCCCCAGGCAGGGATTTGCACCTGAGCTAGGAGGAAAATGTCCCCAAACATCCCATCAACATATCCTTATCTCATCAAAAAACCTCTCCTTCCCCCAGTCAAGCAGCTCACTCCACTCAAGTGGGCTTTCCTTGGCATTGCTGTAATTGTCATAACATCAATTCCACTGATATTTTCCAGCTACAGGTTCTACCTCACCCTTGCATGGGACCCCACAAGGAAAGCAGGCATGAGAAGTGCTCCCAGGGCAGGAACAGGTGTTGCTACAGCCCTCACCTGGAAGAGCCCAGGTCTCCCAGTTTGCAAATACTGTCTGCACCAGACCTGTGCACCAACACTGCCAGAAAGGGCTTCTGTGGTGCTCCCTGCTGCACCTGGATGGGGGATCTTTGCATGCACAAAGGAAGTTTCTGTGCTGCAGATGGGTATATTTTTCATTTTTGCTTAGCTGGTTCAATAGGAAACAGCAGAAGGAAGAGGGGCCAGCAGATGTTGCTCTGCAGGTTGACCTGAAAAAAGTCCATTTTTCCAGAGAAACTAAAAACAAAAAAGTGGGAGTGGGGAAAGCAAAAATAATTTTGTATTAAGTGAAAGCTTTTGATCCTAATGCATGGTTTGGTTTTTCTAGCTTATCTCTTAGGTCAGATTGTACTCAATTTACAAAGAAACAGTGCTTTAAAAACAAACATAAAGGAAATTTAGAGCTTTGTTTCTAAAATGTCAAGGCAAGACATTTCAGTGTTCCACATTGCTCCTGTTTTTTGGGATGTGTAGAAAAGTAATAGCAGAGGGATGAGTTTAGTGTTCATTTCCTTTCTCCTCCTAGACATGTCAAAAAATTGGACCCAAATTTACCACCAGCTCCCTCAAGTTTGTATTATTTAGGAAATAAAAACAAAAAACATTCGGTCTGAAACCTTCGCCACAGTTAGGGTCTGAGACAGCATCCAGCATTTGGAAGTTGAACACCTGCCTATTGATGAAGTTTGTTATTGTTCTCTTGTGCTTTGAGGCAGCTCAGACCTGCTCCCTGCCTTATGTGTCCTGCTGCAGTACAGACCACAGACATGCCCACTGCCTCCAAAACAAAGTCAGCTTCACATAGTTTCCTAAGAGCTTCTTCCCTCTTCATCCAACCCTAACATTATGGTTCTTAGCTGAAATGGCTGTTTTCCAAGTGTAAACAGCAACAAATTATTCCTGATCTGTGAGAGGAGCGTCCCCTTTCTGCACCCTCTGTGTGATGCTGGATATTTCTGCACTGTGATCACACTGGCTGAGGTCTGTAAGCTGTGGTGCTCACCTGCCTCTCATTAAAGCCTGCAGAATATAACACAGCCCATGCTAGAACTATTTAGGGATTCAATTTTGCTCTTCAGTCAGCATTCGTATGAATTGGGCAACAAATGCAAGGGAAATGTGAAGCACAATGAACTGTACAATGAAGTACAATTTTGCAGCATCCAGAACTCCTACACTGGCCACTCATTCTGAGATAACGGGGTGAAGAATTCATAATAGGCATTGTAGATGGGAAATTACATGTTAAAGAAACTTGAATAGTTTCTATTTTGCATGTTTTCTCTCTTTTTTAATAAAGTGAACTGAAAACTAGAAATAAAAAGTTTCTCTTTCTTTTGAATTAGGGAACTGCTTCTTGAAGTGATATTACAATCCATACCATTAAAAATCTTCCATTAGGATTCACACAAAACCTGATGATTGATCTAGAAAACACAAGCTTTTGGGAAAAAAAGCCCATTGGGAATGGTAGCAAACCACATTTTCATACTTCTGCTCTTCAGAAGTATGGTAGTTACTTCTGTTGTAAAAAAACCCAAATGTTTTCTTTAGTCAAAGTACACCAGGAAACTGAGGCCCTGAACCAGCCCCTCCCAATATCAAGGACTATAAGACACAAAACTGTGATAGTTGTTGAAAACTAAAAAAAAAAAACCAACCAACCAACAAACAAACAACAACAACAAAACCTAAAAAAAAAGTGAATTTAATCTCATGCATCTGAACTATTTCCTTTCTAGATTGCAGTGCTTGTTTCTGTTCCATTTGTAAGATTACATCAGTCGCTACCATCGGTGAACATAAACCACCACATGATGTGACAAGCTAAAACTGAATGAGTTTACAGATAAATGCAGGTTAATCTAGGGAATTCCACCAAAGAACTTCCCCCTAAATGAAGTGTATGCAGCTCTATTACAAGCCCCTGCAGCTCCACAGTGGAGCAAATATCCACCTGCAGCTCATGAAGAATCCCTGCACATAATATCAAAAGAATTGAGGTAAGATGCTTCACCAACCTGCTCACAGGCATTCTCCAAGCCTTCATCTCACCTAGCAGCCCCAGAGAAATTTGTCAAAAAATTATGAAGTATGCATGGAAGACCTAAAATTTTACCGAGGCTCAAAGCCCTTTGCACTGTCCAGGGTGGGTAGTATGATGTGGAGCTGTCTCTATATCATTACAGTCACATCAGCCCTGAGGACATTTCCTCTTACAGAGAATCGTAGAACCATAGAATGGTTTGGGCTGGAAGGGACCTTAAAGATCATTTAGTCCCAACTCCCTTGCTATGGGCAGTGATACCTTTCAGTAGACCAGGTTGCTCAATGCCCCATCTAAACTGGCCCCAGAGCTCACCTGGGGAAACATGTAAAAGGGCCCTAAGAGTCTGCAAGATTTGCTTTGAGCTCTATTTTTTTTTTTTTTGGTCTAAAGCAAGACAGCTAAGCCAAAGCTAAATCTTGTGCTTTCCAAACAAGTAAGAGGCCTGAATAATGTACTTTGTGTCAAAGATGAGGATTTGATCCCCATATGTATCACAGACTCCCTGCATCACTTTGGCAAATCACCTTGTGATGGATTTTCATACACTTGGCACTAAGGCTGGGTTGTTATAATAACTATATGAGGCAAGATCCCCAGAAGAGCTCATTTCCCCTTGTCCAGAGTTCTTTGGATGAATTAGCCCACTATTTGACTTGCTAATGGGAGCTCAGCTCTTCTGAAAACCTGCCTGTACTTGGCAGCCTCAAGTTCCTAAGAAATTTTATCCCCACACCTCTGTTTCTATTCCTATAGGCATGTTGAAAGAAACCATCTTTCCTTGGAGCCCTTTGTCTGGTTTTTCAGTTCCAACCAGGAGTTTCTGGCGGTAAGACCTCTGTTATGTGAGGCATCCTGACCTGTCTTTCATGGCAGGGCACAAACCTCTGGCACACATCTGCCTACCCCTCTTAGACAAATACACGCCATTGATAACAGAAGTAGAACTTAAAGAAGTAAACTGCACAAAGGAAGGACAATGGAAAGGGAAATAAAACATCATGTTAGATTCCTCTCTGATACACTTTAATCTGTTTTCTCTTGTAAGATCCTGGATGTTTGGGACCTGTTTCTGCTGTGTACACTTGGAGGATTAGAAGGCACATTTTTTGCAAAAGGCGGTGTAAATCCTCTTTGTGTTTTTAATGATGAAGATGAACAAGGATGAGCATACTCTCTCTAGGGTAAACATCAGAAGGAGCAAAACACCAGGAGTTCCCAGGAAAGATAAAGAAACTGCACTTAAGGTCAGATGAAACTGAACTTTCCTCAATTTTATGGCCACAGCAATTCCTGATTTTTTTCCTGAAATTTGTGTTTAGTATAGGATTTCTCAGGTGCTGGAACTGCTCCTTTGACCTGTGGAAACTTACTCACAAGCAAAGCTGCAAAGATAGTTGTGTTCAAATTATACACTGCCCCTAGCAGATCAAAACTCATTCCTACCTGTTCATATTCCAGAAATCCAAGTCTCACACTGGGGATGTGCACTGATTGGCAGTGCACAGGCGTTTACAGGCGATGGAAAAAAATAAGGATATTTTTGGCAAAGTTCTGATAATCAAACTTGGATTTGCACTTAGACCAAACAGCTCACAGTAACCACTCCCAACAAAAGTAACAAGAAAGCACGGTAAAATTACAGAAAATAATGCAGAGGCTGGCAGATACAAGTTTTCAGTGCTGAATTGCTATTCCAGATGTAGTCAGCGAGGACTCCTGGAAAGGGACAGTAATTCAGTGAAATTTCCCACCAAATAAAAGTGTTTGTGAAGACAGGAGTGGGAATATTTACCTGAACAAAACTCAGATGCAAGTATCTTAATTTCATGTGTTACCCCTTCATACAGATGCTCCTGAGTTTGAAGCTGGGTTTGTTAAACTTTAAGTAACAAACCATGTGGGTTTCATTCCTTACCACCCCCTTTGCAATGCATTTCAGTTCTCTACAAAAAAAGCCTTGTTGGGCCGTTCTGGGCTGTACGCAGGGAGTAGCCTGGATACAGAGTCTTTTGCTTTTAGCAAATCTCTTCAAATCTGTTTAAGACAGGAGCAGTTTGAAGCTCTTACTCTCTGAGAACTACTTGGCAGCTCAAATTAAATGAATTAGGCCAGGCTCCAGAAGATGTGACGTTGTCACAGCAGGGTCAGCAGCAGCACTAGCCAGCATCCTGATTCCTGTTTGCAAATGGGGCAAGAAACCCACTGCACTCTGTCCTCATAGGAGGAGATGAGTGAGATATCACAGGTGCTTTAATCTCAGAGCACCTCTAGCTCTCTGGGCACAAAGCCAGGCTGCTGTGTCCCACTGCTGTTTGGTGGCTCCCCTGCCCAGATGTGAGTGAGCCGTGGCCAGAGGATGTCCAGCAAGAGAAAGGCAAGGTGGTGTGCTGCCAAAATTCAGGCCACACAGCATTTTCCATTATTGTTCAGATTTGTCTCCTTGGTGTCATTATATGTTTCTTTTCCATTTTGTTTACATCTTCCTTTGAAGGAGATATGGCTGCACTTGTTAGGAGTTCTCAGAAGCAAAATAGTTAACTGTTGATTATTCCAATGCATTTCTGTGTGCTGGTATTCCAGAATGGCCTATAAACAGGGTTTTTTTAGGGATTCTTATTTGAGGCAGAGCAGCAAAACAAACTTACACTCTGGGAAAACTCAAGAGATTTAAAAAGCTTAGAAAAGCTCTGCTGTGAGGAAACAGAGATGCCTGTCTGGTTTGCCTGCACAAGCCTGGCTTCCCTAGGAAGGCTGCTTGGAGGAAAATGGGGAGGGGGTCCTTAGGTGAAACCAGTTTCTGTTTTCAGCCTTGCAACTGTGTGAGCTGCTGTAGAGTTCTGGGGCCCTTTGGTGCAGAGGGGCTTTGTGTCAAGAACCCCCATGACAGAACTAAAGGGTTTTAACTCCCCTGGCGGCTGCCATCTATCAAAATTGAAATATTCCCACAGAACATTCCCATTTTGACTGACTGGCACCTTCAAATGGAAAAAAATATTCAGCTGGAAAATATCCAACCGGATCTAGTCCTCACAATGCTCTGCACTGACACTGTTTGGGCACTGGAGGCTGGCATAGCTTTCCCAAGTAAATTAATCCAAGAGGAACCTTAACAATGAACCACAGCCAATGTTGGAATATTAAGGCAGAAAACTCTTGTGCATTAGCAAACCCAGGCGGTGCCATGAATATGACTGCAGCAAGTCCACATCAGCTGTTATGGTGCTGATGTCAACTGATCGATCACTCAAAGTCCCATGGAAACGAGGCTGCCTGAAAGCAAACCTGTTCCTTCTCCTCCTATTTAGACTCAACTGCTGAGCAAAATGGCAGAGAAAAAATTGCATGAATTAGACACTCACAGTCCCAATCTACTTTTTACTGCCCCTTCATGCCTCTTAAAGAAAGGAAAGGTAGTGCTGCTTGCATCAGTCTGAAGATAAAATCATTTCGAACTTAGGAAACCAAAGACCAGAGCTTTTTTTTGTTTTTGTTTCCTAAGCATCCACAGATATGAGATTAATCATAACATTGCTTTACAAAATGTCACCCAAACATGAGTTTCAGGCTTTTTGAGTGAAATACTTTGTTTGTTCCATTTTACACTTAAAGGATCAGAAACATGAGAGATTTTATGCAATTTATGCTGGCTCTAAGACACACTGTGGGTCACTGTCAGACTGATGACTCAAAGAGCAACCCTTGTCCTATGCCTGATTCATCTGACTTTGCTACCTCAGAAGTTCACAGCAGAATAATGCAAGTGATATGTTTGGTGCTGGTGGTCTTATCCATACCTGCTCAAAACCACTGGCAAAACCCAAGTTCACAGAATTTAGCATCAAACTAAAGAGAATCCCTGCCACAGCCAGGATCTGAACACTGTCCTTTCAGTGACCCTGCTCTTTTCACAGCTTCTCCTCTCCATCTGCTGCAGTCTTGTACTGTCGTGGTGTGTTTTCCTCCTCCTGCACTGCTCTCCCACCACCAGTCCCTTGAAGCTCTGAGAAAATTTGGGAAGGGCTGCTAAATATTCGGGAGGCTAACTGGATCAAAATGTGAATCTTGAAAATGAGGGATAACCACCCCCCCTGCAAAAATGTGCCTCCCATCTATCCAAGTGACAGCACTGTGATGCTCGGGGGATTCTGTGTTCACACCTCTTGTAACAGGCTCTGGCTTTTCTTTAATATTCCAGCTCCTGGAATAATCTGATTATGTGAAAATGCCGTATGTGAAAGTTTATTTAAGGAAAATATTAGCAGCTCCCTTGTTTGAGGAGAAAAGCTCAAAAATATGAAGCTAAGGAGATCAAAATACAGGAGGTAAATTAAAGAGCTGTTGGGTGATGTCTTTCAGCTTCCCCCTCAGGGTGCCCTTGCTCGTGAGGTGGTCTCTCACTTGTGAGTGCTTCATCTGCCTGTTAGGAAGCTCTCTGAACCACAGGCCATGCGCACTTCTTCTGAGAACTACAATCAACACAATGTGTAATTCACAAGTCGGCATCAGGCCAGACTGGCACCCCGCTGCAGGACCGGCTGTGCTGGAAGGGGCACACACGGGCTGAGCTGAGGGGAGGTGCTGCACCAGGAGTGAAGCACGAGGAGTAAGGTGTGCAGCAGGAGCACTGCAGTGACTGCGGCACGAGTCCACTTGGTGAGGACAGTGGGGACATGGCACAGGAGTGTGCTGAAGCACAAGCTACCCAGGAGAGACAGCGAGGTTATACTCTCCCAACTGCCCCACGGAGGTGTCTCCAGAATGTCAGTCCAGCCTTAGACACAGCCAAAGTCTCATCCTCCCACCTGTGAGAGGAGTTTCTGACACAGGAGCATGTCTGCTGGATCCTCTTTTATCCCATTTCAGCCAGACAAAACCAAATTGCTCTTTAATTCCCCCCCTGAAGCATTTGATTCTGCATGCTCAACCGGTGGTCACTGTAGAGAAGAACTGGCACTAGATATGGAGTAAGCAGATGTTGCCACTGATATGCTGTTCATCTTTGGAGCAGCGTGATGTTCATGGTGCACTGGTGGCATGTGGTGTTTCTCATCAGGCTCACTCCTGGGTATCTCTGTTGAGCAGTGCCTGCTGGGCTCCCAGCCACATGGTGCAAAGGCAAGACTGCCCTGCGAGCTGCTGGCCATGCTGGGGAGTCTGTGCTGCAGGCAGGGATGGGCTCAGGATGGGCTCACACCACAGTTCCCACTCAGGCTGCGCCAGCAAGGGGACTTAGCTGCATCACTCTGAGTTTCTATGTCTTCAGCATCTCCAGCAAGGCTGGTGTCATCAGACAGCAATAAATATCTCACTGCAGAGAAGATGAAAAGCTTTAATCAGTTCCTTGCACAGATGCATTTTTGCATGTAATTTCCTTGTCTGAAGCCACAGTGACAAGATTAGCTGACCCGCAGGGCATGCTGCAAGGCACATTTGCTTCCAGGGCTTTTCCTGGGGCAGTAGGGAGGGCCATAACAGAGGCAATCTGCAGCACGCCCTACTAGGGGAATGCAGCACTAATAAACAACACTAATTAGTTGCTGTGGTAGTGCTTGAAGCTATGGAGGATCACTGGGATGCTGCACCTTCCAAAACTCTCCTTGCTCTCTCCTGCTTACTTGGAGCATTATTGATGTAAATCCTTTCACTCTCCCATCTCTTAGAGAAGTCAATTAGCAGTGATATTAAAAAAAAAGCTCCAGAAATTTGCCCCGAGAAGTTTTGCCCATTTAGAAGCAGACATGGCCGGGCTGATCAGCCAGAGGAAGAGGGCCAAAAGGACAAGTGGTCCCACTGGTCACTTCTGTAGCTGATAAACAAAAGGGTGTTGGGCACTGCAGGGGCATCCCCTCCTGTGGGTCCCAGCCCTTTGGGAAGTGTGTCCTGGCTGGTGTCTGTTGCTGCAGCTGTACTGTGGGGTGGCTGTTTCTTGTTTTGGTGGTTATTGTCCTGCATTGATAAACTAATGTGTTTCCTTCAATATTTTATTTCTTGATCTTTCAGAATAACATTAATAGTTTTGAAAAGTATAATTCCTCTTACTGATATCAGCATTTCTAACTACCACTATATTTCAACACAGGATTGGAAAATATCAATATAATGGAAATATTGAGTTTGAAAGCTTATAACCATTACAGCAACTATGGTAAAAGAACAGCTAGTAGATATTTTTGGCCTGGCAGTCACATTCATGGGACTTCCTTGCAAGTCTGTATCTCAGATTTGCAGTGTGACAGTACCTTTATAGGCAAAGTACTCCTGCCAGAATGGTGAAGGGACTTACCTCCAATGAACATAGTTTTTACTTGCTCATACTGGAGGGCTGACAGCAAAGCAAAGAGAGATTTTCTTTTCCCCTTCTTTCTTCTCCTAATTTAAACAGGAGGAAGCTGTCTTAAAATGACTTCACCTCAACAGAAGACTGGAAATTGTTTAAATGACTACAGCAAGGAAAAAGAAGAAAATAATGGGGAAAGAACACCAGGAGACAATGGTGCAGAAAGCAAGCAACATTTTCATTTTGCTGTTGGTGTAATGGGCAAATTAGCCAAATTGCTGTTGATAAGGCTTTTGGAGATAGAATAGCTCCATCCAGCCAGGCTGGTAATCTCACCCCCTGGAGAAGTGAAAAGTTTTGGAAGGAGGCCTGATGCCACAGAAGTGAGATGAACCCAGAGAGGCAGGGTCACCTACTCCTCCTGCAAAGGGACTACAGCAACCCCAGAAATGCAGGACACACTGGACAGGGTCTTTCTTGTGTGCTTTACAGGACTCCTTCCCACTATGAGGACACTACACCTGCATGTTGGCAGACACTCCTGTAAGTATAATGTAGTTTTATGTGTTGTTATTCAATAGCTGGAGGACAGCAGGTGCCCTTAGTGCTCCTCTCTCCAGAGAAGGCACAGCTCTGCTGGCGTCTAAGTCCTGATGGTAGCAATGGCAGGGAGCAGAAGCAGCAGCTGACGGTGGTAAACCTGGTTGCTCATAGCTTGTTTGTGCCCCTTGCCTGGGCATGAGGAGATTGGTACAGCTTGTTGTCACCATAGTTAACCCTTGCCAATGAGAGAGGGGAGGTGCTTGATCTCAACATCAGAAAGCCAGTTCTGTGGGACCAAGAGCTACCTCCCCCCAGTGCATCTCCTTGTTTGGATGGACACCAAGTGGTGTCAAAGCCTGGTGGGGTCAAAGGTGGGTTTAGTGGAGGGCAGCCCAGTAGTCAGATGCTCAGTCAGCTGAAATGTGCTGCCAACTCCGCAGCAGGTAAGCACTCACCTGCCTCTGCTCCTTTCCTCACAAATGCTACATTCAAATGAGGGCAATGCTCGTGTCCTTGCTGTAGATGAACCTAGTGTCTAACCCTAAGGTTTGGGGGGTTGACCGCAGGTTGCCCATGTTGACCTCTGTCTACAGAGTCTCCCCTGGCATGTTCTGGGGACCCTTCAGACCCTGGGAGGGGCCTAACATGCAAGAGACAGGAATGAAGGTTTATTTATGAAGTGTTCAGAAGATGTCAGATAATAAAAGCTGCTGGATTCATCCCTTTATACTTTCAATATGTCTTTCTGCACCTATCAGTTTGGAGCTGCTCTTGTCGAGGGTTTGCTTCTCGTACAGCCTGTAGCACTGCACAACTGGAGACCCTGAGTGCTATAATGGAGCAGAGAGTTATTTTGGTTATTGTCTTCAGGCACACAAAGAGTATGAAACAGCTTAGGGTTTTGTTTGTTTTTTTTTCAATAGACTCTCTGGAGCACAAGAGCAGGATGGGGTTTCCAGAGAGGGCTCAGGGTGCCTCTGGCTGGGCTGGGTAGGCTGGCCATGGCTATCCCTGACACCCCGCAGATGCTTCACAGGCCCACAGAGACCAGTGCAACAGCTCACCTGCAGCATAAGATTCATGACTTCAGCTGGGAACTGGGAGTTTTACCAGGATAAGGACTGAAGGGACAAGGGCCCGTTTTGACAAGAGTGGCATTTAACAACTGTCAAATGTACTGACACAGAATAGAAAAAACTACTTATGTAAAGCCATTACAAAAATTGAAAACAATTTAGCACTAATGCCTAGACTGCCCTTCACTCTCAGTGGAAGATGTAGGGAAAAGCTGTGTGCTCTCAGCTTTCTGTTTAAATGGGCAGGTTTCCGTAGGAAAAGCCTTTGACCTGTGAGTAGCTAATACAGAAATGCTCCACTTTCTCCCAGCTTTTTAAAGCTGTTCCTCAGCTTTTCATTCTAGTTAGATCACAGAATCTCAGAACTACAGAATATGCCAAGTTGAAAGGGACCCACAAAGATCATTGAGTCCAACTCCTGGCCCTGCACAGGACATTCCCAAGAGTCACACCACGTGCCTGAGACTATCCTCCAAATGCTTCTTGAACTCTGTCAGGCTTAGTGCTGTGACTGCTTCCCTGAGGAGCCTGTTCCAGCACCCAACCACTCTCTGGGTGAAGAACCTTTTCCTAATATCAAACCTAAACCTCCCCTGACACAATTTCAGGCCACTCCCTTGGGTCCTGTCACTGGTCACCACAGAGAAGAAACCGGTGTCTGTCCCCCCTCTTCCCCTCACAAGGAAGTTATAGAATGCAAGGGAAATCAAGGAATATCCAGCTACAAAATGATTGCTTAAACCTATTGTATTTCAGGACACTGCAGCCTTGTCTGAAAGAGTTTTTCAAAAATTTTGGTTCTGGAGAACAGATAAGTGGGAGCTCACTCATTGATACAGACGATGGAAGTAGTATTTCACTGGAATGTAAAGTTGGGGTTTTTTCCCCTCTATAAAATAATAATTCAGCTAATCAAATCTGAGAAATACATGAAATCTCATCTGGAAAAAAACCAAACGGAAATATACCTTTGCAGGTAATCATCCTTAAATCCTTTCAGGGTAACAGGCTTCTTGCAGGTCTTGCCAGCATTACACAAACTCAACAAAACCCATAATGCCCATATCAGGGGCAGTGATATTGAGTGATACAGAAATGGTGCACAAGGTGTCAGATACCCTTCGACACAGTGTCTAGTGGTGTACAAGTGGACGGAGGAGAGTGGTTCCATGAAGGCACCCTCTGCTCATGGCCTCAGGATGAACATAAACACTCACTGGAGAGGTGTTGCAGGACATGCACCTGAGGACACACAGCAAATTCATAAAAAGGATCCAGGGAATGTGTGAAGAGGCTGCAAAAAAAAAAAGTGCATCTTGAAATAAAATGAGGGGCCAGAGTGGGAGGGTATCAAGCCTACCACAGCAAAAGGGGTCATGAAAGAAAAAAAATATATATTGTGGTTTGTGTTTGGGTAGTGGCACAGGGCACACACAGGGAAAGAAGAGAGAGAAGTGAAGTTCATTTCAAAATAGAAAACATGCCCCTTAGAGAGCCTGTGAACCATCCACAGAACCAGCTTTGTTCTGTGTCCTGCCATGAGAGATGGTCCATCAGCTTCCCTGGAGAAAATCCTTATCAAGTAGCCAATTTTCAGTGTGACCTTGAACCAAAGTATGTAAACCCTGGTCCAGAAGTGGTTTCTTCCAATTTCTGGAAGTGCTGCAGTTGGAAAATCATTGAAGCAGTCATGGGCACTCAGGAAACCCCATGAAGAAACCTGGCAGCTTCAGATGGACCAAGACCTGGAAAACAGAGATTTTATTCCCAGATCTGAGGGTAAACTGATATGTGACATTGTGGAAACCAATCCACCCATCTTTGCTTCAGTTTCACCATATGTAAAATGAGCATAATTAACATTTTTGGATTGTGCTTTCTGTTCTACTAATGAAAAGACTGGATAAGAGTCCAGTATTAATTATTATTGTCACTATTAAATAGGCAATTAATTAGAGAGAATCCCAGATCATTGAGAGCCTTAAACCAAAGATACCGATTGTCTTGCTGTAAGCTGCCTGGCATCAGTGCTGTGTGTATGCAAAGCTGCAGAAATCCTGCTCTCCCTGTCTGTGTGGCCACAGGGCTCACTGCCTGTGAGCCAGGAGCCACCACCCCAAGTTGGTCACATCAGGCAGGGGATCTCTTGAGGAATGTGCCACTGTGGGTCACTCTGGACAGAGTAAGATAAAAGCTGGTGTATAGGAAACAGCCTCAAGCCTTAATGAAGGGCCAATATCTAACGAGCTTTACCCGACCCACTGGTTGCAGGGACATAGTAATATGCTCTCGCATTCTCCCTGTTGACAGGATTTCTATATAATCCATTTAGCATGAAAATCCTTTCTCACAAATCAGCATGCATTGTCACCTACAATGACACCTTAGATACAGTGGTATATATTTTATGAAGGACTTACGAGGACGATCACAAGCTGAAGTAACATAACTGACCTGACTGTGCTCTCAGCTTGGATTCAGCCTAAGGCTGCTGCATTATATTAGCTTGGGTTATCTGAAAAGAAAATGCCTTTGACAATTGGGATGGATTTGAATGGCCCTTCAATATATGCAGTTCAATGGAAATAAGAAAGAGCATTTCCTTCACCTCTGTGGACTCTGCCTTAGAAACAGGCAGACATACTTCTTGTAAAGGAATATTATCCATATTGATATTTGAGGTTTGCTCATAATTCACTTGACCCATCCTTTTCTGTCTGTGCCACACTTACAGCCCTCACTCAAAGCTTTGTCTCAATGTCTCAGTGCCTGCAATGAGCATGTTCATGCTCTGCACCATGCATCAGAACAAAGATGGACTTTTTAAAATGAGTTGTCTTGTAGTAACAGCTTCATTATCAATATTCTTCCTGGTTATTCAAGGAGGTATGATGTTTATACAAACATAAATTAATGCTTAAGGTTTATCTTTGAGAAAGACATATATAATTGTGCATCACATAATTTACTTAGCAGGTATTGTCCTTCTTAAGGACTGTTTTATATTTATATTTCAGGATCAATGCTAATTACACACACAAGGAAATGACTGGAAGACCAAATGCTCAAACCTACCAGATCTGTATTTTGACATGTCTGGAGTAATGCATTTTCCCAGACTTATGTTCAACAACTGTAGCATTGGTGGAGATTTCCTTAGCAAGGAAAGAAGCATCAATGGTTGGGAACCTTCATCGCCTCTAAGAGTTCTATTCAGTAGGTTGTTTGATTTCCTTTTAGCTTTACCCCAATAGACATGTTTTAAAAACAAAACAACCCACTTTCACATGGATCAGTGATGAATAATATATGGAAAAAAATAGCAACCAATAATTGCAGACAATGAAGTGTTTGTTTACCTCTTAAGGAAATTCTCTGCTATTGATGAACTGTGTAGAAGCAAAAGCTAAGACACAGCTGAGGAAAAATCAGTGTGAGATGAGTTGGTAGTAAAACTAATGGGGAAAAAGTTCAATTCAAACACCTAGATGTCTGTCAAAACCAAGCCAGGAAGAAAAAAAATCAGTTCTGTGACAGTAATATCGTCTTATATTAATATTAGTATAATGCACTACTACTTTTGAAGCAGTATGAATATGCAAACAGATTGGAGTTCCTCCTTGCCCACGTGAACACGAGTGGTAGGAACACAAGACAGCAGGGCTGTGCATGCCATGTCCCCACTGCAGTGCTGTGGGCCTGGGGGCTAGGTGGGCCAGCCCAGACAAGGTCCCTGGCACAGCAGGTGCTCTCAGCCTGTCTCCTCCTGGGCTTCAGAGCATGAGCTTGCAGTGGGTCAGGCTCAGCCAAGCCACCCTTTCCCGAGGTATGAATGCTAAGCCCAAGCAGTTAACAGGGCAGAGCTGGAGGGGATAGGACTGACAGGGACAGGGCTGGCTTTCCAGTATGGGAAGGCAGCTATCTCTGCTGGATCTGTGCTGTTTACTCTGAAGCGCCTGAAGCTGCCTGGTTAGATGGTGTGTCAGCCATCTTTCCAGGTGATCATTCCAAATATGCAAACCATCCACTTATGGAGCATTTATTGTCTTTTTTTGTGCTCCCTTCTGCTCTGCATGTTTCTCCATTGCTGTGCAGTGGTGGCAATTCCAGCCCCTTATTTAGGGACTGGATGTTTGCCTGCAGGCTGGGTAAGGTGTAGGCAAGTACTTCTGCTTGGGAAAGAAGAGAACTTGTCTTCCTCCTGTTGGCTGTCAGTGGAATGCCAGGCACTTTGGGGACCCAGTAGAGATCTAGACACAGCCCCACAGCAAGCAAGGACTTCTCTGAATTTACAGAAGCAGCAAATAGTTCTAAGAGCTGATGAGGGAAAGAAAAATGGGGCCCTCTTGTTTTGGTCTCTGTCAGTCTCCTTGCTTGCTTCTTGTCCTCAGCGTCCTTGAGAAAGGTCAAGGAGAGAACAGGCATTTTTGGATGAGGTGAAAGTACACATAAATGGTGCAGGTGAAGGGTGTCCAGGAAAAAGGCTTTCCAAAAAGAAGACCCCAAACAGAGGGTATGGGGATATGGCAGTCTGGGGAAACCAGGGAGGGAGGGAGACACCACCACTGCCTAGCAGCTCCAGTGCCTGTCCCTGAGGGCAGCACTGGTGTTTTGGATGAGGTGGTAGGGGTGGCACAGCAGAGCTGTCTTGCAAGGGAAGAGGAGACATGCCACGCCTTATTTAGGTGTCAGCCTCATTGCAACATGGAGCTGCTAAATGGACCCTGAAGCTCTCCACAGACACAGGCAAGGCAGTAAAAATAAATGCCAAAAGGTGACAATGCCACACCCTTGTCATGGGTAGGGAGCTTACTCTCCAGCTTGGAATGCTGGGCTAGTGGGATGTAGTGGAATCCTTATGAATAATAGTAGCAAACACTGCAGGAAGGGTTTGGGAAACTCTAAAAGATTGAGGAAGTATGATGGGTGTATCTGGAAGGAGTGATAACTGTGCTTTGTAAAACAGTGTTTGAGGGTCTCAGAGGGGTTTTGGAGTTTGTCAGAGATGAGTTCTGAGGGCTGGGATCACAACCTGCTTGATTGGTTCTCATCTGACTAAGCACAGATATATTTAAACTTATCCTTTAGACTCTCTTTGAAGAAAAAGCAGAGAAATAAGCACTTTAGGGGTGCAATTCTCCTTCTGCTAAAGGAGAGGTCAAAAACAGGTGACAAAGCTGTATCCTCAAAGTACCTGTTTGCCTCAACTGAGTATAAAAAGCCTGTGGTGACTTGCTCTGCTGGAGACATCCTCACTGCAGTTATCCAAAGGAAGGCAATGAAAACCCCACTGTAAGTGATGCTAAAGAGAATAAAAATGTGATCAGGGAGCTCATCAATGTGGACCACAAAGTGCAGCAAAATCTGGAGCTGGATGTCAGAGCTTGGGGCTTTTAGATCAAGGGAAGGCGTTTTAGGAATGATATAACCAAACATGGGAAAGGTTTAGCATAGGCTGGGGTGGATTTTCAAACCCCAGAAATTTTCCTACAATGCACTTTTAAACAGAAATATTCTAGTTCAAAGGCAAATTAATTTAGGGAACCTCTGGCCTGAGCTGCCTGGTGTATAACAGTGTCTTCTGATTCTGTATTTGGCAAATCTAAATGGCAAACTGAAGACAGGTTTCACCAGCTTTAGTACATTTTAAGATTTACAAGTTACTGCACTACAGTGATGAGAACTGGATCTGATGGGCATTAGTAATGCTGAGCTCACCAGGGCTCCATTCGCAGTATCTGTCACTCCTTCACCAGGTCTGCTAGAAAGAAAAATACTTCTTTGCTTGGGCTGTCCAAGGCTGTATCAGGAAAGCAATTATTTTGAAAGGGAAATGACTGAAATCATTCAGGGTTTTGCTCCACAGAACAAAAAAGCAACACAATTGAAACTGGGATGTTGTGGAAAGATTGGGGAATGCTTATTTTCTTGACTGAGCCACCCCCACCTTTTTCCCATGTAGGTAGTTACTGCTCATTCAGACATGAAAATGGCACAGAGCTGTACTTGGGAAAAAGGCTGAAATCAACTTCACAGAAGTTGATTCACAGACAAGCATGTTTTTCCAGGCCAAACACTATAAATGCATTGTTTAGGAAAGACTGAAGTGAAAAAGGGGCTTGAGCCAGGGCAGCAGTGAAGTGCAGCCTCCCCACAGCTCTGGTTGTGTTTGGCTGGTCTCTACCAAGGCAGGGCTCTATGTTGTGCCTCGTGCCACTGCCACATCACATTAGTTAAGCTCTCCTAAAGACATTTAGAGAAACAAACTGCCAGCTCTAACATGAGCTGTCTTCATCTCACGGTTTACTTGCTTAAAAGCACAAAAAGAGAAGGGTTTGTGGCAGCAGGGGCATCCCTCTCTTTTAACCCTTAATTTCATCAGTTTGTGCATATTGTGATTTTCCCTTTCTTCTTCCACAGGGATGGAGCACCCCTCCTGTGTGGAAAGAGATCTGGGGTTATTCAGCCTAGAGAAGACAAGGCTCTAAGGAGATCTTGTTGTGACCTTTCAGTACTTGAAGGGGGCCTACAAGAAAGATGGTGACAGACATTTTAGCAGGGCCTGTTGTGATAGGACAAGGATCAATGGTTTTAAACTAAATGAGGGTAGATTGAGATTAGATATAAGGAAGAAATTTTTTATGATGAGGGTGGTGAAACACTGGAACAGATTGCCAGAGGGCTGGTAGATGCCCCTACCCTGGAAACATTCAAGACCAGGTTGGGCAGGGCTCTGAGCAACCTGATCTAGTTGAAGTTGACCCTGCTCACTGCAGGGACATTGGATTAGATGACTTTTAAAGGTCCCTTCCAACCCAAACCATTCTATGATTCTGCCTTTTGAAATATTTTTTTGTCTACTTTAGAAACACATTTCATTAATTCTCTTTTTTAATATGCATGCATGTGTATATATAAATATACATACCTACGACATTGTGCCTTCTGTTTGAATATACTATCTGGGGCAGAAGTGGTAGTTTCAATCCAGTGTCTAGCAGGAGGGATTCCCTTCCTTTGGGAAGACTCCTGAGCTTCATTGTATACAGAGACATCCCACAGTAGTGTAGTAGGATGGGTTGTTTGCTCAATGGCCAACTTGGAAACTATGAGGCCACCACACCGGAATGCTACACAACCCTTTCTCATGTATATGGTCACTTTTTTTCCTATCCCTCTCCTTTTGGCTGTCACTGTTTCTACTCCCAGGTATCTCTGTGTCTCCCTCAGTGACACCCTCAATATGGCACAGCTTCCCTAGACCTGTGCTCTGTCCCTAATGTCTAATCACTGTGCCTAATCCCTCACATGCAAATTCTTCAGTCACTGCAGCTTGCATTGTTATTTTGAGTCACTGAAGCTGGATATTAAAAAGATCTGTTTAATCTTTAAGTCTCATCCCTTTTTCATATGTAAAGATCAAATCCCTTTTGAGAGGACACACTAAATATTTAATGTTATATTACACTTGATCTTCACCAAAAGCCTCTGAGAAGGTATTTGTGAAATCCTAGGCTTAATTGCCATCTCTTTTTTTTAGTTCTCTTTTTTTCCCTCTTTTTCTTTTCCTTTTCTTTTTTTTTCTCTTTTTCTTTTTAGTTTTCTTTTCTTTTTCCTTTTTCTCTTTTCTATTTATTTTTTCTTTTTGTTTTCTTTTTCTTTTTTCTCTTTTCTATTTTTTATTTTTCTTCTTTTTCTTTCCCTTTTTCTTCTTCCTTTTCTTTCTCTTTTTCTACTTCTTTTCTTTTTCCTTTTCTTCCTCCTTAAGAAATAGCAAGTTGGTGTTTAAGAGGAAGCAAATAAAGGGAAGCACTGTGGTGTATGAAAAATGGAAATACCCCAGAGGGCATCTTGGCCGTAGGTGAGGTGTTGCTGTTCATCACCCCCTTGTGGGATCTGCGACGTGGTGCCTGGAACCACACTGGCATCTGGTGGGTGAGAGTCCCCTGCAGAGCCCCTGCATGTGGGTAGCCACGGGACATCAGAAGAGGCAGCAAGGAAACTCGAAAATTGACTAACAAGAAGCAACAGGGCTCAGCACCAGGCTGGAAAGCAGAGCGCAGAAGTAGATGTGCTGGGAATAGCGCTGTCCCAGAGATGGAACACTACCTTGGTGCCTGCTGGCTGCTTGGAGAGGGAGGTCTGTGGTAACCTCAGCCCCATTCCTTATCTTGCTGCCGCCTGGGTGTTCACTCCCTTGCAGAAGTATAGCAGGATCCCCACACTGCCCCAGGGTAAGCCTGGAAAGGCAGCAATGGCTTGGTTGGGATGGCTGGGGAGAAGGACACACTGCCTGCTCTCTCTGTAGCACACAGCCTCACCTGTGCCGGTGCCAAGGGGCCTGGAAAGGATTGCCACAATCAACAGTGAGGGTGAGGTGGTGGAAGAACACCCTGGAGCCCCTGTGCTATCACAAACGTCAGTAAGAGCTCCTCTGCCAAACTGTGAGAGGCAGCTCCACCACCCAAAAATGCAACAAGAGATGAAATATTCAGGGCTATGTGCTTAGAGAACCTGCCTGACTAAAGAAGTCCTAAGTTTGAGCAGCCTACATAAAAAATAAGATATCAACACAAGGAGAATTTTACATGTGAATACTGTAGGTCTGGTTCAAGTTTTCTTTTTTGCATCTTTCTTAGGGAAAAGAGGTGATTTTACAGCAGGATTCTGCTTCTCCATGGATTGCAGCCCTGACCAACGGAGAAAAATAACCTAGAAGATTTTGCTTTGTGTTCTGTGCTGAGTGAACAAGAGCATAAAAATACTTTCTAACCACTAATGAGAAACCCAGCAATCCCGTAGTCAATGAACCATGGAGGTTATAGATGAGAAAGATCAGTAAAATTAGGTCAGGTTGGGCATCCCTGTTCCAGTGCCAGAAAATCTTAAAGCTCAAAGGGTTGACTTTAAAGCAGAACAGGGTCACACATTTCAAAATGCACAGAAGTTGTAAGGGGTCTAAATCACCCCTGAGCATCCTGGCCCTAGCAGGTTCAGTGCTGCTGAGGTCTTGCAGTGTCTTTGGTGACAATGAGCTCAGGAGACACCAATTGGCTTCAAACATTTGTTTGAACTCATCAAGTCACTTACCCTTATGATTTTTTCACTCATGTCTGTAGAAGGGAACTTATGTGAGAACCGCTTTCAGCATTGTGAGGTGCTCTGGTCTTACAGTTAATGTGACCACACCTGAGCAGTTAAGACACCTGCTGTACTGACCTGGGTCGTAGGTGCGGATTAGGCCAAAACTAGAGCTTTGTGTGAGGTAGGCCTGGGATATGACTTCTCAGATTCTTGGATATTCTGGTCTTGCATGGTAACTGCACTCAGTTGGCTGCACTGGAGAAGCTTGTCTTGGGGAAAAAAAAAGGCTTCCAGGGATCCTGTTCTCCATAGCCCTGGGGAAGACAAGGATATGAGGTTGTGGGTATAGGGAATACAAAGGGAATGAATTCTTCACTGTCTCTCTCTGCTGTTTCAATAGTCAGAGGAAGCAGGACTGGGAGTAAAACAAACATTTTCCAGCTTGCCAACCCCTTCACCTCAAACCCCAGGGTTTCAGGGTTTCCAAGCCTATTAAATTCAGAAGGAAACAGACTCCTTAATGCTCTTGCTCCTGTGACAGCCCAGTAGCCCTATTGAAAGAGCACAGATAGAAGTTCAGCAGGAATCAGCTGGACCTGTGTGGCACCAAATTCAGGACAGTGGTTCTGGGGCCTCACAGGAGCCTATTTCAACAATGACCATCCCAATAGGTCTTGAAGAAACAAATTAAAAAGTGGGATAGCCCACAGGTGTAGCAAAACATCTGCGAGGTGGCAGTTTCAGCCACCCCAACCTCCTGATTTTGATGAGCTTTGAGTAATTTTCAGATTTTGTTTGGTTTTTTAGGAAATAAGATCCCAGATGCTTTGAGAAATGACAAAGGAAGGAAAGGTCTGGGTGTATTACCTCTATGTTGCTGCACTGTTGCACCTGGCTCAGAGCCAACAGCTTCCTTGCAGCTGTCTGGTGGAGAGAGAATGAATAGAGTAATGTCTCCGGATATGAACAGAGTAATTTGGATGTGCTGCCTGCCTTTTCATATGTGCAGGGTAGCTCTGTGTTCTTTGTGGGGCAAGGACACAGTATTTAGGAGAGGAAATTTGGCCCCTTGCACTTGCACTGAAAAGAATCCATGCACCTTTCCTCAGACTTAAATGAGTTGTTCTCCATGGCCCTCTTCTGTGAGATGCTGAAGGATAGGCCAAGCCCAACCCATGGCTCGTGGCATCCCTCCAGATGACACTGGCTTGGACCTTCCTTCTGCATCACTACTGGATCAGTGCATCTGGAGTGAAGCCATGAAGAGAAGTCACAAGATTTTGTTCATGGGCCATTTTTTCAGAGCTTTCTTTCTACAGTCCTTTCCTTTTCTTCCCACCTTCTGACAGGTCTCTGTGTGCTAGAAAAGCCTCAGACTTTCAATGTCCAGGGCTATGCTGTCCAGCCATAGGGCTGGCAGATGCTTCTCGTGGTGGCAGTCCAGCCTTCCTCCTCTCCCAGTGCTCTTGGGGGACCTTTTCACCATCTGCTCCCCCTGAAAGTTTGCACACATACCTCTGGTGCTAATAAGAAACATCAGAGTTGCTCCAGTAGAAATGATAATTATCCCCTGCAGTTGGTGGTGATTCTGGTATCTTCCCAGTGGGAAATGTGTCACTGGTTACTGAAGAGCAAACCTAACAAGCAGCAGAAATAACATCAACTGAGCCAATGTCCTCAACTACTAATGGGGAAGAAATGGCAGATTTCCTCCTGTATAAAGGAGGAGCTGTATAAAGCCTAGACATGATCCCTAATCCTTCAGGGACAGTTTCAGAAGAGCATTTGCCTGGGTAGCTGTCTGTTTGGCTGCTGTGGGGCTTGTCTGTTCAGCACCCACCCATGGGCACATACAGGCTTACTCCAAAGGACTCTGTGTTGCTGCATCTATCCCACATGCAGTGCAAGACAGCAACACTGGGGTGAGTGTGTCCTTGGGCACCTCCACTGGGGACCAGTGGCCAAAGGTAACATTCCCACAAACATAATACTCGACTTCTATGAATGTGGGCAAGGGGCATCCCTGAGGATTAGTCTGTCCAGCATAGCACAAGGGTGAAAAACATTATATCTCCATCAAATAAAAGGGAGGAATTGCTAGACTCAAACTTGCCAACGTTTGCCACTCTTATGGGAACAGAAATGTTAATCCCATACCAGTTTGGTGCTTAGTGGTGAAAAATGTGTTATTGTTTTGGATGGCAACATCAAAAAGCCCAAAGCAAAACAAACAGGCAAAAACAAACATGACAGAATGTAAAGAAATGTGCTGGGCTGTTTCCTTCGTGTATTTATATACCTGCCCTACATATATTTTGATACTTCCAGTGTGCACATGCTACCAGCTCATTTGTGGGGAAGCCAAGTCACCATTCCTGGCCAGGTGTGAGCTGCAATTTCCCAGGGCCATGAGGTGCCCAGATGCACAGCACAGCCTTTTGCTGCCCTGTGCACATGCAGGGTGGGCTAGGATGTGATAGAATGCCTCCTGCCAGCCCTGCTCTCCATCACAGAGTGGTGACAGTCAGCACTGAGCACCTCTGTCACCAAAAGGGCTCTGCTTACAGAGACTTGTGGCTTTGAGCCATATAGTTGTGACTCTTGTCTACTAAAACAGACAGTCTTGCCTGGCTTTTTTTTGCTGGTGCTGGGGCTAGCAGACTCTGGGTGCAATGTGCAAGTGTTCTCCATGCAGGAAAGGCCACAAAGAAGGTCAATCCAGTTGGGCACTCATTCTCAGGCAGGCTTGGGGCTGCATTCAAAGAGCAGGAGTGAAGCCACAGGTCTGAGTCCCTCTCTGTTGAAATATGGCTTCATTCCCAGTCAAGAGCCCCAGGGACCAAGTGACCACAAGGACCTGCAGGAATAAAAGGAAGGGGCACGTCAGCCCAGCTGGATTCCCCTCCCTGCACCACTCAACAGGCAGGTGGTGTCCTTTGCTCTGATGGTGTCCTCTGCTCTGGTTGACAATGCAGGCACCTGCAAAACATCAGGTTACCATAGCCAAGCATGGTCTTCATGCTGTTAAAGATGAATTTGCTTCAGGATGCTTTGGTTAACAAAGGAAAACTAGCAGGAGGAGGCTTTTCCCATCAGGGAGGGAGCGTGGGAGGAAGCATGGTGGGTGACTCACACAATGCCAGCCCAACAATTGCAGGAACTTGCTGGAGGAAATGACTAAAATAGCCACGTGGGGCAGCCCTGGAGAGCAGGCTTCAGATAAATAACCAGAACATGAAAGCTGAACTGCACAAGGTGAGGAACAGCAAGCAGGGAGGGGGAGTGGGGAGGTCTCAGAAGAGGATGATGGAGGGAATTGCTGCCATCCTCAGTGGTGAAGGACTCTCCATGGCAACGGCTGGAAGGTCAGCAGCAGTGCCGAGAGGTGCAGAAGGACCCAGACCTTTCCCAGGCTCTCCAGTACAGACGCTGCAGTTCATCTTTGGTTCTTCTTGATCTGGGGCTAGGCAACGGGTCATTAGACACAACAAAAAAAAAAGCCAAGCAAAGGTTTTTTACTCCCTCTTCGCCTTTTGGAAGAACATGGCCAGAGCAGTTATATCAGCATGAGTACACCAGGAGGAAAGTATTTTCAAGGTAACTGTGTGAGAAGAAGGTGCAGTCCCTATCTTTTCCCTGGCCAGGGAGGCAGAGCTGCTTCCCAGGAGCCAGGAGAGCCCAGCTCCATCATCTGCTGCATGCCTTGGCCTTGGCCTCAGGAGCACGAGTGCCTTCATGCAAAGTGCATAAGTCTTTGCAGAGTTTATGTTAAAATGGGAGCTCTAATAATCAATCTTCCTGCAAAACAAGTAAACAGAGGGATGTCACTGTGCCAGCCTTTGTTTTCAAAGAGAGTTCTCTCTGTTGGTTATTGCTGAGATGAATTTATTTCTTCATCATAGATATTCCCTATACAAAATATATAGTTTAATAGCTTTGATCTCCCCACATGCAGTACTTGAAGCTGATTCCAAGTTTTATGCAGTTAAACACTACCACATGCTTGAAGAACTCAGTACAGCCTTTTCTATAAACTAGCATAAATCAGAGTAGGAATTTGACCTACTTCTTGCCAAAATAGAGGGTGTGCCTCTTGCCCACGCTAAATTCCTTTCTTCATCTCTGCTCTGCTCACAGTTAACCTGCAGTGTAGCAGCCTGGGTTTATGCGATGCCCACTGCATCCCACACAGGAACACTGCAGCCTTCCAGTGACTCAGAGAAATGCAGACTAAAAATTAACAGTCCAAATCACCAAGACAAGAAAGTCTTTCCAATCCTGGTTAATTATTCAGCATCCTGGTTACATTTGTTTGTCAAAACACATGAAACGTTGGGAAAAAAGTGCGAAAGGGAGAAAAAATCGTCTGTAGGACATACAGGATAGCCAGTCTCTGGAAATGCATCCAGTCCTTCTCCATTTCGCTATCCACAGAGCCATTTCAAGTAGAGGAATATCATTCATTAACATGAAAGCCCAGTTCAGTCCCAGAGCATCAAACATCCCTGTGTGGAACTGCACCCTTCAGCATCTTCAGGAGGGGATGAAGCAAGGGCAGGTGTGGGCAGCAGGGGCCCATTCCTGCTGAAGGGAGCCATTCTTCTAAAAATCAGATTGAAGCAAAGCACAATTTGGCCTTTGGTTACTTGAAGATTTTTTCCTGAAGGACACGTGCTATGGCTAAAATAAATAGCACATTTCCAGGAGGGCAAGGAGGGAACAGTTAAAAATCCCACTCAAGGGGAAACTCCTGGGCAGCCTGAGGGTGACGGGAAGACAAGTAAACGTGTGGGCAGCCAGGAGCCTAGCCTGTGGCTTTATTTGGGATGAGAACTTGTTCCAAAATGGGTGATGATTCCTATGATGCACAGCTGCCAAAGACAGTGTGCACTCTGATGCGTAGTGCAAAGCTGTATGTTTTGCCTCCATCCAGACATCCCCATGGTTAGCATCAGGACCAGGGCATTTCTCCAGATTTGTCTCAGTTTGGGGCTGGATATCACCGCTTTGATCCACTGAGAAGTGTCATCCTTGCTTTCCTCTCCTGTTCAGAGGCCTGGAGCACTGGAGGAGCTTGTCGTTATCCTGGACTGATGACAAGGAAAACAAGCGGCTGAAGAGGGGAGGAGGATGTGGATTGATTTGGTTTCAGTCAGTGCTCCTTGCACACACTGAGGGCTCTTAGGAGCAGTCTGAAAAATCCACTTGATTAGAAAATACAGAAACAATTAAGCACTTACTGGTGTTTACTTTTGCAATAGGAACAATTGATCCTTCTTCCTTCTGACTTCCACCTCTAACCCTAATTCCTCACTCCGCACACAGCCAAGCACAGTTCAGACAGGGGAAACAGTAAGAGAGATTAAGATTCTGGACTTCAGTTGGAAACAGAAATCAGCTTTGAAATAGTCACATTTTTTGTACTAACTAAAGGAAGTCGTCTGTACAAAAGAGGCTATGGCCACTTTTTTTTGTAACTAGAAATATGCCAGCTTCCTGGCTGCTAGAAAATACATTTTTTGTTGGTTTTGTTGTTGACAGTGGGATCATGTAGCTGGCAACATTTGAAGATAAGCTTAGATGAGGGGAAAGAAAGAGGCAATATAAAGGCACTACTGTGGCACTGACTGATGGCATGGTCAGGCACAGAACCCCTTGGTGATACCCAAGAAAGGAGCTGAGTGCAGGATATAGCCCAGGGTCCCAGGCTGTGAATGGAGCACATTGGAAGGAGCAAAAAGGAACCATGACACCCCATAATGATCCTATTCCTTAGAGGCATTTATTTTCATGTCTTTACTCTGTATTTTGCCACCCTGGGGGTGACACATTTCCCAAGATTGTGTTACTGGAGGGTTTCCTGGAGCTGGTGACGTCCAACCCATTCCTCGTTAGCTGCAGCTGCCAGCATGTACTGGGACACCAGTTCATTACCACGTCAGCAGAACCTGTCCCTGTCCCAAGGTGTGCCTGGGGGTCCCAGTGGCCTCCAGAGTGGAACCTTTGTGCTCAGGGGCCGCGCAACTGCTGGCCACAGCTAGTTCAGTGTCTCGCCTCACTTGCCAGCAGTTACTTCACTTCTTAAAATGGGTAAGAAGAGTAAACTATTTGCTCTGCTTGAACACATATTAAACAGATGCAGCTTTCCCCCTTTGGTTTGCTGCTTCTTAACCCAAATCATACCATTGCTATAGTTTATGCTACAGACCTCAAAAATCGTTGCATTGGCACAACTGAAGTGGACAGTGGGAATGATCACAATCTCTGCTGGAACAAAAAAGTTCAGCACCAAACTTCCACCTTGTGCATGACAAAGACCAAGAGAGAGCCCAGAAAAGCCTTTGGGATAATAACATTGTGTGTAAGAGGCAATAATGTATTTTCTTTTTCCACTTCTGCAAAATGAAGTTATAATGTAAATGCTTCAGGACTATAGCAATAGGAGGGGAAGTGCATTGGGGTATAAAACATATGGCAAAGAATCGCTGAGAAATGCCCAGGAATAACAGAACTTCGGCTTCACATCTGTTCTTAAATATGTAAAACAGCTAAAACTCCACTGGACAGTTTCCACTGTCCACAATTTCCAATCTGGACGTGCTGGACTTTACATTAAAACTATTTTTTCTCTGCAACCAGTTACTGAAACTTCAAAGCAAAATGTCATGTCCTTCACTTTGGTGTCCCACCTTTTGCTGCTTAGTGTCCCATATGACACTGATCTATTGTGCTAATAGCTCTCTCCTCTAAAGAGGATAGTGGCTATACAGCTCAGAGGCTTTGAAGACAGGAAAATGGCTTTTTTTTTTTTTTGAAGCCTGCAACAGAGCCACCTTCCGACTGGCCATGTCAATATGGTTGTCCACAACTGAGACTAAAGCTCTGTAAACAAAACCCAAGGAGGTGGGGAAACTGCCTTTCTGCTGCCAGCATTGACA
Organism: Neopelma chrysocephalum; assembly: GCF_003984885.1. Classification (NCBI taxonomy): domain Eukaryota; kingdom Metazoa; phylum Chordata; class Aves; order Passeriformes; family Pipridae; genus Neopelma; species Neopelma chrysocephalum. The sequence goes on along the minus strand of NW_020897732.1, from coordinate 938,755 downwards.
TCACCTGCAGTGTGTTACCTCAGCCCAAACACCACCACGCTGACAGCACTGCTGGGTGCCTCTGTTCACCTTGCAGCAGCATGTGCCGGTCTCCAGGCAGCTCTCTGGTAGCAGGAACCACACAGGCACACCCCCTGCCCACAGCATCCTTCACAAACTGTTCTAACACACACAGACTCTTCGATTTCACAACTGTTTGCAGGCTGCTATAATTTTTTTGCATTTCTGAGGGGTGATTATTTCTCACTGGTCTCCAGAAGAATGATGCATGGTTATGGGTGTACGGATCATGGTTTGTGCTGTATCGTTAGATAAGTGAAAGGATTGCACAGATAGAAGATCTGGCAGGGCAGAACTGGGAGAATGCAAGTTACCAGGGGACAGTTTGGCTTTGGTGGCATTTGGAGGGTGACACAGGTCTGAACAGAGAGTGCATCACAGAGAAAACACAGTATTGCCTGGTTCCTGGTGCAGCCAGATAAGGTGTCCACTCTGACCTTCCCTACCCTCCCAAAGCAAATGACAAATCTGTCACATTTCCTTGGAGAAATACAGATAAATATACTGATATATGGGTCTATGAATCCACACAAAGATTCTGCATGTCCAGGCATCTTCCACTGTAATTCTTTTTTGTCCTGTTTGGCAGTGAGAATGTTCAGGGGCAAAAGCCTCCCAGAACAGGACTGCAAGAACCGGCACATACCACCATGTCTCTACTCTTCCATCTCCAATATTCACCATGGAAAAGGACAGCAGTCATGCAACTGTCACTGCTTATCAGCATCCCAGCACTGCAGAGAGCCAAAGAGCACCAGAATTTAGACTAATCATCTCTGTCCAATGAGTGTGGTTGCAGAAAGTCACATGTGATCAGCCTCAGAGCACAGGCGATTGCTGCAGTGCTTCTCCTTTGTCATGTCAGGGGCAAAACAGAGGCTGTGTGTGGATCCAGTCTGTTCCTCTGGAAGCAGTGCCACAGAGCAGCCTGGTTCATCGTGCTTGGGCTTCAGCAGCAGGCCCTTGCATAGTTAGTTTGGTTTCTGCCCCATCAGTGACCTACACAACGGTTTCTCGTGCCCCATTGGACAGGTGTATAGCAGGGTGGGCCTTGGCAGTGAGATTAACTCACTGGGTTCTGTAAAAGTCACTCACTGGTCATAGGCAGATTAATAGAGAATGACACTGGGTAATTAATTTTCTGTTACAAATGAAAAAAGAAAGTACTCGATGAGATGCATCTCATTTTCTAACCAAGGCTATAAGTAGGACTTTTCCTCTCTCCAAGTTAAAACTATATGATCCAGAACATGGAATTTAATTGAAATCTTTTCAGAAGAACCCCAAACTGGCAAGGGCATGGGCTTGGAATCAGAGACCCTCACTTATGTCTGTTTAGGGGTTTAGTGCACCCATTGTGTTGACTGTGTACTTGGCTTTAGACATCTGGTTAATTCCAAATGCAACCTGCTCTGGGTTTGCAAACACGATCTGGGTGTGCAGGAACAAGATGGAGATGAAGCCTGGCTCTCCACACTCACTGTCAACAGTGTAAGTTGCTAAATTTTTTCTCCTTTTTTTTTGTCCTGCAGCATGGGTCATGTTTTCTTGGACAGAAGATTTGTTCAGCTAGCAGTGTCCAAAATCCAACTGTCACACCATGGCTGAAGCTACAGAAGGATCCAGTCTGACTGAAAGAGATGAGAAGGAAAAAAGTGCCAGTGTGGGGCAAAGATGAAGGTTTTGGCATCCAGACCAGACAGGAAGATGGGGAGAAGGCTGGGACTGAGGCAGGTTGCTGGGGTGATGCGGGCGCACATAGAAAGAAATGGAGAGGGGGGCTCATCCTTTCCACTATCCAGCTGAGGGGCTCTGCAGAGGGACAGGGAAAGGCCAGGCCAATATTTCTGAAAAGGCTGCAGTGGTGTATTAATGCACAGAGTGTTCTTCTGCTTGAGGAGAATATAAAAGACAGACGAGTACTTTGGAAAAAAACCTGTCATTTCAGGGTACGCCTGCTCTGTGGAAGCGTGAGGACCGGCACGCTTGACAGCAACCACCGGGAACACTTCTCTGAGCCTGTCCAAGGCTTGTCAAGAGCACAACCAGCTCATGCTGGGCTCACAGGGGTGGGGCAGCTGGGCTCCTATGCCATGTCGTGCTATCCCAAGCATGGGACAGCCAAGATGAGGGTCTCCAGCCCCAGTGGGGAGCAGCACGGGGAGCAGTTCCGCAGCCCGTGCAACCTCTGACAGACGTACAGCTAAAAGCTGCTCTTGCCTGCCATTAGAACATTTTAACATCATTAATCTTTCAGGAAAATTCTGCAGTATTCTAAAGCACACCCCGGGTAGCAAGTTAAATTTGTATGTTTAAACAGAGCCTGTTCACCTTTTCGCTGGGAAGATGCAGCAACGATACCCCTTGCTGGGGATTTGATGATGTCAGTGCTGGGGATGGGATAAGGTTAATGGAAAACCTTCACCAGAGCTCACTTCCTCTGCAAAATGAAGCTGAAATTTTCAAGCATGCACTTCAAGGGCTTAAGCATGCAACTCTCGTGCCCCTCAGAGCAGGAAATCTGACTCCACAGACATCCTGCACTGCCTATGTATCTCCATAGGCACTGAGGGAGGAGGATGATTTAGAAATAAGGTGCTGGAAGTTGGTGGGAGGAAAAGGCAGGGAAGGAAGGTAGATATAGAGGTTATAATTACATGAAAACATGCTGTTGAGGTAATTTTTTTCTGGAGAATGCTGTAGAACTGAATAGGGAAAAAAACCCAACATGCTGTGAGCACTGCAGAGAATTAACAGAAAACTGCATCCTTGCTCTAGGATGCTATGGACTACCCTGAGACTGGAGGGAGATCTGGAGTAAGAGAGAATTACCTTCAGTGCAGTGGTCATGTTAGGGAACATTTAAACAGATTAGACATATGCAGGCCCATGGGACCTGTCATGGGATGCACCCAGGAGTGCTGAGGGGCTGGCCAATGTCATTGTGAGGCCACTCTGCAATCCTGGCAATCAAAAGAGATTCCTGAAGACTGGAAGAAAGAAAATATTTCTCCTCCTTCAGGAAAGACAATAATAAGATCTGTGTAACTTTGGCAAAGAAGACCATTGGTGTCGTGAGCTGCATGATTCACAGTTTGCCAGCAGGTCAGAGGAGGTGGTCTTTCCCCTCTCCTCAGCACTGATGAAGCCACACCTGGAGTGCTGTATCCAGTTCTGAGTTCCTGGGCAACCTGCTCTAGCTGACCTGCTTTGAGCAGGAGGTTTGACCAGATGATCTCCAGAGGCCTCCACCAGTCTTACCCAGCCTTTTCAGTCTGTAATTCCAGTGTTACCATCTTCAACTTGTTATGATTTTATCTTTTCATTCAATGATTGATAGAAGGACTTTTTTAGTGAATGACAGTTTTTAGTTGGTAAGAAGCATCGATCAGACTTTATCAGCTCTCAGCCCAAACAGAAAAGTGTATAGGGATTTTCACTGGGATTAAAAAATGCAGCTATTACATGTACGCAATAGGTCTTGAAAGAATAATCCTGGACTAATGAGAAATTGTAGGAAAATGTCACAGAACAAATGGTATCATTACTCTGGCTAATGCTTACAAGAGTGTGAACAAACCTTCTGGGAAGACTCTTTTTCAAATTCAGTTTTAGAGAAATCTGAAGAGATTGGGAAAGGTTTCCCAGCTCTCCTGGGACGTCAGCAAAGCCCTTTCTAATAAATAGCCTCACGATCCAGCCTCAGGAGAGAAGGCCAGGCAGGTTGGTTTGGAGCTTGCAAGGAGTGCTGTGGGGCCTTTGACGTGTGCTCCTGCAGAAGCAGTTATTCCATGTTAAAAATATGTATTTTTAGCACAGCAGCTTGCAACCTCATGCTGAGAGAAAGAAGCTGAGCCAAGGGAGGGAGGGCTGATGCCGCAAGGTCTGTGGCAGGCGGAACAGATGCATAATTTCATGATGAAAGAAATCACCTCCTTATACAAGCTGCCTCCATTATCCCTCCCACCACCATTGGTGGCATTTGTCTTTCTGGAAAGTGAGGCCTACCACATAGACAAAGTAATTTATCTTCTCCTTTTAGGAGATGTTTTTGCTGGCATAGCCACACACCTTTTTTGCTTTTCAAAGTTTTCCAAGCACTTGTGGTGAAACGTTTCTAAACACCCTCCAGTAGAGCCCATCGGCACAGCCCTTGCTTGGCTGGAGCCCACGCCCAGCGGGGAGATGTGCTCAGCTTCCTCAGCCACTTGCACCTCCGCTGGTGCACTGCCTGTGCCCTGCCAGCAGGACGCCCTGCACGCTGTGGTGCCACGTGTAACTCCACGGAGCAGCGATGAGGAGGCTCGGCTGTGGTTCAGCTAAGCAGTAAATGTTTTTTGACAAGGAACAGCAGTGTGAAGTTTAGTCTTCTGTGCTGTGCTGAAGTCGTTCCAAAATTATGATCTGCAGCACCTCCCCACCCACTGAGTTGCTACTCCTGGGACCAGACCACCCAAACTCTCTCTCGGTGCATTGCAGGCTACTGCAAGGCCAAGTCCATGTTGTCCCTGCACACTGTGAGACGGAGAGCTTTCCAACACGCTATTTGCCATCATCAAGGATTGGTTATGTTTAAACTCCATGCAGATAAAAGATTTTTTCTATTAATGCTGGGGATAAACTCAAAATCAAGACAGGAGAGAGTGTTTTGCTGCCTTCTGGCTGTCAGGATCTGCCCTTCTCCCAGTTGCTGAATGTGCAGAAGAGAGGCAACATTTGTCCAGGATGTGAACTCAACACCAGAAAGGTGGAAGTGGTGCAGCCATCCAGCACTGAATAAACTGGCAGGTAAGGGAGAAGTAGACAGAGAGCAGGAATTATTTTTCTCAATAAAGAGCCTACCCAGGGCTTTTCTCAGCACAAGGGAGAGATGAGAGTAAGGTTCAGAGGTAGGTGTGAGCAGGACAGAAGAAGCAGGGATGGCACACAGCCCAGACCCTGACTTGTGCAATTTTATCATGATGAAAAGACGTGAAGAAAAAGACAGAGAAGCCCAAGAGGTCACAGGGCAGTGTCTGCCCTGAGCTACTGCTGGCACTGGAGTTCCAGGGGGGCACATTCTGCAGAGTGCTCAGAGCAGGATGCTCTGTGCCTGACTGCAGAGGAAGCTATGGCTGAACCCAGCTGTTTGGTGTATCCTTACCTCCCTGCTGGGCTCACAGAAAACTAGTGACAGGTATGCAGGGATGGTGGGGGCTTGCAGTGGCACTGCCAGCAGAGGCTGGGTGACCAGGGGAGGTGGGGGCAGCCAACTCACACAGCCTGGGCACTCACACAGGCACACACCACCGATACAGGTGGGTACAGATGCAGTAACGCTTGCAAGGACACAACACCTGTACATGCACTTGGGACAGAGCAGCCATGGCACAGAGAAAGATTGTTGTAGGGACAACCCCTGAGGATGCCAAGGATCTCCACCCAAGGGGGAGTGGTGCTCCAGCTTGTAACATACTGGTGTTTCAGATGGTAATGGATAAAAGGCCTCTGTTTATCTAGTGTAAGGGTAATTACTTACAAATATTAAGCTTCGCATTTACACACCACAGTCTCACAAGCTGCCCCAAATCTCACACATCAAAAAGCACTTCTCTGAAAGGCAGAGGGGACTTCTCTTGTGGGCTCTCCCATGGTGCATTCAAGAAGCAATCACTTTCCAGGATGAAAAGTTTTCCTGTTTTGAACTGAAGTAGATGATGAGAAAGTTAACTCACTGCAACCTGTTTTGGAATCCAGGTGCTTGTAGCAAGCTGGCTCGCAACCCAAGTCCATCAGCCATGCCTGCTCTCAGGCACACAGTTCTCAGGCTTGGTGCAGTATGGGGTCACTCACGTGCTGACAGCAACCACCCGCCTGCCTTTGCTCACGCGTTATGAAATACAAGTGAATTTCTTCAAGCTGTGTAAATGCCTTAAAAGGGAGAAAACAGAATTAGCACACTTTTCACACTGTCCGTGTAGGAAGGGACTACATGTAGGAAGGGACTACTTCTCCCTGTTATACCCAGGGAAAACATCCTGTGTATTGTATCGCTAATAGGGTTGAGCATCACAGAAATACTCATGGACTTTTCAGAGGACATAGGCAAAGGAGAGAATCAGGCCCTTTCCATGTTAATAGATTTATTAACTTCTCTGGGCTAGAATTTCCATTTCCAGGGAGAAAGGGAGCACTTTGCCAAGGGTTTCAGAATTGGAGCCAAACCCAGGAGTATCACAGCAATCAGGATTTCCTCTCTCCCTTTTTGGAAAACTGGGGTGATTTGCTCTGCCAACACAAAGCAGAGCAACCAGCTCTCCCATCCCCAGGGACTTCAGATGATCTGGGGAATGCAGCTTCCCAGGGGATGCCCCGGGGAGGAGCAGTGGGGGGGGATGCTGAGAAGGTCACTGTAAGACACAGCACATACCCTAAAAGTTCCCGATAGAGCACAAGTAGTTTTAAAATCCCCCAGTCAGAGCTGCAGCTTGTTCAAGCATTGAAGCAGAATTATTACCAGCTCCAAAGACATGTTGGATGAGGACAGAGCTTTCCATGCTACCTCTTCTACAGCCAGAAAAGCAAAAACTGCAAGGTCCGTGCTATTGCACAAGAAGGACCAGCTTATGCAGGGGGATTTCCCTTGGAGGAGTGCAGCTTGCCGAGCCCAACCTGCAAGAAGTTCTCTGCGTCACGGGATGCTGTGTGGGCAAGAGGCATGGTACAGCCATGGTGGGGGCGGTTGCCTTAGTAATAAAGCCCACGTCAGTCTTTTGCTGATTAAAACATACAGAGAACAGAAGTTACTAGCAACTGGTCTAATATTTACTGCTGACAGGCTTCAAGAGCTCAAAAAAGCAGAAGAAAACCAAGTTTGTAGTTTCCTGTGTTCATTAAGCAGACGGAGGAGCAGGGTAATGTGGGCTGTGTGCGGGACACTTTTACGGCCCCTCTTGCAGGGGCGGTCACCGCAGGGCTGTGCTGTGCAGGCGCGTCTGCCCGCACCAGAGGGCAATGCGGGAGCAGGGACACGGGCAGGGCAGCTCCCTTGGCGGCAGCCGCAGCTGAAAGGGTGCCAAACTCAGCTAAAGGTTGTGTAAGAACTCAGCTAAAGAGTGTGCAAACCTCAGCTGAAAGTGTGCAAAGCCAGAAGTCGCTCATGAAGGTGCAGCACAAGTTTCTCCCCAGAGGTATGGGGAAATCTAATGTCTCCAATGTTCTCTTCTCTTAGCCTGTACTGCTGAGTTTTCACTCGAGGATGAAATAGTATAGCCATAGGCATTCCCTGGTACAACTAGAGTTGCATGGAGTTGGACTACAGCAGAATTTAACCCAAATATTTTTATTTTTACTGATTATGGGAAAATTCCCCTACTCTACCTCTATTGATTAATTATGGCAAAAAAATCTTTCCCACAGATGTGCATAAAATGCCTTAGAACTTTAAAAGAGGAACAAGAAAACTTTCAAGAGCAACAGAGAAATCCAGCTTTGAACGTTGTGGGGATTTTGAACATCATCTCAGCTGCACCGTTACTGCCAATGGAGCAACTCAAGGGGGACCCCATTTCCCTTAATTTTTATAGGAATCAGGCCAAGCCTAACTTCTAAAAAGTAGCTTTATTTAAATTAGTGCATTAAATAGATGCATATAAAATAGCCTAATATAACAGCAATTATTACACCACGCAAATCTAAACACAATCTTTAAGCTTGACAGTCTGTGATAAAGGTTTAGCAAAAGATGTTTTTTCATCCTATCATGTTGCTTCTTATTCTTATTCCTATTATGGTGTTAGAGATATTTAAATGGGAAGATTAGAATGTAGCCCATGATCTATACTCCTTTTTTTCCATTTATTTCAGCAACAAACAGTAATGGCAGTGTTAAACAAGGTTATAATAACTTGTTTAATTAAAAACATCACCATTATTTTAGCATTTGAAATAGTCATCTATGCTTTTATCACTGCAACAACTGAGCTATTTGTTGGATCAGTTGGATCAAGTTTCCAGACGACTTCTCATTCTTTCAGATATACACTGGCTCATTTACGGGCACAAAGACAGGACTGGAATGGACAACTGGCTCACCAGACCTACTGGCCATTCATCACAGCATGATGCTTCAGCAGAAGACATGCTCCGTTTCCTCTTCCCAGCATAAGCTGCTCTGTAATGGATTTTTTCAGTGAATTTTCAAAGATGCCGAAAAGATTTGAGATTCAACACTGGAGCCCTTTGAAAATTCAAGTTTGTTTCCATACAGATGCTCCTCTGTGTCAGAACATGGTGCTCTGCTCTGTGTTGGCATGCATTTCACGTAAGAGTGCAGTAGCAGAAATCAAAATGCCCTCCCATAATTATTCCTTATGCCTTTCTTCATAATCAAGAACAATCAAGATCCTCAGCTAGGGACTACTGTTGAAAGCTATTAGGCTACAGATACTTAACAAACACTGTCTAGGGCTTTAGCCCTACTAGGAGAGAAATCTCACCTTTGGGCAGGTAGACAGAATTTCCCTGGTTTTGTTTTTTGGGGTTTTTGTTTGTTTGTTTGTTTGTTTGTTTGTTTGTTTGTTTTAATTAAGCCTCACCAGCAATAAAAAATATATTCAATAAAATTCTCATGATGAGACTGAAATAAAAGTGTCAGTTACCACCCCCTTCCCTTCTGAATTGTGTTGCAACTTAAAAGCTTCACACATATAGTTATTTCAAACTTATTATCGCCTGACTCGGTATCTTTTCTGTGTGAGAAAGATTTTCATAAGATAATTTACAGAATTCCAGAGAAAGTAATTGCTATAAATGGTTAGAGCTGATAGAGGGAGGAGAACAGACTCATAAAAGGCTGCACTGTGCTGATAAACATGCCAAGAAAAAGGTATGATCATTAGACATCATGTCCAGCCTTCAGGATTTATTTCCTTCTTTCCAGAAGAAAAAAATAGGCACATGATCTGATCTTAGAACACTGCTTCCAACTTCTTCAAAAATCTATTCAGCTCGCAAGATATGTGACAAAGAGAGAATACATTTCCTTGAATTTGTGTGGTGTGGAACCTAAAAAAGTATGGGTTTGGCTGTAATGTTTGTCATAACATATATTTGAGCAATGCTGTAAGGTATTGCACATTTCTCCCACTGGTATGAGAAGAAGCTGACAGTCACTTTAAAGGAGATTCATCATTTAGGAAAGAGTTATTCTCCCCAAAATAGGAAGGTGCTTCAGCTTCTCCTAGCCACAGAGCAGTATTAGCAATAATGCTGTTGTTTATGCAGATGATGGCAACGGAGGATCAGAGGGACAAACCTTGAACCAAGAACCTGAGGTGTTGGCACGGGCACATGCCGGAAGACACGTCTGGTCCAAAGAGTGAATGATACCATCCAAATGTACCATGCAAAAGCAGTTCCAGGGCCCTTCCCCTTGGAGCACTCATATAGGAAAAAGGTAAAAGTTTAGTTCTTCATCTTCAATAACCAGAGGCTTTCCTGGAAGGAAGAGACATCAGTGGAGAGATGGTTGAGTCTCACAAGAAGACATGTCATCTTCATGCGTGATGTGCAAGGGGGTGTACAGCAAAATGTTGTAATGTGTTACAAAAAATTATGTCCCCAAAGCCTGTTTTGACTGAACAGGCAAAACCCACACTGATGGGTGAAAAAATTTCTGAAGCAAAGAATTAAAAGGCACAAGGCTGCAAAAAAAGTCCTGAGTTAACCAAGTTATCTGCCAATTTCCCCTGATTTTTAAGTACATTAAATATATACATGTACATCAACTACTGTCAGGAACTCATGCTGAAACAGCATGACTGAGTATTTCTAAGGGCCTTCTCCTTGGCACAGACACAGACTTTAATTGCAGAGCTTGAATAAAGAGTAAATGAGCTGTTTAATGTGAAAAAGTAAACCTCCTCATATATAGACAGTGTTCAACTCTGCCAGTTGGACAGCAAGTATTTGACAGAAAACTGTTCATAGCCTACTTCCATCATCAGGGGAACAATTTAAGTTATATCAGAATAGGTTTTTTCCTGTCATGCTTCCCATTCCCAGACATCTTTGTAAAGTCTGCAAACAGAGATGCCAACATACCCCATTCTGACCTACATAGTGAACAATTGGACTTGTATTCCTGCTGTGTTATCACCAAAATGAATAATTATCATGTCTTCTCAAAGGCCTGGCAAGACAGAGACTTTTCTGCTGGGAAGTGTCAGCTGAATCCTGCACCTACTGCTCTCATGACACCAACTGCATATTTTGTGTTTATCGGAGAAAAGAAAAACACCCAGCAGAAAAAGGCTCAGCTTTGAATTTTGCTCTTTGCCAGGACAAACATGGGAACCAGCGAAGCACAGCTCTGAAAGCTCTAGCTTGTTAAACTCCAGGGAAAACAACAACAAAAAAATTTCATCAATCTTTTTTGAAAAACAGAATAAAGATGCTAGATAAAAATGTGCACACACACTCCCCCACACATACATAAATTGCACAAACTTGAGGAATAGAAATAGCCATAGCATCATTGTTCTCTCTTTCTGCATTTGAGAAGAATTTTAAGGGTATGTCCAGCAGTTATGGAGTCAGGAGGAAAAAAAACTTGCTAAGAATGGGGCATGGAGATGACAAACTGTTTTTTGCCTTCTCAGGTTCAGAAATCCCTAGGTTGGCTTGGCAATTAAAGGTCCCCACTGACTTAGAAAGATTAACTCCAGGGGAAGTCACCCCTACCAGGAGTGAGCAGCTGGCAGTGGTTAATATTTATAGTTTTCTGCTGCAATGGTAGGTGGGGTCTGAAAAAGTGTAGGAGTTTTGGACTAGGTGTCTTTGAATCAAGCCAGCATTAACCTATGTGATCTGAAGCTTCTCTCTTACCAGCATTTGGAGCATAAAATCCTATCACTTATGCCTAACTGCCACATACTTGTAACCCTATACATGTGGGATAAAATTAAATCGAGACAAATGGAGACACCCGTATTCCCCCTTTATAATTTATAAGGATAAAAGGCACATTTTTTTGCCAGGGCAGGGTTCAGGAACTTTAGATATCTAGCTAGAAAAAATTTCTTCTCTCCCCACTAAGAGATATCTCTCAGAGTTTGTCAGACATCCAAAATGTTATTTCTGCTCTCTTCATTAGAAACCATGTTTTGTAAGTGACAGATGTACTCTTCACAGACCACAATTTACTTAAACAAATTATTAATCATAAAGCAATGATGGAAGGCAAGAACTGCTCCATCTCCAACCATGACTCGACAGCATTTGGTTTGACCTTTGTTTTGCTTGGAAAATCCCCAAAGTTAAAAATGTCTGTTGGGTGAGTTGAAGCTGGCTGACAATGAGCTTTCTCAGGGTTTTGTGTCCTTGCTTCTTTGGTGAGCTCTGTAGACATAGTTCACTGGGCACTGGGGCATTCAGTTCAAAACCACTTCTCTATGAAATGCATCCTCATTTCAGTGCAACAGATCTCTGCCTGCATCTGAGGAAGGAGAGCACCAGATATGATATTCTTTACCTCAAGGACTTCAACAGCACAATGGAACAGCAACTTAATGAACAAATACAGAGGACATCTTTTATTTATTACTTATCTCACAGAAGACACATAAAATTAATTACTGCAAAACATTTCAAGGATTGAAAATATTGTCTAGAGTAAAAAGGGGAACTAAAATCATAACAGCCTAAGTGGTAGAAGTGTGAAAGTCTGTTGCTAAATGTGTTTGCATTTTTAGGATAACTGAAAATTATAATATTCCAGATTCCCAAGTCAATGCAAACCCTCTTAAACATGGGTTTTACAGCAGAACTGTAATCACTAAGATCTTCAGTGTCTCAACAAAACAGATCATGGTCATTTCAAATGAGACCTTACTTTGAAAGCTCAGAAAACAAGTAATTACAGCAAACCCTCTTTTGATTGGTGTCCAAAGATAATTTTCAAAAAGAATTATGAATCACCTAAAGATCCACAGAACAATTCTATATATTGTATTTTTGAAGTCACAAAATCTCTGAATTTCATTTCATGATGGAGTCAGTAACATTTCCTTTTTTTTTAATGCAGTGGCTAAATACTCACCCTCCCATGTACTGGGTACTGTAGTTTCCGTTCAGTATGCTCTCCCAAATCCAACCCTTGTATAAAAGCAGTGCACCACTGGGAGGACTACAGAAAATCAAGGCAGGAAAACTGGTTCAAAGAGACAAGGCAGTGTTCCTTGTTTATTACCAGATTGTTATATGCATTATTTTCCCCTGTATAACTATTTTTGATAATCTAAGTACTATTTATCTGATTACCTGAAATACGAAGCCTTTGTATATGCTCCCAGTTCTTGCTCTCATCCTGAAAATCTCTAGTAAATTGCTCCTAGAGAAGGACTTAAAAAAACAAACTTAAGATGGAAATATTCAGAAAGAATTTAAATAATACTCCAACAATCCAACTTCTAACATATGTACCTTTTCTCTGCAGGAAAACAGTTTTTCCTATGTCCAACATGAGAAAAGCAATACAGAATTATGGGAATTGTCCCATCCCATGCAGACAGCACCACAAATGAGAGGCTATGCCTTAGTAATTTGTGGGCCTTTTACCGCCCCTGTTGGGCTGGGAGGATAATACCTAGAAGACATATTCTGGGAGTTGTTCCATGCAAAAATTCCTGTACAGGACTGCACTGTTTACATTGACTACAAATCTGTATGTACAAGAGAGCTCAGCATGGGAACAAAAACCTATCTCTGAAGTCATTCTGTGAAACAAATTGAACATAGTTTTCTCCATAACAACAAGGGAAAACAGAAATAATCTTGAAGGATAAAGCACCTCTCAAAAAATTTGCAGGGAACTTCTTTCTAATACAACAGACTGTGTTAAACAAGTTTCTTAAATGAAAAGACTTCCCAAAAATATATGGTCAATATAGGTGAGGCCCATCAAGTCCAGCTAATTGATCCCTCTATGAGCCATGGGAAATGCAGTATGGAGACTCAATCTACACAAGGAGTGAAGCAGTAAAAAAAAAAATAATTAGATTGCAATGTGAGAGTCACATTTTAAAAACTACCTGTTTCTTGAATGCAGCTGTATTCACTATTGCTCCACAAATACTAGGGGCCAAGTGAAATACTATTCTTTACAGATCAGATCAGATAAGATATGATGAAAAGACAATGAGGAGAGGGAAAAGAAGCAGGGAGGTCCTGCAGAAGGAAGCAAACCAATCCTCTGATTAAAGAAAGTATGAGAAACAGGTCTGCAAAAGCAGTGGATCAAGACTTTCAACTAAGAGGATTTATGGAGAAGGAGATTTTATCTCCAGGCACAGGTTAGCCTCGTATAAATCCTAACCCTTGTTTTAAACAAACTGACCCCAAATTACCCGTGACGTTCAGAAGAATTTTGTACTAGAAGAAAACCTTGGTGGTAATTTTGTGATAAGCAAGGCAAAGCATTTGGAAGAGAGAGCTTTCCAATGAACAGGATGATTTCACTTTTAAAAACTTCCTAATTGTTGATTCATCATATTTTCAAAGCAGCCCAGGCTGGAAATCCTGAACTTGCTGCAGCTGAACTTGGCATGGACCTTTAACTAGTTTGTTGGCAAAACCATTCCAATAAAGGCTGTTTGTCTACCTTTCCTTTTCCCAAAGGGACAAAATTTTAAGAAAAAACATAGCCTGTCCTGCTAGAGAGACGAAAAGAAATTAAACTTAGAAACAAATCTACAAGACCATGCTGTTCTAAGAACACAATTCCTCAATGACCACAGACCCAGCGTGAGCACAGAGCACAGTGAGGCTGCAGCTGAGAGCCCAACTGCTCTAGACCCAGAGGTGACACAGCACCAGAAATGTGCCAAATCCAAGTGGACAAGCTCTGCCAGGCAGCAGCATCCTCTACCACACTAGTGCAGTTGTGGAAGCAATGAGGTCCTGTAGATGCAGCACTGTGCCCTAAGATGATTCCACAACTGCACCAGTATCTCTACGTGGTGTTATGTGCTTTTCTGCAGCTGCACCAGCACAGCTGTGGCTACCTGGGATGTTTCCATCACGCTCCACTACAGCAGCACAAATGTATTTTCTGGGGCTTTTCTGCCAGTACAATATACCAGTCTGGTACTCAGGGACTCTTATTTTCCTGCAGAGTCTTTTAGAAATTAATTTTTAGTCAGGATTTGAATGTCATGAGGACTTTGTAACCTGGATTTGTGCAGTGGCTATATCAAGGCATTCAGCCAGAACAATAAGGGAGGACAATGACAATCTCCACTTATGCCAGCTTGTGGACATGGATTGAGAGAAAAGGATACAGGGTGACAGGAACAAAAGGGACCTCAAGAATAATAAAAAATTATTAACAGGTACCCACCTCAAATGTACAGATACAAATGTGTGGCAGCCTGGGGAACAAGCAAGAGGAACTAGAGCTCCTTGTGCTGTTACTACAGCACTGTTGGAGTAACAGCTACAATGGGAAGTATCACATGTGATGGGAGCACTGCGACGGATGGATACAAGTTCCTCTGGAAAGACAGGGAAAGAAGGGAAGACTCAGGGGGCTTCCTACACAAAGGAGCAGCTTGAATATTTGTAATGGATGGCAATCTGATTGATAGCATTTGTCAGGATCAGAAAAGAAGCCAGGAAGAGTGACAAGGATATGGTAGTCTGTTACAGCCCAGCCCATCAGGGTGACAGGGAGAGTCGAGCATTGGAACAGGTTGTCTGGAGAGGCTGTGCAGTCTCCATCCTTGGAGATTTCAAGGCCTGACTAGATAAAAGTCCTGGTCTAATCTCAGAGCTGATACCGCTTAAAAAGGCAGCTGGACTAGGTCCAGAGTTCTCTCCCAGCCTGAATTATACTGTGATTCAAAGTCTAAAGAACAGAAACCCAGACAGGAACTGTACTTTGAAATTGAGGGAGAGGAATAGAGCATCTGTTACCAGTCAAGAAGTCTGTTTTGGTGACTGTGTCTTCACCACAAGCATGACACAGAGAGGCTCATCCAGCAGTCAACTGTAGGCCAAGGCTTCAGATTCCCAGGAAGTTACAGAGGAACGATGGAGCAGTGGCAGTTGCAGCAGAACCTATGACTGCAACACTTGCGAGCATCAACGTCTAGGGAAATAAAAATCTCTGGCAATAAATGTTAATTTGAAGTTAATGTCTTGAAGTATATTTTCTCAGGGCATGGAACTTCTGAATGTTTTCAGTTTCCCTAACCACTTAAGAGCCAGGAAATGTGAGACTGCACTAAAAAGTATTCCCAGCAAGGGAAAGGGGCAGAGGGGCAAAAATGTGTTTAATTCACTCATGTTCCTTACATGTGACCTCCCTAACAGCCTCACCATACAATACAGCATATCAGCACCAACTTTGAGAAGTAACTAAAACTTACTGCCTCACTCTCACAGAGACATTGTTTACATGCTTTTGGACCATATGAATGAGCTCTCAAATGCAGACCATAATCATAGTCCTTTCTTGACAAACATCCAAACGTTGTTTTCACTGACAGAACCATATTGGTTTTTTCTAACTATCTTCAAGACTGCAGCCCCTAGGAAATTATATTCACATCATCTCTCTTGATTTGATAAATACACTCTCTCAAATCTTGGTTCTCTTCCCACAGGTGGCTTCAGTTCCTCTAGCATCACTCAGCTCTTCTCCCAGACACAGCTCATGCTCTAGGGAAGCTCATGGTCGGCCCTCCATCTCCATCTCCAGGCTCCTCTATGAAAGCTGTCCACTGGGCTTATTGACATCATCAATGAGAGCTGATCCTCAAAGCCTCAAGGTTTCAGTCAGCAGCTCCCTGGTCTCCAGCCCCCTGGACTTGCAGGCATCTGAAAAAATCACCTGTGCATTCCATTGCTACAACACTGCTTTTGGCTTCTTTCTCCTCTTTTCAGAAACTGGCCTGCAGCCATGACAAGGGTTCAGAACCATTCCCAAAAGGGACAGGCAGTCTAAACAGAAAAGTGATGCTGAAAGGCACTGCATGTACAGTAATGGTGTTCTGCCCTGCCTTTTAAGGAATACTGAGCAGCTTGAACATCTATAACCATTTACAAATGAAGCTTGTGCTTCAGCATGCCTCAACCATATAACCAGAATATAAAATGTATTGTTATTTGTCTAGAAGTGTCCTGTATCTACGTGTCAAAATTCATATAAAATCTTTCCTACCCATGTCAGTGGACCACTGTGAATATAATGCACGTGGGTAGCCACCACCACAGTTCTGCTGCATGCTTCTCTCCCTGGTAACCCATTTTCTTATTATTGCACCCTTACCCATTTGGTTTATCTAGAAAAAAGAAAACTCACAACTACTTGAGTACTGCCCTAGTCTTCAAAAAGCTTCAAAGTCTGTTGCTGGGTAAACAACAGAAAATGTACTTCTAGGTACATTTTCCAGTAAAGATTAAGGCAGCAACAGGCTCCTTACAGCATTGTGCCAAGCTTGTTTTCAAAGGCTTTGGGTTAGCACTGATAAAAAGTTACAATAAGCTGCATATCAGCCTCCAAAAAGAAGTTCTAATATCAGGATTTAGAAAGAAAACTAAGTTTCAAATTCAAGGTTTAATCTTGAAGGAGTTAATATGAGAATCAATTTCAGCAATTGAGATAATGACTACGTGAGTCATTATTAGAGAAAACATTTATTAATCAGAAACAAGATATATTTGAGTATTATTTTAAACTCTGAATAAACTAATATGGAATTGATCTCAAAGTCTAACCCTTTAGTCTGTCAACTGCTGGAAAATACTTTGCCTTGTCTGGTTTTTACCAGTACTTTGGAAGTATGCATTACTGCCTATTACAGTATTTTCAATGAATAATACATGAGGGAAAAGACTTCAGACTACACAATTAGAAGGGAAGTCTACAAAAAATCATATACCATTGCAACATGAAAGAATCTAAAAATATTGAAATTGAAACAGTAATCATAAGGACTGATGTTGCAGCTGTATGATAATCTGAACAACGTAATTTTGTTTACAGAATTTCTGTTAAGAATAAAGACAACAATCTGTGGAGTTGTCACCGTTGCCATTTAGTTATAATGCATGAGTGGCTCTCAAACTGGACAGGTGAAATACTCACAAATGTACTTGTAAAGTCTGATGTTTGCCTGCTTTCCATTTCCCTTTTTGATTTCTTTCCTTTCTTCCTTCCCTCCCCTTTCTCCCTTCTTCTGAAAACACTCCTTTTTGTGGCAGATGGACAGAGAGCACTCAATGTTTTAAGCCAATGAAAAGCATTGACTCTACTGGCCCAACTGATCTGGAAGGGAGACAGTCACCATTTTGCTGAGTATGTGAAAACCAAGGCAAGACTGGGAACAGGACTCCAGCATGATACATAATTCTCTATGGATCTCTGCATGGGATAGATCCCTCTGCAGGAAGGCTTTGGTGTCACTTAGTAGGCAGCAACTATGAATAGAGTGATGAAGCAAGAAGAGCATAGAAGAGCCCCTGCCTGAACCTGAAATACAGGTTTAAAATGAAGCTGAAGGCAAAATGAGAAACATTATACAAATGTGGGTGGGGACCAGTCCTATGGGTACAGAAAACAAAGGAGAGCTGACTAAATAAATTTGAAATCAGGTGGTAAATACAAGAGCAAACCCACTTCTCCAACGCAAAACAGTTGCACTACCCTTGGAGAGCAATGCTTTAGGAAACTGCAAACCCTACTATCTAACTCCATTCTCTTTATTTTGTCTTGGCACTATCTACATGAATGAAAAACAGTAGCAAAAACAGATGCATGCACTTCGGTTTTACTGGCTTTCAGTACATGACTGGATTGGAAGCAATGGTTCCAACACATTCATCTTCTTTCAAACTGTGGTTTCACTGAAAGGTGGCTGTTTCTTGAGCTTTTACTTAGCATATAATTTGTATGTTAGCCAACAGAATTCCCAAAGGCTCTTTCCCATGCTGCTCCTGTCAGTCTGAAGGCTATTTCAAAAATGTACCGAAAAAACTTGCATTTGAATATTCTTCATTCATAAAGCAGATGGAAAAGTGAAGAGCAAGGAGGAGAAAAATGTACAGAAAGGAGACCTGTACAAAAAGAATCACAATGAAAAAGAGAGATCATTTGACTCTCCATTCCCCATAACAGAAATATTAAAAGTTATGTTCTTCGGACTGCGTGTCACATCCAGTTCCTAAAACAGAATATTAGCTACTGTGTTTATGTGCTGAAAGTCATTTTCCCACTGCTTTTTGTTGGCTGTTTGCATTATTTAACTTTAAAGAGTCCAAGAGGCTTCTGATTGTTTCACTTCCTATTCCTTTCATCCTATTCTTCATCTTGCTGGAATTACTTTTTCCAAATGGTATCAGCAGTGCTGCCAGTCCCCAAGGTTCTTTACTGATTATTCTCTGAGTTTTATCTTCCTTCTGTAAAATCCAGGCACTTTCTCTGGCCATAGCTATGAATTTCTCCAGCTGTGGCTGATTAACATTCTTGCTGATATTAAGGTCTTGTTCAAAGGGATTCCAGATATACAGAGGAGATGACTCAGGTTTATTTACTTCCTTTCCCTGCAGACAGTGTAAAGAAAAAGCAGAAGTTGCATATATGTACTATAGGCTGAGCAAATAACAAATCACTTGACTTATTACATGAGCATTAAAAGTGTTTTGACTTACTAGAGAACTTTTTGCAAAATACCCAGTCGTTATTAATCAAGTTAATTTCCCTGTCAACCTGACTGTATGATTCCTGTTCTCTGAATCCTCTTAGTGGTGGTTTTCTTTGCCACATTCAGCTTAGGTTTCCTTCAAGGCAAAGAACACGCAACTACAGCTTAACCTGTCTTTTTGGCCATTCTCCCATTTGCTTTTCAACAAACCTCAGACCTCACCCATTGCAATCCCCTTCTCCTATCTCTATGTATGGGCAGCATGAGTGTGTCATATGAACCTGCATAGCCCAGTTTGATAAACTATTGCAAGCACTTGAACTGTTCAAACCATTCATCCCACAGTGCTCAGAGAGCTCACAGAGCTACTGTAACTAAACAAGATTACTGCCTTGGCTGAAATCCCTCCCAGTTTGGTCTGTCTTTTAAGCACAGAGCTATTGAGGTCATGGTTCACTTTTGGTCACTTGGTATTGTACAACACATGTAGTTGACAACTGTGTAGGTTTGCTATTTAAATGCACTTCCATCTCAGTGCTTATCAGTGCTACTTAGCTGACCTGTTCGGTATTCCAGAACCTCTTCAAGCCTTCTATCACAAGCTGTAGAAGGAACCCACCAGCTACTGCTGGTCCAGGAAGTGTTTATGTACATGATACATACTCTTGCCCCAGGACCAAGAGGACAGACTAGTTAAACAGAAAAACCTCAGCAGCACAGACACTTCCCTTAACTAGCTCAGGCTCCAAACTCATGGTTTTGCTTGTCTTTTTACGGCTTAGTGGCAAACAGAAGTTCTCCACCTTAATGAATCAGTTTCTAGGATCAACCTGCAACTGCAAAAAGAGCTCTTGTGCCAGTGATCCACAGTGCTCAAACAGGAAACAGGACACAAACAGGTGTCCACACAGCAACATGGCACTGGAACCCCCAAACTGTCAGCAGCCCAGCAGGAACAGATACGAATTAGGGTAGTTATATTTTCATATATTTCTATTATACTTGCATGCACACATACATGGATCAATAAATAGGATAACTTAAACATATAAAGCAAACTGAAGGGAATAGCAGAGAATAATCGTGTTATGCCCTGCTTACTGAGTTGTACATACAGTTACCGTAGGCTGATACAAACTGCAGTGGAAAACGCAAGTGCCAATAGCAAACTCAGAACTCAGCTGTAAGTTTTAATGCAGACTCTCACTGGGTCTGGACTCCCAGACCCATTTTAAAAGTTTTCTTCTCACAGAAGCAAAATAGCTTTGACTTTTTCAAACTGCCACTTTCATTACAGGGCTTTCAAGTAAAATCATAGAGGCTTAACATGATTTTGTGCTTTCCAACATATCCAGGTAATGACACTGTAAATGTTCTTAATGGTATTGTAAGTTATTAGGCTCTAAGAGGAAAACATTCATCCTTCACAGAAAGAACTCAGTTTCTGCATAAATGTACTTTTTATATACAACGAAAAATGACAGAAATTGTTGCTTAGCATATGTAGTTTATCAAGTGGCAGATGGTGAGATTCAATTGATAATGATGAGCAATTAAAACTCGTTTACCTTTCGAAGATTTATGGAATTCCTTCTGAAATCAAAGTTTCCAAAATATTCAAAAAACTCACCCAACAATACATCTAAGGGAAAGAAAAACAAGGGCCATGAGTAACATTAAGGAAAAGTTTATTTTCAATATGCTCATTAAAAAAAAAATTGATGGAGATATACCTACCAAGTGTTTCTGTATTTTTTGTAGGTTTAATCTTCCTTAAATCACTAACAAATGAGCAATCATATCCTCCAATTATATGCTTGTCTTTTGCACCTGAAAAAAAATGGGCATATTTTGACACAATAAACAATAAAATGCCGTTGTATTTAATGAAATTCAGATAACAGACATGACTGAAATCAATGAATGCTACCATATTACAAAAATTAGGAGTTCACATGTGAACTTTTAGGTTAAAGATTCAACTTAAAGTGGTAAAAGATTTAAAAGAAAAAAGTCTACAGACAGGCAAAGGAAAAGAATCATGAGCAAATGGCATATTTTCAAAAGCCTACAGGAATAAGGTATATGACATCTTTGTATCTCTGAAATTACTTCTTTTAAGTAACAAGCTGGTATCTGCATACAGGGCTGTATTATACACTAAACAGCACAACTCTCTGAGGTTAATACCTACATGAGAGTTGCAAAAAAATCAGACCCAGAGCGTCCACTGTCTTTTTCTGCAAAACTTCAGAGAATTAGGAATATTGTTGTAAAATCTCAGAAGAGGTATTTTATGTATAAAAAATTCTACAGAATTCTGATGCAGATGTTTAAAATTATTTTAAAGCAACTGAACACAGGCATTCTTCTCCACTGAAAGCACTCAAAGCTTCCAAGGAAGCATGTCAGTAAGCAGAAGGCATGAATGAAGAATTAAGAACTTGAGGTGTCATTCTCTATGCTTTCATAAGATTCTCTGAAGATAATCAACCCTGAAAGCTGTGTATGAAACAGCCAGAACAGCTGGTTTGCAAAGATATAAGAATTATTTGCAGATGGCCTGAACAATCTCAAGGATATTACAAATTGTGAGGAGAAGATACAGCCTTTCTTTTTAACATTTGTTATCTATAAAACAATACACATCATATCAATCTGCACAAAATCCTTAACTTCAGACATTTGAGACCCTACAAGTCTTCTAAAAAATAAAATACAAAATAAACAAAAAATTCAGCATAGGAGCACTGAACAAATAAATTACTTTTAATTATCTAAGGCACAGAGTAAGTCTAACCCTTCTATATAGAATTTACTATTGTACTGAAAATGGATTTATTTTGCATTTAAGAATGCATTATTTTCACAAAAAATACAAGTAAAACTTGTGTATTCCCTCAAACTTAAGGCACACATAATATCTATTAGTATTTGAGAGCATAAAGAGATGGCTTGGGTTTATTTATCACTTTAGAGAAAACAAATATGGAATAAACAATAAAGTGCAATAAACAGAGAAACAGCTGCCCTTACCTGCCAGTTCTTTAAGTTGGTCTAGTGTTGGAATGATAGGTGGTGATCTCTTTTGCAGAAAAAACATGACCATCATGGTCAGAGAGAAGTTGGTAATCCAGGTACCAGGAGCACTATTTGTAAGTCCATGAACACGGGCCCAACACCGTATAGTGAACACCAGCGCTCGTACACGGGAATCCAGACAGCCATAGATATACAAGAGTTCTGAACTTCTGATAGCAATGCTGAAGAAGAAATGAAAAGTAAAAGACATGTAAATGACCAGAGAATTGTGACGTATCAGATGCAATGTTCATTGTTAATTATAAGGCATCCATTAAAAAAAAAAGAGTAACATTTATGCATTTTAGAAAATAGAAAAAGAATCATAGAATTGTAGAATGGTTTGGGCTGGAATGCTTGAAATTGTCCAGGATGAAATACATGTACTTTTCCACAGTAAGAAAAATATGGTTTTGGGTAAATAATAATATTGCATTTGCACTGTTTCCCATTTCCTTGTTCCACATCACAGTAGAAGAAAAAAAAACAAAAATGAAAAAACACCATCAAGTACTCAGGAGTCAAGCTATGAAGAATTGAGGTGAAAAAACATAATTTAGCCACAATTGCCTTCAAGGTACATTAGATAATATCTCTATCCTACTATATAATAAAATACTTCTTTTACAACTTTCATCTAAAGAGTAATAAAATGCTGCACTGAAAAATACACTACCAAGTCAATTTTGTAATTTTCAAATGATTACTTGTTTTTTTCAGCAGGACCAAACAGTAATCTGGAAGGATAAAGGTTTTCAGATGGGTCAGGTTTTGATCTGCTTCATCACATTGTTATACAAACATTCTTGTAGTGTACAAATGGGAGGGCAAGAAAAAGTAGAAAAAAAATGGAAGCACAGTGTTAAGAGTAAAACTTATTTTGGTTCAGTTGTAGCCTGAAGTGCTCGTTGAACTATAGTTGCAGATTTTACTCCAAAACTTGCGCTGAATTCTTCTAAAAATTCAGCATGGCCTTTTGGACGTGTTTGCTAGGTCAAAATTTTGTAACACCTGGACTTCCGTAATTTCAACCATGAGATGCCTTATGGTGTCCGCAGAGGTTTGTTATTACTCCAAGCGACAAGAAGACAAGATGCGCAGTCCCAACCAGGCAAACCATCCAGCAGTGAATTACAAGGATGCTTGCACAGAACTGCATCCCAACTTTCACTGTGGCTGCATATAGAAAAGTAATTTTATTGCAAGACATTTGTTCAATCTTCCCTTAATAACCTCTGCACATTCTGAAACAGAACTTTGGGTAATTCAGGACAGTTTCCGTGCTTTGCTGTCACCGAATGGGTGCGGAGGGAGCGGAGCCATGAGGGGCATTTCCAGGCAGCCCGCGCCCCCTGGCGGCACCACAGCAGGACCACAGACTCCCCTTCCAGGGATTTTCCCAGAAAACAGGTGAATGCAGGCCCTCAGGAAGAAGGAAAAGGCCTATTTCCTATGCTAGAGAAAGATAATCACAGCAAAACCTGAGCTCTAGGAGTTAAAAAACTCCTTTTTACTTTCAGAGTCAACATTCACATTTGTTAAGAACACAGAAAAGAGCAGACTCAAACACTTGTTGTTACAAGTTTTCAGAACATTTTAGGCACTTTGGAATTCTTTCTAAACTTTTTGAAACCAGGTCTCACCTGTTGCTCACTGACAGATCACACTGGAATCCTGTCGGTTGATGGGAAAATTTCACCAGAGGGCAGCGAGCGTTGAGTATCTTCTGTACACTCACACATCCAGGACCAAAATTATCAAGGCAATCACCAATCACAGAAAGAATCCTCTGAGTCGCTAATCTTTCAGATGGTAATCTTTTCATCTGAAACTCCATTTCAAAGGGACCTTTTTTCTAACACAGAATTTTAAAAGCAATCTGTTAGCTCTAGAACAAAAGAGACATTTAAAAATACTTCTGAAAGACTACAACAATTTACAAAGGAGCTCGTACAGCTAGAGATTGAAAGGCAAGAATTATTCAAAGCAATCCACAGAACTTAAAACAGGTAAAAACATATTGCTCTTTTATGTTCTTTTTCAGTGATTAAATTCTTCCAGGCTAATAGTGATCAACTTACTGTAAAGTTACTTGTTCAAATGAAGGTATAATACTACTATGTATCACTATTGGCTAAAACAAGTAATTCTGGAATTCCCAAGAGAGCATATATGCTCCAAATGCAAAAGAGGAGCATACAATTAAAGAGGGGTAAAACATAACCAAACTACCGTTAATTTCAAGCCACCAGTAATTCTATTTCAAATCCTCAGAGAACACCGAGTTGTTAGTGAATCAACCAGCAATGCAAAGGAAAACGTCTTTTTCATTAAAAGTGTAAAAAAATTTAGCATGCAAATTACTTAATCCTTCAAAATTAAGATAAGCCTCTGTAAGACTTGAAATAATCACTTCACATCATATAGTTTTTCTGACAAAAATATTGTGAAGATATATTCTAACAACATCAGAAATTAATTGTCCTGTAGGTCTTTGTAGTTTGATTTGCCATATTTGTAGTTTTTACCTCAATAAAATAACTTCATACTTATGAAATATCTGTTCTCTTCATAGTCTCTCTGTGTTTTTAAGCCTCAGATAATTTTGTTTGCTAATCCAACACTTGACACTGACTTATCCTCCCCCTTGGGACATGTCATGGGTGAACGCATACTAGGCAAACAGCATTACAGTGACATAACTCATCAGCTGAGACACAGAGGTTATTTTTCTTGTCACCAGATTGGTGCAGAGAAAACGTGCACTCACAGATGGGTGAAACAATTCAGAAGTTATGGACCTTGCAACCTTTCCAACAAACTCACTTTAGGTGCTGAATTTCTGAGTGGCTCTGGCAATCACCAAGGTGACCATTCCTGCTCTCCTCCTGCCAACAGCTCTCCAGTCAGCACGTGTGCTGGAACATGTGAGGACAGAGGTCCCTAATCCCCTCTGGCTGTGTAGCTGCATGCTACAGTAGGACTGGCTCAAAGTGAAAGGAGCCTGTAACTATTCAGCACTGAGGTAGGTAACAGAAAGAAAAAGATAGTAACTCGGCAGATCACTTTGCTTACTGTTGGTCTTGTAACCCTCAGCTTCTCAAGGCAGTGGTGCAAATTCTGTACTTTGGTCAACAAATTCAAGTGACTGTATTTCAACTTCAAGCCTCTGCACTTGCTTAGTAATCCCTGCTTGTCTTGATGCTTTTACTGTTGTATTATCAATGAGGCATTCAAGTAATTAGTATCTTACAGAAAGTCTGACAACTGAAAGTATCTGATTATTGATCTGTCTCAGTTCCTCTTTGGTCCTGGGCCCCAAAACATCTACAGTTCACATATTCCAGCTTATCCTCAAGCTCCTCCACAGTGAAAATCAGATGCTGTTAACATTTTCTCAGGACAGACAACAAAAATATTAACATTTGTGTCACCTGTAACTACTCACCAGCACTATCCCAGGTTCTAAGCCTTCACACCTCCACACACTCTTATTGTGTGTGTGTATATACATATATATGCACCTTAGTACATAATCCAGTAACTTTCCTGGAGCATAAAGTCAACTCTTTGAGCTAAGGAAAAGAACCTGACAACCCTCTCAAAATGCATATGCTCACACATGCACAAACTTACTATGCTTTAGAACATGGAGGACCTTAAAAATCAAAGCCAAGCTTTAAGAGAGCATGGATATGAGACCCAGCAGCTCCAGAGAAGGAAATGCAATAGTAGAATGAGAAGGTCTGACTCTGCTGAATCAATTTTGGAGGATGAGGGTTTTTTTCATAGTGAAATTCACCCTAACAGTACAAAGTTTATACAAACACCAAATAATTTTCTTCCTATTACAAGAAAGATCTCTTTCATGTCACATCCAGCTTTTGAAAGGCTTCAAGTCCAAACATTCAAATTAACTTGTTCACAATCTATAGTATGAATTCATGTAAAACCTGAATATAAATAAACTGATTCCTGCATGTGAATGAGCTGCCCTGTTGAAGAAATCCAATAAACTGAAGATGCACAGCACAACCTTACCATTTTTGTAGGACTCTTTTGTGTATCATGGAAGTCCAGAAACATGTCCACATCGCATCCCAGTTTGCCAAAGGTGTTCACTGAAGAGCCAAACGGCTTTACTGTGCTGTCTGGAAAATATGCCCGTGCAAAATCCCCAACCAAAGAACAGGCCAGAAATCGGAGCTTGATATTTTCTTCTGTAAGCTGATACTCATTCAGTAGAATGTACATCTGACTGCTTATCTAGTTCAGAAAATAAAAACTGTAAATATACAATAACCGGTCTTCTATCTATTAACATATATTTTCATCCACTTAATATCACTGCAATTAGAAGATTATTTTTTAAACTTTCAAACAGGTTTCCTTCATATGGAAAAATTATGTTCACAATTAAAATGACTAAGTTAATTGATTTGTTTCAATGTAGGAGAAATAGTCAGATAAAATTCTAATATGGGTTACTTTTTTTTTTACTAGAAATAAATTGCTTTTTAAGTTTCACATGACCACTTGAAAATCTGAAATGAAGATGGTTCATTTTTAATTGAGAGAGATCTAGAAACCTCTACTTACATTGTCTGCAAGACAAAGCTTTTGAATAAGGCCTGTCACTGGAATGTGACACTGAGGAGAGAGGTGAAGTGGTGTTTCTTCAGCAGGTTGACTCACTGGGTTTTTCAGTGTGAAAGTAAAAAGTCTTGATTTAAATGGGACAACATGATGCTCTGCAGCATTTGGGATTCCAACAACATCCTGCAACGAGGCTATACTGCTCTTTTCTGAAAACTCTACTAAAGCATTGATGCCCTAAAACATTAAGAATGCAAATACAGGGTTAGATAAACGCATACAAGCCTTGAACTCATTGTAATGATATTATTCAGATGTTCCTGGGAGTACTGAGACAGTTTAATATGCCAGCCCTGAAACTGAATACAAGGTTCTGTATCTCAACATGTTTTAGACACTTCTACAAGAGGTTAAAAATATTTATGATGTGCCATTGTTGGCAGTAAACACTAAACATAACGTTCTGAAATCTACTTATCTTCACAACCGAAATGCTCAAAACACATAAAAAATAGTTATCTCTATTGTTTGAGCAAAGAACAGTGCAACATGAAAGTTTCAAAGATTTACTGCAAAACAGGTTGCTGGCTACCCCTCAGAGGTGTTGCTTAGATGACTTCTGAATAAAAATCTGCTGCTGAGCAACTTGTAAACATTAGCACAGATAAAAAATGATTTAATATACTAATTATATATAATTTGCTTAACTTGCATGTATGAGGACATAACCAAATGCCGGTATTTCTTTTTATCTAAGTCTAGATTTTAGTTCACACTGTTAATTACTTACACGATTTTCAAAGAAGAAGTGACTTCTAACGTGTCCATGACTGGATAAATACTGCAATAACTTTTTTTCATTAAGTTTTGATGGGCACTTAATTAAAACAGTCCGTTCAGCTTGATCCAGTCGTTCTGTTTGGACCTCAGTGAATGTCTTCTTTCTGGTACTGACTTCAGCATCTGTAAGAAGAAATGAGCATCAAGGTTCTTCTACATAAACAGAAAGGTGTAAAACTGATTTTTAGTACACTTAATCTCTTCCTCTGGATTGAACAATCGAATAAATGTTTGTCCTGGTTCTCCAAGATGGCGCAAAAGAGAAAACCATAAAGAAATAATAAAAGACTGAAATATAAGTGTATTTCTGTCACAAATGCATAGATTTGTAATAATAAGGAGTAGGAAATGTAGGAAGAAAGCAATACTGACTTCCCTTGATGCCATGGGAAGCTTGATGATACAAGGAGTCTTTGTTCTTTAATTTGCTGTTCACCACCAAAAAACTTAGCACACACATAAGAGCCTGGAACTGTCAGCTAGGCTATGAGGCAGACCTTTGGCAAGCTGCACTAAAAACATAACTTCTCTCTGCTACCACAAAACCAGCACTTTTACCTTCGGAACATTTCAACACTTGCTATTTTTACAACTCAGCACCTTCCTTTACAGTAAACTCCTACTCAAAAATTTCATTTAATAAAACACTTTCATCTGCTCCACTACAATAAACCCACAGATCAGTTGTATCTCACCACACTACTGGCAACCTGTACTGTTGCTGACAGCCTACAGAATCCACATGGAATCAAGACATCCCAAACATTCAGAAACATGGAAACTTTTTTCCTCATTGCATACAGGCAAGGGGGCCATGACCCAAATCCAAAATTATAATCACTTCCCTGCATAACTCTCAAACTAATCCATTGACCACATCACATCAGCAGAGCCTGTGAAGCTGCTACCTATTAATACTGACATTCAGATTGGGAAGTTGGGGAGCATTTCCCAGCACTATCTGCCGCAGGAAGATTCAACAGAGAGCTCCTTATTCTATGTTTTTGATATTGAGGAACCCATGTGATGTAGTGGCCTCATGAAAATCTTAACTATCATGAAATGATACTTGTTAGTATTACTTTTATTTATTTTTTTAAAATCTTTTATTTTGTAAGTCTATTGAACTCTCATGGAGGCTAGTAAATAGTCACCAAAGTAGTTGTTTCAATGGCTTAGTTTTTTAGACCATTTTTCATCAGAAGACCAATGAAACACTTTACGAAGATGACACACAGCCTCGTTTCCATAGGAGCAGAGAAGGGTGAAGTAACCAAGATGCAGAAAGCACAAGTCCCATGGATGAGTTGCATGATCAGGAGGTAAAACCAGATCTTCTCACTCTCATAGCCCTCTGCATTAGGCCAGAATGGTTGTGATTCTTGCCTGATTTACTGCCTGTACACACTTAAGTTACTACAGCAGATGCACTCTGACATCTTCTGGCTCTGTCCTTTGCACAGTCTGAGCATGGCACAAATTCACGTGTTCACATCCAAATGGTGGTTGTAAGCATTTCAAAGGCATGACAGGCGGTCTGCTTTCTTCCCCTGTTCCACAAAACACTTCCGGTTAGTGCCAGAGTTTCACAGTCATTTTAAAGATGCATACACCAGCACTGCTGCTAAAAGAAACAGCCCCATCCTCCATATGCTGCTCTCTGCATGCTGATGCTAATGCAATCATTTCCGCAGTCATGCAGCAAACGAGATGAGACTAATGATCAAAGTTATGCAGCAAAACAAGAATGATTAACTGTAATGTGGAGTTGTTTCTTAATCCACTTTGCTGCACATCTGCCAGTACAAGGATATAAACAGCAAAAGACTTGTTGGCTTTGAGAAGCTGTGATAATACTGCCTCATCGTCTCCTCTCTTCAAGAAACGCTCGCTACTTCACGTTTTCAAGCTGTGAAACATGAACGCAAGCACAAGCCTCCGGCTCACACCCACATGAACTGCTACAGCACAGCAGCAATGGACAGTCCTCACCAGTTCTTGGCTTGCACCAAAGACACCGCATCAGTCACGCCTTTCCTACGCCTTTCTGAGAGGGTCTCCCAGGACAACCTCTGTCACCTGATTTACCTCTAGGTGAGGTAAATAAATCGAGCCCCGGGCACTGACAGCGGACTCTGCCCCTCGGGCTGCACCCGGGAAGGTACAGACCGGCCGGTCTGCCCGGGCCCTGAGAGCTCCTCCTGCCCGGGACACCGGCACTGCCCCGGCGCCTCTCTCGGGGCCGAGCGGGACAGGCGGGACAGGCGGGACAGGCGGCCGCTCCCGTCCCCATGCGCCCCGGCAGCGCCCGCCATGCTGCCCGGCCCTGCACGGCCCTGAGGCCCGCGGCAGCCCCTCCGTACCTTCGGCCGGCTCCTCGGCAGCGGGCTGTGCGGCGGCGGCGCCGGAGGGGCCGAGCCGGGCGTGCCCGCGGCCGCCGGGCCCGGGGAGGCGCAGGCGTCGCCGCAGCAGCCACAGCGCCATGGCCCGCACGGCCGCGCCGCTCTGCGCAGGCGCCGCTTTCCACGGCGGCCGCCGAGGCTCAGCCTGGCTCCGTCGGGCGCGGAGCGGCCCCGCGGGCTGGGCCGGCCCTGCAGTGCCGGCGGGCGGGGGAGGGATCTGTTGCGGCTGCTGCTGCTGCCCGAGGCGTGCAGAGCTCTGGCGGCAGGGAGCAAACCTACGCAGCCAGCCCCAGGGTGCGGACAGCTGCCTGCTGCACGCAGAGGGAACAAACTGAGTTGTCGGCAGTGTGACCTGGCAGCCAGGAGGGCCAACCGTGTCCTGGGGGGCATCGACAGCCGGTCCAGGTGGGGGATTGTCCCACTCTGCTCTGCACTGGTGCGGCCTCACCTTGAATATTGTGTGCAGTTTTGGGCACCACAGTATAAAAAAGACATTAAGCTATTAGAGAACGTCCTAAGGAGAGTAACAAGGACGGTGAAGGGCCTGGAGGTGAAGCCGTATGAGGAGCGGCTGAGGGCACTTGGTCTGTTCAGCTGAAGAGACTAAGGGGAGACCTCACTGCAGATACAACTTCCTCGTGAGGGGTGAAGAGGGGCAGACACTGATCTCTTCTCTGTGGTGACCGCTGACAGAACCTGAGGGAGTGGCACGAACCTGTGTCAGGAGAGAATTAAGGTTGGATATTAGGAAAATATTCTCCACCCAGAGAGTGGTTGGGCACTGGAACAGGCTCCCTGGGGAAGGGGTCACAGCACCAAGCCTGACAGAGTTGAAGAAGTGTTTGGACAATGCTCTCAGGCTCATGGCGTGATTCTTGGGGCTGTCCTGTGCAGGGCCAGGAGATGGACTTCGATAATCCTTGTGGGTTCCTTCCAATTCAAGATACTCTGTGAGCTTCCCAAGCCAGGCCTGAGGTATGGGCTGTGGGTGCTTTCTTACACAGGTCAGGCAGCTGCCCACAGCCCAGGCCAGGGCTGGCTTTGACCCCTTGCTTGAGCCCCACCAGCCAAGGGCAGGAGGGTGAGAGTGGGTGTGGAGGTGAACCCAAAGGGTCGCATGGCCAAGGTGATGGGGACCTAATGTAGGTTTTGGCAGACTGGCTACTTGAAAAGGGGATGTAAACCATTTGGTCTGTACCAGGAATAGTGTGGCCAGCAGGACTAGGGAAGCGATTCTTCCTCAGTATTTGGCACTGGTGAGGCCACACCTCAAGTACTGTGTCCAGTTCTGGGCCCCTCAATTCAGGAAGGACATTGAGATGGAGCGAGTCTAGAGAAGGGCAACAAAGCTGGGGAAGGGTGTAGAGCCCAAATCCATTGAGGAGTGGCTGAGGGAGCTGGGAGTATTTAGCCTAAAGACGAGGCTCAGGGGTGACCTTATCACACTCTACAACCACCTGAAAGGAGGTTGGAGCCAGGTGGAGGTCAGCCTTTTCTCCCAGGCAACTAGCAACAGGATGACAGGATATAGTCTTAAGGGGCAGAGGAGGTTTAGATTGAATATTAGGAGGAATTTATTCACAGAAAGGGTGATTAGACATTGGAACAGGCTACCCAGAGAGGGAATGGAGTCACTGTCCCTGGAAGTGTTTAAGGAAAGACTGGACGTGGCACTCAGCGTTCATTCATAGGTTGGTCTTGATGATCTCAGAGGTCTTTTCCAACTTAATTGATTCTGTGATTCTGTTTGTCTAGTCCCATGCCAGGACATGTTCTGTGGGATCAAAAATGCAGTGGTTGGGGCAGAGAGCTGCAGGGTGCCCAGCAAGTAGTTATTGGCCTGCAGCATGGTTCCCCTGGTATGGACTGAAGAAAAAGTCATTTTCTTTAGTATTTAAAAACAGACATTTATATAAAACATGTGGGCGCATCTGTAGTGTATGTTAGGGACCGTGTGGCTACTTTGTGTGTTAGTAGGTCTTCACTGCAGAGCTCTATATTGTCTTGGTAGCCTCCTACTAAGTCAGGGTCTGTAAATAACTGCTGTGATCTAATGATCTTGGGTTTGTATCCCAGGATGATCATTAAGACAGAGTAGATTGATCTAAAATACAGCCATTCAATTTATATCCTACATATGCATACCATGGAGCAGAAGCTTGTGTTTCCTCCCTCTCTCTCTGGTGAGTTTCCTCTGGAATCCTATGACTTGTCCTGCCTAAATTCATTGATGTGGAAAGAGAAACTCCTCCTCTTTCCCCCTTTGAAGTTGGTCTAAAAAAAGAAAATGGTTTCATTAAAATTAATTGTGGGTTTGGGGAAACTAATAGCACAAGCAAGTTCCTGAAAGAGGATACCTCAAGTACCCTAGCGTGAGAGGTGCTGCACGTTAAGGATGTGTTACTCAGCCTCCTTAACCTCCCACTTTCAAGGTGCTGCCAATTCCACCCTTTCCTTGGCCTGGCCTCTCCTATAGCTTAACTTCTTCCTCAGTTCCCTTAATTTTCTTCCTCTCTTTTGTCTTTCTTTAATAATCTTCAGCTTTCTTACCTTTTTCTCACAGACATTTTTTAGCAAATGCACTGGGTTGAACAAGGTCAAACTCAACAAACAACACACATATTTCTTTGTGGAGGCTTGCCAGCGTATTTGTGATCTGTATAGTCTGGAGAAGACACGGTGTGTGAGCAAAGGTTAACCCTGCTAGCAGTGTTCCACATTACATAGCTTTGATGCTAAAGAAAAGGAAGTCCTGTAGTGAGTCCAAGTCCCTGCACATTTCAGAATGCCATTTGTGACATACTTTGGACCATTTTGAACAACATAGGAGAGGTAGCAAACATAAAACCTTTAACAAGGGAGTCAGTGTGTCTGGATCATATCAACAGAAAAGGATTTGTATGAACTAGTAAACACTGAAGCCTGAGGTGAATGTTTGTCCTGAAACTTTATAATGAAAGTGACTTCAGTGAGCAGATAGTCATTAAACTGCAGATAATAAACAGAAAATGCATCTTGTCTTTTGACACCTTGAGACAAGTTCAACTCATCAGCTCCTAATGCTGTGGCAGCTGGTTTTGGTAAGGGTGCTACTTGTCTCTTTAAAAATGAACTGACTGAAGAAGAGCTACTGGGTAGCACAGTTCTGCAACAGTTACTGCCTTTTTGATGAGAAATAAAAAGTAATCTTGCCCAACTTTAGCAATTGCCAAATTCACACTACCGTGTCCTGCAGTGTTTTAATCCTACTGCCAGTAACAAATTCTTAAAATTGTCGTCCTAAATTCCACCCGAGTGTCAGCTGGTTTGATTCAGATAATGCTTAAACTTGATGAATGCGTGCAGCTGAGGGATCCCCTCTATGTGCACACGGGAACACGAGGGGCTGTAGGAGAGGGGTTCAGTGATGCCCCCGCCGGGGACGAACCGCCGCCGCCGGGCGATGCCCCCGCCGGGGCAGGAGGCGAGCGCTGGCCGGGGTTACGGCCGGGCCGGGACAGGGCGGCGCTGGCCGTCCTCTGCCGGGAAACCGAAATAGAAACCGCGGCCGGGGCCGCCCCGGTCCCCCGCCCTCGGCGAGGGGCGGGCGGTGCTACCTGCGCCCTTCCCCGCCCCCGGGAGTTTCCCGTGGGACGCGGCCGAGCGGCGCTGGGAGCGGGCGGACTGGCGGCGGGTGCTCTCCTGGCGGCCCGGAGGTGAGCGGGGACGGGGCTGGGAGGGTCGGGACGGGAGGGGGCAGCGCTGGGAGAGGCGCCGGGATCCCTGGCGGGATGGAGAGGGACGGGACGGGCTGCGCTGCAGGGGCGGAGGTGGTCGGGTCCCGCTCTGCTCGCCCCCAGCTCGGCCGGCGGACAGAGGGCTGGGGCTGCAGTGCTGTCCTGGGGTCGGTCTCTGTCCGCCCTCGGCCGCCCGAGCCCCGCCGTGTGTCCGCGGGGGTCGCTGGGTCTGCGGCACCTGCGCTGTCCCCGGGGGCTGCAGGGCAGGAAGGGGCTGGAGCTGGAGCTGGGCTCTGCCACTGCCAGCGCTGGGGGAGTTGGGGATTTTCTTCTTCCAGGTGAACATGTGCAAGGCTGTCGAAATTGAGGTTTTTGACATTTCTTGTTCCTTAACAGTAGAACTTTTCTTCCAGAGAGATTGTGTTTTTCGAAGTCTGTCGATAAGTTTTCTTAAAGACACATAAGGACTTTTTTCATCGCTAATGGGAAGTGACTTGTCACTTAGATCAAAACATTATTCCCTAAAAGCAACAGGAGAGATCTTTATTATGGGTGTATGATTGTGCTGAGCCAATCTATGCAGTTTTTGGGTAGTTTTTTTCATTTTGGGTTTTGGGGGTTTTTGTCCATTTGTGTGTGGAGTTTTTTTATTTTATTTTTATTGTAGATTTTTTTTTATTTTTTGCTTTGTTGATCCTTAACACTCAAAAAGTCCCACAGGGGCTCAGAATTCTGGTATCCAGTTACTCTTATTTAATATGATGGATATAAGTATGCTCTCAGGCAGCACACTTCTCAGGCAAAAGGGGTTGAAAAGCTGTGTATGATAAATAGAGAAATAAACCTTTGGCTTGCAAATTACTCATGTGATGATGTTGAAATATTGGCAGAACTGGAGAAAGAGTCTTGTGCTTTAGCAACTGACTTAAGTGCTTGCATGTAGTTTTATTTTTCTACTGCAGGTAAGACCTCAGTTTTTTAGCTGAGAATCTAAGTAAAATCTACTTAGTGATGTAATTTCTTCATGAGCCTGGGTTATATAGAATGGTTAAAATATTATGTGAGTGCTCACCACTGATACTAGTACAGAATTTTAGGGATAAAAGGAGGAGTGAATTCCGTGTTGGTAAATTGACATCTTTTTTGCCAGTGGTGGAAATATAATACTAAATTGCTGCATAATTTAAAAAATCAGCTTTTATAGTCTAGATACTGCTTTCATTATGTAAACATTTAGTGTTTAGAATTTGCTATATATAGGGAAAAATAGAATCATAAAATGGTTTGGAAAAGACCTGTAAGATTGTTGAGTCCAACCCTTAACCTGACACCGCCGAGTCCACCACTAAACCATGTCCCAAAGTGCAATTATGTCCGCCTGTCTTTTAAATCCCCCCCAGGGATGGTGACTCCACTACTTCCCTGGGCAGCCTGTTTCAGCGTTTGACAACCGTTTCAGTAAAGAAATTTTTCCTAATATCCAGTGTAAACTGCTCCTGGCACAACTTGAGACAATTTCCCCATGTCCCATCATTTATTATTTGGGAGAAGAGACTGACCTCCACCTCTCTACCACTTCCTTTCAGGTAGTTGTGAAGGTGAAGGGTTGCAGCTTTTCTCAAGCACTAAAAGCACAGAACTGAGAATATGCAGGTTGTAGTCACTTTTTCTTGTTATTTGGAGCTTTTTGGGTAGTAGTGAAACTCCCAAGAATATTATTAGTATTTTGCTGTAGTTTGGGGACATTTTGAGAAACAGAGCAGAGCTGGCACTTACAGAAAGTTACATTTGGTCTAATCTGTACAGGTGCCATGTACATGAAAATGCTAACAGAGAGTAAATTAGTTTAATTTTGGTATGTATTTGTCTTTATCCACAAAAGACCAGAGCATCTAGAGGCTTATGTTTTTCTTCAGGAAGTCCCTCAGGACTAGTTTGTAGCTTTACCTGACTTTACACATGTTGCCTCTCAGTTCTTTTTATGGTTGCATCGTTTCTTTTCTTTCCACCCCTGCTAATTCAGCACCGAAAAAGCACAACGAATAGAAGTCATGCAGTGAGGAAAAGTAGAAATCTCCTTTTAATAAAGAGTAATCAGTTTCAGGCTTTGTTAACAGCCTATAGCTTGGTCATGGAGCGGGAAGATGAGGTGATAGGGGTTAGGAAACACCCATGTCATCTTTTACTTTTTGTGTAGGTTGGAAAACCTGATTTGTCTGAGCATCCGGGATACAAAGCCTATGTCCTTTCTGATTGACTAGTGCTAGTTTCCAACCTGGCTGCCCTAATGCTAGGGGTGCAGGTTGACTGGAGTCTGGGTGAACTGGTGTAGAGTGCTGGTGAAAGTCACTCTGTCCATCTTGGGGCAATGGGGGGGCACAGTACTGCTCTGCCACTGTCACTCTCAGGGTTTGGGTCTGAGTTGGAAAAGGAACAGACACTCTCCTTGCCTTTTCTGATGCTGCATCTGTTGTCCTGTCCTGCCTTTTGAATTCTCAGCACGTGGTCTGAATTCTTTGCCAAGTCAGACACGTCATTTTACTTGGTTTCCCTCACATTAGAGCTGACGTAAATACTCTAACCCATGAGAAATATGTGCCACAAAGCTTCCACCTCCTTGTGGTGCGGGTAAGAAAGATAGTGATCATAACCAGAAACTGTACCTGGGTAAATGGCATTGCTTCATGGCCTCAGGGGACCGAGTCTGCTGCTTGTCCTTGAGATAAGGTTGTGTTTGCTGCTTTTCTTTTTTTCCTTTTTTCTTTTTATTTTTTAAGTGTCTTTTAGTCTGGTTGTTATCTCTTGCCCAAAATAGATGGTTGCAGTGGATTATGAAAAAGGGAAATGAGAGCTCTCTAAAGAGGCCATGCTCTGCTTAGTTCTGCTAAAGGAAAAGGAGATTCTTCTCTCTTTGCTATAAACAAGCATGAGGCAGAGAGAATAAAACTCGGGACCTAACCATGGAAAAACTATTTTTCACTACTACTTGGAAATCTGGATGATCATACAGTAGCTTGATTCTTTTTTGAGCTGTCATCTTTTTCTGCAGAAAAATCCCCTGTTATCTCAGCCTTGTGATTACTAGTTTTTCTTTCCGTGAAGCAAATGATCTATGTAAGTACAAACCAGTCCTTCTGCTTGAGCTGGTATGCAATGTCTTTATTTGTTTTGCTTTTTTAATAGACTGACACAGAACGCTGCGAAATTATCATCGGAGGTAAATACGAGTTCAAAAAACATGACGACTTCAGGGATTATATTGAGACGTTTTTAATGGTTTTGAGTGATGTAACCAGGTTAAATACAGGGTAAGTGCTCTAGACATTTATGTGTTGAAAACTATTTGTGTCAGTATTTTAATGACTGACTATGCATACATTTTTAATTTGAAGAAGTAACTGACATAAAGTAAAAATCTAGGATAGGAGGGGACTTTTTGGGATAACGAACCCAGTTTCCTATAAATCCACTTTAGCAAAATAGTTGGAATAGTAACCTAAAAAGTTATTTTTATGACTAGTGGGAGCAGAACAAACTACTGGAAACCGCTTCAAAAGCTCATTGCTTTTATGATAACTCAATTTCTGACTTTCTTCTGAAACTGGTGAAAATTTTAGTTTGAGTCTAGTTCTGATCAGTTATTTACAAAAACAATATAGGTTGTGTATCTTAGGTGGGGGCTTACTTGTGCTTTGTACAGTGATATTAACAGATGCTCCATGAGCCCCCCTTCTTTCTGGATACATCACATAAATTGCCAGTAAACAGTTGGACATAAACTAATTGAGAATGTTAATATCTCTGTCATTCCTTTCCAAACAGTGAATTCCTTCATTTGTATTGAGGGGACTCCTTCATTTTTGCGTATCCATCACAGTGGTGCATCCTTACTGTACCAGTTCCTCTAATGAAAAGCTTTATCATAATAAATTACAAGAATGAATGATAGGGGAGATTCACTAATAACTTCTAAATACATTTCACTAGCAAAGACTTTTCAATTTTTTCTTCACCCAGGCTATTAGTTATGATTTTCTTCATAATTTTAATTTAATATTTTAATTTTCTTAATTAATTTTAAATCTAACTGTATAATGACGAGCTGTTGATCACCCTCATCACTTCTTTTCATTCTTAGTTTGGTAAAACAAATTTAGGTGAAAAGTGTTTTCAGGTTTGTTTCTTTTTTTTTTTTTTCAGGAGTGGTTTTACAAAGTGGACAGTAATGGAGTATATGAGCACAGGTAGTGATAGCAAAGAGGAAATTGACTTTTTGCTAACTGATCTAAATATGTCTAAGGTGATAGACATCATGGAAAACCTTGAAGACATCGCAGTCTATGAAGACAGCTTATTAACAATGTGTGAAGAGGCAAATCAAAATGATGAACGTTCAGAATCTTTACTGTTTTGTGAAAGGGAAGTTTCTTTTATGTCCTCTGTCAAATACGGGACTGTGGAAGACCTGCTGGCTTTTGCAAATCAGGTGTCTAACACTGCAAAACAATTTAAAGGATGCAGACAACAAGAATCTGGAATTCTTTTGAATATGGTATGTCCATTTTCTTTTTACTTGACATTTAGTGGAACTAAGGAATTAGAAGGTTTTAATGAATCTAAATAAAGATCACCCCAGTCCCAGGGATAACAGTCAGGCTGTGGTTTCTTGTGCAACCCTGGGGCTGGAGGGAAGCTCTGAGACCACCAAGCCTAGCCCCTGCAGTCTCAGGCAGCTATGGAGAAAGGTCTGTTCTTCAGGAGGATCCACTTTATGTTACCTCTTGGTATCCCTGGAGATTAGAAGACATTTCCCAGTATTGAATACAAACTTGAGACCATCAGTAAAAAAGCAAAATACACAACTCAGTGTGCTTTCAGTACTTAAAGGGGGCTTATAAAATTCACAACTTGTATAAAAAAGAGGGAGAGTGACTTTTTACAAGGGCATGTAGTGATTGGACAAGGAGGAATGGTTTTGAACTAAAGGAGGAGAGATTTAGATTAGATGTTAGGGAGAAATTCTTTACTCCGAGGGTGGTAAGGCACTGGAACAGACTACCCAGAGAAGCTGTGGATGCCCCATCCCTGGAAGTGTTCAAGGCCAGGTAGGATGGGGCTCTGAGCAACTTGATCTAGTGGGTGGCATCCCCTGCCCATGGCAGGGGAGTTGGAACTTGATGATCTTAAAGGTTTTTTCCAACTCAAGCCTTTTTTATGATTCTGTGAACTATGATGTTTTACAGGTTTGGGAGACAGTAAGGGTCTTCCAGTGCTTTGTGTTCATTCAGTAAAAAGAGTTCATTATGCAAACTCCTAAAAATAAAGATCTAGGATCTATTGATATAGTTACTAAATTCACTCTATCTGCATAAAATGTTAGTAATAGTAACGTAATGAGAAAAAGCACATAGTATCAAGTGTGATTTTAAGAATTACAATATTATGTAATATCTCACACTAGTATACTCAAGTATAGATGTGTTGTTTTGAGATATGTTCACTTTTCTCTTAAATTATTTGTGCTCTTCAAGCATCTTTGGGTATTAGTGTCATTTGACTTCTGTTTAAGATCAGTTGCTCTAGAAACAATCAATTATGAAATGGAAGTTTATTCATATATGGTTGTGCTGCTGCTGCATTTTCTTAAGATGTTCCACTTCTGTCATCTTAATATCTTGTATGTATTATGTTTTATATATGAACACTGGTTGCTTGAGGCTTACTGGTTACTCAGGTGTAAAATAGCACAGGGTATTGCTTTATTCTGATTTGGAGGGAGCATTGCAGTATTGCAAAACAATCACTTTTCAACTCTGTAACATTGAAATGACACTTAGTAATATTAAATGTTTCCTATACTTAGGGTAGACACTGTTCTACATACTCGTGGTTGTTTTGCTTGCACATTGTTTCTACAGATGCATACGATTGGTATGAACCAAGTACTATTAGGTCCACGTGATCTCATTAAGCAACTGAGGGCTGGAGGCAGGGCATTACCTGTGCATGCATTTCAGCAGGGGCATCTACATTGTAAATACCTACAGCATTTTAGTTAGGATCAGGAATGTTTCTGATTGCCTGGTGACCCTCACTGACTGCATCCGTGGCTCACATCACAAAGGGTCTTGAAGTGCACAAGCTGGATTTCTTTGAGTTGAAACTAAACTGAAGGATGCACTGCAGCCACAAAATAGCATTCACAGGGCCCAGCTGGGAACTAGTCCTGAAAGCCTCCTGAAAATGTGAATAGTGTCGTGGTTGTTGCTCTCTAGCTCTGCAAATCCACTCTACTCAGCCTACTGTCCTTTCCAGGATAAGGTGTAACCCATGGTGGATTAGAAAGTCTCAACCCCTTGAAATGCAGAAGGCAAGCAAGATGTACAGATTGCTGGAGGTGTACGGATTGCTTTACAATAAGTAGAGGGAGGGCTCATTCTCTATATCCTAAGCAAAATACTGTTTATTAAAATACATCCCCCCAAAGGTTATGAACTTATCCTCCCCAAATTTAGGAACTTCAAAGAATTAATTTATTTCATGTAGATACTAATCACAAATGACAATTTTAGGAGTCAAGAAAATACTTTCCTAATTGAAAAACATGAAGGTAGGTTAAGCACGAAAGACTGTGTGTGTTACATCTGAAAAAGAAATCTAAACCAAATAATCTTAATATGCTGTTATCTTAAAAAGGGTAACTGAAGAGCTGAATA
This sequence comes from Neopelma chrysocephalum, assembly GCF_003984885.1. NCBI lineage: Eukaryota > Metazoa > Chordata > Aves > Passeriformes > Pipridae > Neopelma > Neopelma chrysocephalum. The sequence continues at coordinate 898,661 of NW_020897732.1, read as the reverse complement.
TGAGGCCATGTGACAGACATGAAGTGATAAATATCCTTGATCTGATTTTATATCTCTTCAAGGATCCTGATAAAGTAGCAGTAAACAGGTTAATGGCATTCCAAATTCTGACAATACCATGTATCTCTGAATTAATTAGAAGAATAATCATGGAAAACATTACTAATTCTTTAGCTGAGAGATTAAGAGACTGAAGAAATAACATCAGACCTCAGGCAGTACTCACATGGCTGTAGTTAGGTGTTTGGTCCCTCTCTCTGTCACATGCAGAGGGAGGGAGCTGACTTGGAGAAAGATTTAGAGCAAGATACTGACTTAGGTGCCCTGACTTGCTTCCTGGAGAAGCCCTCCTTGCCTAGTTGATGATACAAAAGAGCAAAAGCTCCCAGCATTACCCACATAAAGCAGTGTCACTCCTGCTCTTTTTTTTTTTCTTTAAACTATAGTATAAAACTAGAGGAAGGTGGCTGGTAAAATCACGGCAGGCTTCTTCAACCTTTTAGTAACCAGCAGAAACTCTGATACAAGACAGAAAATTAAAATGTGTTCCCCTAGCAGTACATGTGATATTAGGAAATGCTGAAACTCTTGCTCACATTGTATAAGATAACTTGTGAGTAACAGGTATGTGGCACAACAAGTTAACAGATTACAGGAAGGACAAACATGTGCAGGTAAATCTAATAACAAGAGGTGGGTAATTTCATTAACCCAGCTGCTGTTGTTGTTGTTTCGAGACAATTAATTGCAACTTACACTTTGAAAGTTAGTCACTGGAGAGAAACGTGGATGCCTGGTCTGTGAATGAGTGCCACACCTCACATGCTGTTCCCATTTGGTGTTTCTAAATAAAGACTGCTGAGCAGTCATGCAAATATATAAGTGATATATTAATTTTTTTCCCCACTACATGTGTAAAATTAATTAGGTTTGAAGTAGTTTTAACTTCATCGTGATTTTTTTAATTATTTATTTAACTCCGCAGATCACACCCAAGAATGGGCGCTATCAGATTGACTCAGATGTGCTCCTGTTTCCATGGAAGCTGACTTACAGGAACATTGGCTCTGATTTTATTCCTCGGGGAGCTTTTGGGAAGGTGTACTTAGCCCAAGACAGAGAAACCAAGAAACGAATGGCATGCAAACTGGTATGTTAGTTCAGTAATTTTATCTCTGAGCAAATATTGTACGATATAATACATAGAGTATATTTTCAAATATGTCTGCATCAAATTCCACTGTTGGCTGATGATCATCTTGGTTTTGTTGGCCTACACAAGGTAGGAAAAATGCACATTTTTAACTGTTAACTTGTTTTAATTTTTTGGCTCTGAGACTGCAGAAGTTTCTGAGTTTTGAAAGTTATCTGTAAGTATATGTAACTGCCACATGGGCTGTGGTGTGGGAGTAGATTTTCTACTCGTTCTGCTGTACTCACACGGTAAAATATCAGTGTGAGATCATGTCCCTGCTGAAGGTGATAGCAAAACCCCGTTGCTGCAGATGGTTTTACGCTCTTGTCCTTTAACTGAGGTTTTCTTTACTCCAGTGCCATTAAAGTCCCTGAGAGCTCAGTACACGCAACTCTTACTGTGTTTTGGGCACTGAGTTAAAGTTCAGACGTCTCAAGAAAACTGCTGAGCACTGCCCTACTTTTATACAAGCCAACATTTTCTTTCAGCTTTGCCTTTTAGCATACTATTCTGAATGGAACAGTAAATATTCAGGGCAGTAAAAGCTCAGCTAGGTCATTGCTCTATATCCCCCAGCTCATGAATAAGTACTTGTATTACTTTTGTGTGGAAGAGTTGGGGAGGCAGCTGTGTGTCCTTCCCTTGCAGCCAGTGTGTCCATTTGGGGACGGATTTAATTTGCTGCTCCTGCATAACCCCCTGCAGAATTAAAGCATCATAATGTTTCTGAAAACACAAACAATATTTTGCTTTGAAATAAACTCTTACTTGGTTCACAGACGTGAGTCTGAGGGAAGGAGAATAAAAAGGGTGGTAGTAGATTTTCTGTGTATAAGCAAACACTGCTTTTATTGTCTTAGCAATCTGCCATCAGTACTTTTTAAAGAAATAAAATGCTGTTGGGTGCTCACTTTAAAGCAGGTTTGATTTCTCATAAGCCATAAAACAGTGCTGATAAGGACTGAATTGAGGTCAGTAATGGTCCTGAGCAGGGTTAGTCCGCAGACTATGCTGAGCACGGCAAGCACTGATCCACCTGTCAGGTGGGTGTATGGTTCTGGTAGAGTAGGTGAGACTGCACAAAGCTAATGGAAAAAGCAGTGGGAATTTTATCTCCTTCACCAGGAAGTTTGCATAAAGCTTTTGCATAACCACTGGATTTTGACGGGAATGACTCTTGCTACATTGCTTTTTCTGGAAGATTGCACTTTTTATTTGGGCATGATTCCAAAAACTCTCTCAGCTTTTAACAGGATGTCTGTCAACTGCAAAGGAAGAACAAGTCACAGGATCAAAGTAAAGCTCTGCGTTTTAACAAGTGGATAGGAGTGCTTTGCTACTTTCTTTCATATTAATCAGTAGCATAACTAGTGTTCATATGGGTAACTTGCTTTTTGAACTGCTTTTCTGTGGTTTTGTTTCAATGTCCTAGGTCCCAGTGGAACAGTTCAAACCATCAGATGTTGAAATACAGGCATGTTTCCGTCACGAAAACATTGCTGAATTATATGGCGCTATTTTGTGGGATGAGACAATCCATCTCTTTATGGAAGCCGGAGAGGGAGGATCTGTCATGGAAAAGCTGGAAAGTTGTGGTCCTATGAGAGAGTTTGAAATCATTTGGGTGACAAAGCATATTCTGAAAGGACTTGACTTTCTCCACTCTAAGAGGATTATCCACCATGATATCAAACGTACGTCTGTGTGATTCCTTGGGGTACTTTCGGGTCCCGGCTGGGCTGGGACCCTGGTGGAGAGCCTGGGACTAAGCTGGGGCACATAGCTTCATGTCTATGGGAGGGAGGGATGGATAATGCTGAACAAGTGGGAAGGTCAGGTTCTGGAGGTAATAGTTATTTACATTATTTATTAATTCACATCAGTGGGGAGGATAATTAGAATGTCATAGATACTTTGCTGTTTGTGAGAAACTCAATTTAAATAAAAACCTAAAGAGTGAAATTATCAGTCTGTGTTAAGACAGAAGTTTCCAGCTTTCCATGTAAATTCACCCTGAGTGTTTCCATGCTCACCTTCGGCTTGCATCTTCTTTTAAGTTTTGCATTTCTACGTGGTTGTTCCTCAGTTTGAGACACTTCGGAACTAAATACGTAATTTGTGCTGTTTTTTTTTTCTTTCAACAATTACAGCAAATTTTAGTATATATTTGCTTTTAAAATATATATATTTAATAAAAAGAATATTTAAACATACTTAAATTAAATACACTAATATTAAATTACTTAAAAATTACATTTTAATGCATTACATTTAATTTAATATTAAATGCTGTTTCTCCCAGCACAACCTCACCCTACAGAGGGTAACAGTGCCTCTAATAAAGATGTATCTCTGCGAGTTTATTTACCTAAACTTGAGGGTTTGAAATAGAAATATTCAAACTGAAGCATTATAATAAATAGTTGACAGAAGATGATTATCAGGAATTGCTAGATTTTTATCTCGGTTTTGCGCTTTTCTTTAAATTTAATATGGGTCAGTACTTTAGATGTCAGAACCTTAGAGGCTTACAACTATAAAACCGCTTAATTTTTCCCTTAATTATTATTTCTCACTTGTAGTAAGAATCTTTCCCATGGGTTTATTGTAATTGGCAGTAACAATGATGTTAATTAAAAGGCCTAAAAAACAAACCAGCCCAAAGCCTACTGCACCTAGATAGTAGATAGGAGAACCAGTCTATTTTGAATGCAATGGACATGAGAGTGTTTCTTGTTTCCCAGCCTTTTCCTGTGTCGCTGGATGCAGGGCAGGTGATGAGGCAGAGGTCCCCCAGGGCTGATGATTGCCAAGTGCCTGGGGGTGAGCTGGGAAGCCTGGGCCTGAAATGGCAGCCATGCCCACTGCCTGGCAAGGCAGCCTCCACTCCAGGGAGCAGAGGTGTTTTCCCTTGCCAGGTGGAATCAATAGAAAAGGCTGTTTCCCAAACACCTCTAATTTCTTCCTCACTCCATCTGCTGCTATTGAGCTGCTATTGAGTCTGTCCTGGTGATACAGAAGGAGGTGGGGATTTTATTGAGAGGAAAAACTGCCCTGAACCAAGAAAGGGAGAAGGACATTCTGGCTCGGGAGGTGTTCAGTGCTGCCACTCATTTTAACCCTTGGTTGGAGAGCAGTTAAACCATGAGGCTGTTTGGTGGAGGGAACTTCAGTCCAAAACAAGCTAGGGCTGGGTTGAATCCCAGGCAGGCAACAGAGCCTGCTGTGCTGTGGCAGTGTGGCCCTCTGCACTGTCCATCATGGGACATTTAAAATCCATATCTTCAAAGGTATCCCTAAAACTACAGACTTAAGTAGTTTTGTAGTACTGGTAAGGAGGCAACCACATGAAGCATTGCTTCAGGAATTGGTACTGCAGAAATTAAACTTGTGTCTTCCCACTGGATGGTCACGGTGGGCACTGCCAAGATGGAAAATGGCCCACAGTTTCCTCTGGGAGAAAATGTGTTTCTGTTGTGTAATTTGGAGACTTTTTTTCTTACCACATCTTCTGAAACAGCAAACAGGAATTTCTCCAGGCTCTCACAGAGCACTACATTCCTAAATATTTGATCAGAAATAAAGCTGCAAACAAAACCTTGGAGTACAAATTTGTGCCTTAGGCAGAGTTCTGTGAAGGAAAGTGAATTAAGCAGCTATTACTGCAATTCAGTGGGAGTTTGGAACATTTGGTCTTTCATTATTTTTGCAGCCATAGTCTGTTCTCCACTGTCACACTGAGCTGCTCTCGCTGACCAGGTGCAGGAGACTGGTGTGGCTGCTGTGGAGGGGCCTGAGTTATTCTGTTTCTGTCTTCACTTAAATTGGTAGTGTAGAGACACCTCTTAGTGACCAACAGCTGTGCTGTTCATCGCCAGACCTGCACAGCATGCTCTCCACCTTGGAGACCATTAAGTATTTTCAGAGTACTGTGCTGAGATGCCTACCAGTCTTCCACTTTCCTCCTTTACCCTCAGCTTTTTCTCCCTCCCTTTTGTCTTTTTTTTATTTTAAGCTAGGAAAATGACCAAACATTGATTCTTCTTTTACATAAACCAGTCCAGTTTGATTTGAAGATATGATTTAAAATTGGACCAAATGACTACCAGATCTGTTTTGGCTAGAAGGGCTATTGGCTGTAGAGACTGGTTGTGCTAATCTCTCTTCCTTTTCAGGCCAGCATCTGAATGAAACAGGCATGTTGTGAAATAAATGCCAGTGCTAGAAATTAAATGATGTCAATTTTGCTTTTCTTTTAGCAAGCAACATTGTCTTTATGTCAACTAAGGCTGTTTTGGTGGATTTTGGCCTAAGTGTTCAAATGACTGAAGACATTTACTATCCCAAAGACCTTAGAGGAACAGAGGTAAGAAGCTGGAGGGAGAGAAGCTCTTACCTTGTATTACTCTTGTGGTCATGATACTTAAGCTCATATTTGAAGCTTGAGGGTTAGAAGTATGGATAAAAGAGTTATTATAAAACTTACAGAAAAGTTACAAACATTAATATGGTCTCAATTATATTCTTGTTTTCAACTTGCTGAATGAAGAACCAAGTGTTAGGCTTTGAAAGCCATATCACTTTCTTTGCAGTCCCATTTGTTAGCAATTATTCACTGAAGTCAAACAGTACTCTGGGGAGGGTTGTTTGCTGCTGGTCAGAGACACTTCAAACAGGAATTTGTTCTTTGCTCTAGCAAAGATTTCTTCTGAGATACCCACTACGGACTGGGGTGACCTACTCAACACAGTGCTTTGACTTCTCCATCAAAACCGCAGAAATTACAGATATCTATGTCTCATCTCTTAGCATTTCTAAGCTCTATTCACCATCTACGTGTAACCTTTTGGTTCTTCGAGGGTTATGTATGGCACAGTTGATTATTATCTGATAAATTTGATTTAGGCATAACAGTGATGGAGGTGGGGGCCTTTTAAATGTTCTCAGTGACTTTGTGCACAGAGGTCCTGCACACCACTTGGGCTGCATTCATGCCAAAGTGTTTCCAGGGCTGGAGCTTTAACAAACAACCAAACAGCAAGAATTAGGTTGGATAGCTGCTGCAGATGTGGCTTCGGGTGCTCTGTTGCTGGAGGAGATTGTTTACAGGAAACCTCAGCTGAAATGTTGGCACTTAAGCACTTTGATAGTCTACCACATGTGTAAAGAGGAGATACTTGTGTAACTGACAAAGAGCATTTTGCTCCTTGGAAGGGTAGGATAAATTAAGATTTCGCAGAAGGTCAGGCTTGTTTATTTTCAAGATAATTGAGCAAACACTTGAATGTTTTTTTCACTGGCCTTCTAGTCAGGGGAGTTAAGAGCTTAAAATGCTTACTGAACTGAAGCAACACGCTTTCTGATGTTTAATGTACATGCTTTGTTGGTTTTTTACTTTGGTTTGGTTCGGGGTTTTTTGTTTGTTTAAGGGGATTTTGTGTGCTGTTAATGAAAATAAGAACAATGAGTTGGAAGCTCTGGTAGGGTATTTTCCAAGGATGGAGATTTGTGTAAACAGGAAATTTCCAGGTTTGTGGAGCAGACTGGTGATGATCAATTCCTGGGTCTTGGAGGACAGGTGAAGTTCATGTTGGTAAGAACAAATGAAAAGTGAAAAACACTTCACTGTTTTCACTTTACCAAGTGACAAACACTTAGTCTTTCATTTAGCAGGAGGAAAATGATTCTGCACAGTCGAGTACCTGCAGTCATGTCCACAGAAAGCTAATAATCCCCACAACCCTGAAATATGGCTGTGTTTGGTGTTTACTGTCTCAGGGGAGCAGTAGCTAGTCCTTGGAAGCAGCAATCCTGCCACAGCACTGCAGACCGGAAGTGAGGTTGGAGAGAGAGCACTGGGAAAGGGGATTTTCAGATACCAGTCAAAGACTTGTAGACTAGGATTCATGATGTTCCTGTAGGCTTTTCTGCTCACAGTCTTCCTTCTAGGCAACTTCCTCTCCACAGTGCCTAGTCCAGTCACCCATAAATGCCTTCTGTAGTCTGGATTTCTTCATTTATTTATTTTTTCAAAGTAAGGTCTTGACTCTCCAAAGTCCTCCCACATTTTGCATACCTCTATTATGCAGCCTTGAGAAGTGGTGCAGTTGTTCAAGAGTGCTGTTTCTTCAGCACTGTTGTGGTTAGGATTGTCACTGCCATGCAGCATCGTGCCTGAGAGCTGGCTGGTTTCTCTTACATCTGGTATTGGCAGGGACTTGTGTCCTTGAGGGAAGCGGCAGGTGGAGTTATCTTTCTTCTGTGTGTGTTCTCCTCTGGGAGTTAAGGATCTTTGGTCACTTCTATAGCACAGGAGGTCTGAATATAGTGAATCTTCATTGTGTTTGTGAAAATGAGTAGTTACAGTTTGGGCCAAAATGATTGAAAGGTAGGTAAATTTTGTTTAGTTTGTGTACTGTGAAAAACCCGGTGTTTCTGCTTTTGCGTACAAGTCATACAGCACAATAAACTGTGGTTGTGATGAAACTGCTCTGCAGGAAATACTTTTGCTAGGCAGTTGCTACACTTTCTGTTATGATTCTGTCACTTTGTTAAAAGATGTAAGCTTCAGTTTATCAACATTTGAGGGGAGGAAAAAGTTGTCTCCTAAAGTTTGAGTGTGGAAGATGTGATTCATTTTTAGGAATGCTAAACCAAAACTAGCCCAGCATGAAGAAAGGACTAGTTTTTAGCTGGGCTGTGTCTTTGACTGGCAGGCAAGTGCCAGCTCAGCAGTCAGAAGGAATGAAAATGGGAAGGTATCCATGGCTTGGGCTGTCTGCTTTGGTGACAACAGGGTCTTAGACCAGTCTAAAATCAGAGCTTCGGTGCACATATCATTTTTTCATTTTGTCCCTGTGCAATCCAGGTGCATCCTGACCATTTTCACACTTTTAACTGCAGACAGGATCTTGTACCACCATCTTTTTTCCCTCATAAAGGCAGCTGCTTTTTGTTTGTGTAGATTTCACTCGAGTTGTGCTGTATTTGCCAAAGACTTTATTTTACGAGATGAGAAATTCTGTCCTTTGCTCCTTATGAGACTTAAAGGTAGAGGTGCAGTCACACTGAGATTCTATCTTAGCCCTGAGGAAAGCAGTGGATAGGAGTCAGTAGCAGCTGCAGACACTTGTTGAACCTTTGCACACACTTCCAATCACAAGTTCTGTTTGCAGATATGGTATGTGATTTACTGGGAAATATTCCTTGGAATTTGCGTGAGCCCTGCAGCCGTTCTCAATCTGTGGTAATAAGTAGTCGAACCATGTGGTGATGACTTAACTTCCTGCCCTTGTGTCAGTTAATGACTTTTAATGTGATTCTTTGTGACAGGATGACTTGAACTAATTAAAGTTTGTTTGACTCCTTTAGAGGGAAATTGGCTGAGGGAAAAGTAGAAACCAGAAGCAAATACTGTGGCTTGCTAACCTAGTGTGCCGTGGGCTGAGCCCACGTTGTGTTGAAACCTGCTCCCTGATCCAGTGTCGGTGGCAGAACTGTGAGGGCAGCTCCTGCCAGCCATGGGGTGTGCCTCCTGCATCCTGTCTGTCTGGTTCTCCTCCAGCAGCACTCCGAACTGCTTGGAGCTGGCAGGAGCTTCCCTGCAGATCCTTCTTCAGTCTTGACAAATTCAAATGTTTCAGTGAAATGTTTGAATGAAAACTGTATATTTTGGTTTAGAGAAGATTCAAATTTTTGGTTTGAAAAAAGGATAGAAGAGGGATGCTTGTGCTAGGTGCTCTGGGGGGTAATCTGGTGGAAAGGGCATGCAGCAGGGCTTAAGGGACCTGACTTTTAATTTATGCTTTGCCTAGATCTGGCTTGTTCCTCATCATCCCATTTTTTAGGATAATGCATCAATATGCAGGTTATTGGATAAGAAGATGAGTAAGGAAGTCAGGAGGCTGTTTATCTGTCAGTTCTGTTTAGAAAAGTTGTGTGGTATCCAGTGTAACAGGGATTTGAAGAGTAGACTCCTACCCCCACCTCAGTAGCTGTCAATGCAGGTCTCCCTCTCTCTTTAGCCAAGTGCACACCCATGTTGTTCATGTAGAATGGAGCAGTCCCAGCAGTGCCCCACAAACCAAACTGGCACTCCTTTTGCTGTGGAGGGATGAGGTTTCTGCTGCCCAGCTGAAAGAAGCAGAGCCATGGCTTGAACAGCTCAGCCAAGTCCCATAGCTGCTAAGCTGTAGTCTGTCTGGGGAGGGCACACTTGGAATATGAGTTTGTCCAGGTGCCGTATCTTTGACTGTGGTAATGTGCAGAGCACAAAAATCTTATTCCCCAGATGGTGCTTGGTCTTTAGGCTTCAGGTACTATTGGCATGCATCCATTTAGAGGGGGGTTTCTTGGTTCACAAAATGTCACAATTAATCTTTGCTTGTTGTTTTCCCTTAATGACTAATCTTTGTTTTTACTATTCTCCACAGATTTACATGAGCCCTGAAGTTATCCTCTGCAGAGGCCACACAACAAAAGCAGACATCTACAGCATGGGAGCTACAATCATTCATATGCAAACAGGAATCCCACCCTGGGTGAACAGATATCCTCGTTCTGCATATCCATCCTACCTCTACATTGTAAGTGTCCTTAGCAAAACCATAGCTCAGTTTCAGTTGAAGAGTTTCCTGTACTCGTGTTGGGAAAACTCCAGTCATATAAAAACTACCAAAATATTTGTCAGAGAGATGATATCATCTTTTTTGCTTCGGGGGAGGGAGGGAAGAGGTGGGTTTTGATCATTTAGGGGAAAATAGAGGCTGAGCTGGAGTCATCTCTGTGATTTGTGTTGCAATTTACAGACCTTGGGTTTACTGCAAGGACAGGGTTAGAACAGTGTGAGACTTGATTGAAACAAGCCCATCTGTCTTCTACTTGTCTGTTTTGCTTAGAAGTTGCAGTTAAAACCTGGAGCCTGGCAAAATTTGATTCTCTGGTTCTTCCATTGTGGCACAGAAACCTGGTGATTTTGCATTGCACTGGATTTTAGGCTGCTTGAAGTTTCTTAGAGTTTTTAAATTCATTATATGATTTTAAGAAGGTGGATTTTGTGCAGTTGCATGTTCTTTTCTAGTTGATCGGCTCAACTTAGGGAGGTGATGAGTTGTAATTGGGGAATTCCCAGACCACTCATGTGGTTATCTGTGACTTCCTCTTCCATTGTTTTTGGAATAACTGTTTCAGTGGTCTTTTTTGCATTCAACAGATACACAAGCAAGCTCCACCCTTAGAGGACATTGCTGAAGACTGCAGCACTTCCATGAGAGAGTTGCTAGAAGCAGCTCTGGAAAGGAATCCTAATCACAGGCTGTCTGCAGCCGACTTACTGAAACACGAAGCCTTGCACCCACCCCCAGAGGAGCAGCCGCGATGCCAGAGTCTGGACTCGGCATTGTTTGAAAGGAAAAGACTACTCGCGAGGAAGGAGCTGCAGTTGCCAGAAAACATTACAGGTAATGGTATCAGGCTTGCTTACCTTGCACGTTTAGGTTTTACTTTGCGTCAAATCTTGATTTGAGTGAGTGTTAAGAAGCCAACGAAACTCAAAACGCGTCTGGAAAGAGACCAGTGAAAATCCCAATCGGATGAGATCAGACCCAGAGGTCATTAAGTGATCTGTAAAACGCCCATTGACTTCAATGGGTAGGAACTCAGCCTGAATTCTGCAGCTCCGGAAGGACTGGCTCTTGAAAAAGCCCTGGCAGTGTCATTCAAGGCACTTCGTGAAGTATAGATCGCTGTCCCAAATTGCCTTAATTTGCCACGGTACTAGAGATGTTTTATAGATACTAGTGATTTGTCAACAACATCAAAGTCCAACAGACACCACCACCAAATCTTTTTGCCTCCTTAAGGAAAAAGATGCACACAAAACCATACTGAGGTTGCTGAGCATCACCAGTACAAGCCCTTTGTTTTAAAAACAAAAATAACTGTGGGATAGAACACAGTTGCCCTTGTGCATTAGTAAGTGCTTAATGAGGATAATACACGAACCAGGTAGGAAACTCAGTGTGCCCTTGAATTGTATCAAGACCAAGGGAGATTTAGTGCCAGCAACCTGCAAACAGGCTTCAAAATTATTTTCTTCTACTTATAAAATACATTAGGAGGGTTCTGACAAAAGACATTGAAAGACTCATCCCAGATAAGGGGTTTATTTAGTTGGGATAAGTATTTGAAAAGATATCTATGCAAAGTTTTGGGTGCTGTAATGCATGATTGTTGCAACAAATTTACTTAACGTTTAAATCAATCATAGTCTTTGCATTTAGAATGGCATTGTACCTTCTGGATTTTGCCTTGAGGTTGCATAATCCTTTGACAGGCTCAGACCATCTAAGTCAATTGTTTTGAACACAAAAAAAATATTTGACCTTTAAACTAGAACTTTAGTGTAGGTGCTTGAGATTCCAAGATACTCATTATACAAGTATTTGGGGGAATTCTGCTATTGCAAACAAGGTCTGGTTTCTTCAGACCTTGATTTAAAAGACCTAAAAAAACTGAGACTGACGGTCCCATATTTGTTCTGTATTGTCACACCCAGACAAAGATGATGTCATCTGTTTAGATGAAAATTGCCCTATGATGAAGCAGAATTTTCAGCTGGCAGAAAGTTAGCGGGTTTTTTCCTTGTACCAAACTCTCCTTTATCACTATAGCTCTGAGGATGAGGAGGCTCTGCTTAGCTGTCCCAGCTGATGGAGGCTTTTTTTGAAATAGTTGAACGCACTTGCTGTTTTCACTTGCTAACTGCTTACCTCTCTTTGCCCTAGGGTTGATTTGTTATACTTCGTGAGGTTTGATTTATGTTGTCCTTAAAAATGAAATTTTCTAAACCACAGATGAGTAAAATCAAATAATAGGCCAATTATTCCAGTAATACCTACAGTCACGAAAATGAACTGCCGTAGCTATTTGTGCAATAATGACGTGCTTTCTCTTTTTCCTTTTTAGATTCCTCATTGTGTAACGGGAGCATGGAAGAGTCAGACCTGCTAAAAAGGCAAAGATCACTCTACATAGACCTTGGAGCTCTAGCTGGTTACTTCAATATTGTTAGGGGACCACCAGCCTTAGAATATGACTGACTCAGTAACATTTTATGTTGACAGGTCAGAAATGGACCTCTACCTCTTAAAACTTGATTTTAAGACTTGATTTTCAAATTTGTACATAAAACTATTGCCATTGTAGGCTGTCAAATGTGAATAGTGTTTAATTGCACAGATGATTAAGCTAAACCCTTAGGGGCTCTGATAAGCTGATCCCAAGCAACGGTACTTGTGCGGCTGCTGGTTGACCGACAAGAAGATGGCAAAAAGAACACTGCTGGGAATGTCTTAATCCAGGATATCTTCCTGTGCTGGGCCTTGCACTTTTATAAAACTTCGAATATATGCTTGCAAATAATGTCATGAAAAAATATAATAATAATTGAGCATGTGGGCTGTAAGATTCAGTCTCTCTGAGCTGTCCTTAGAGCAAACCCTCCCCCACCCCCCCCCCAAAAAAAAAAAAATCCTTGATTTAGCCGGTCACAGACTGGTTCAGTCTTGTTCTCTCTTTAAGATTTGGCCATCTCTGGTCATTCTTATTGGAAATCAGGGCATCCCTTAAGCTGAGCTAATTTCTATCAGCTGTCTCTGGAGTCAAAGCATCACTTGGTTACAGATTTGTGTGAACTTTGCATCTTCCCTGGGCTGTGGAGCTAAGCAGGTTGCTGTCCATTTCTCTGTGGGTGGAGGGAATCCTTCACTGGCTGTATTGGCTAGCTTTGGGAGAAGCACAGCAAACTGGCCCTGGCAAAACATGGCAGTGATTCCACCTGCTTCCTCTGTTACAGCTATTGCAAGGATAGTTATGATATTTTCAAGGGTAGATCAAATGTTATTCCCTATTGCACAGTAACAATGGGCAGGCTCCAGACTCTTGCTTTTTAAGACTTTAAAATTGTACACATGTATAATTGCTGTGAGTGCTACAGTTTGGAAAGCGTGTCATTAGTGACAAGCGGTGTTTATGTTCCTATGGAAATGGAATTATATTGTTTTTGCTGTGCCTCATACATTTGAAACATGATGTTTTGGATGATAGTAAAACTATGTAAACTGCATAGTTCTGTACATCCCATGGGATGAGAATGTAAACTTTTATAAAACTCTCTTTGATGCTTAGGATGACTCTTTATAAGCATATGTGTTTAATGGCATACTGTGTATGTTGTACACTGAATCTTTTCTGAAGCACGGTCTCTTTTTCATATGTCTGTTATTTAATGCTGTTCCTGTCTAACACATGATCTTAAACAGATGATTTCTAGTTTGATATTGATATTGTCATATGAATAAATCCAGCTCAGTGCCTTGAGACATGGTCACTCTGTTCCTTCATCTTTGAAAACAGTGTGGGGCTGTGACTATATTTGGGCCAATCTCCCCTACTACGGTCCAGGTACGCTACAGGCATCATTCCATGTATTGGAAAGTTGGGTGAAGGTGATTGTTGATGGATGTTTGGACTCTGGTAACAGATGATAAGTGTTTCTGATAAAATCTTATTCTCACACCCCAGTGATCCTTACGGACTGCCTGGATGTTGCACAGTGGTTGTGTACAACATGCAGTGATTCAGTCCTGATGTTAATTGCTACAAAAAATTCTCCTGGGAATAACCCACTTGCTCCAGTGCTTTGTGCAAATTCTCTAGATGACTAGCTGCTTAGTATTTATACTGACGTAGTGATCAGGATATTCAGGGATCAGATTTTCAGTGTAGCTGACTTAAAGAAAACATGATCTAGTGGTTTGAATGCTCACCTGTGCTTTGAGAGACCTGGTTTCAATTTTCGGATCTTTTGCTGATAGCTTTTGATCTTTAAGGAGATTCATAAAATTAGTAGGAAGCAGTTTTTCAGGTAACTGAAGGTGGGCTTATGATCTCTACCCCAGTTTCCCTTCAATAAAACTAAGGCGCTTATTCTCACCAAATAATGCATGGGTGTTTCGCAAATGCTTATCGAGTGCCTGTATACTTCAACAATGAGATCCATGTCAAAATTACAGGCTGCTACAGGGTACTTTTACCTTTTCTTGAAAAACCTTACACTGATTTTTCCTCTTATTGTTTTCTGTTATGCCGTTCCCCTTTCCCCCACCAAGTTAAATGATTTACCGTAGAAATCTGTCTATGGGAACACTATTTAATATAGGCAATATTTAATATTTGCATTAGTATATTGCTGTTATGTATCTGCTCAGTAAGAAAGTAATAACTGATCAGATTATCCAAAATAATTACAGTTTATGTATTGCCAGACATAAATGATAAGGTTTGGCTGAGTGAATCAATAGCTCTTTATAGACACATCCACACGCCTAAAAAGTGTGAGGGCTTCATGATAAATATCACTTCAGAGAACTGCTACACAGTCAACAAGTAGCTGCTTAGGCATACCAAACACCAAGCATTGGTCTCGGCTCTGTGATCTTTTTAATAGCTGAGGACTGTTTTTCAGGTGAGCCTCAGGCTGCAGCTAAGCAGGGATTTCTCTCTGGAGCAGTACATCATATCCCAAGCATATCACATCCCTCAAGCATATCCCACAGTGGTTGATCCCTGTGTTGTGTAGGTTCACCTGTTTGTGCCAACACCCGGGGAATGAGGTCAGGGAAATGAACTGGGTTAGAAATATCCTGGGAGGGGAAAGATGATTTCTCTAATCTGGTTGCCTGAGCAGCTGTGTACTTGGAGCAACAGAGTCTTGAGGTGAGGAGGAGGGAATGAAAATGGGTGGTGAGAAAACCCTGCCAGCATAAGCCCTAGGGGGATGGCTGGTCAGCACTGAGCTCAATTTTGCAAATGGTTTGCCTCTGTGTTGATTTCTGGTGTGTAGTTTCATTTTCTCTTGAGGGAATACTGAGAGTCACACTAACTGCAAAGGAAAATACAAGTGTGTGGCTCTTGGCCAAGAACTAGTCCCTTTGTTGGGACCTTGGGGAAAGAAGTGTGTTGCTCTTCTGGCTAAATGGCAGAAGCAAAGAAGCAGTTGAGGAAGAGTCACTGGAGACATGACCCTGCTGCAGCTGGGAAGGCCAAACTGGTTGATTGGGAAGGCCTGGTATGTTGGGAGCTGCATGGTGCTGTGTATGGCCAAAACTGGGAAGGCTGGAAATAGCTTCCCTTAGGGCTACACTAGCTGCTTCCAAGGCAGGCTCAGACACCATGGAGAAAGACTTTGCTTCCTATACTTCGCTTTGCATCCCATGCTTTGCTTTGTGTCCCATATGCAGGGACTTTGCAAATTCCCAGTAAGGGAGCACCAAAGCACTGTCTGGAGCCTGAGTAACCTTTTCTTTCCTTATAGGAAAGGCCCAGCAAGGTCCATTTCTAAGACTGTCACCATCCATAGCTAATCATTCGGGTGAAGGGAAAACAAGTCCTTTATAAACAGTGTGTGCTGACCAAACTCAGCAACGCCCAAAAAATTCCAGCTGGACCTCGGGAGTGGCTCATTATAGTCCCGTGGGCACACTTGTGCTGCTTCAGGCTGGTCACCAGATACAGCCATGCTGACAGATACTGGGACATGGTGACTCACCAGGAAGGAGGTGAACTGCTGTGACAACCACGTGCCTTTGCTCACCTGCGCTCAGGTTTTATGCAACCTCCTGGCGAGGCAGCAGCATGTGCCACCCGAGCAGTGGGGAGGAATGGCCACAGCATCAGTTCAGAAGAAGGTGGGTTTGTCTGGAGAGAAGCTGTCAGAGGGAGGAGAGCCAAGGATGCTCCCAGAGTGAGGTGTACAGAGAAAATGGATGCGTGTAGCTGACCCTCATCAAAGCTATGTGCAATGGCAGCCTCACGCTCACCCGTAAGTCTGACGCACACATGCTGACTGATGCCCAGCCCACTACCAAGAAGCAATTGACCCCTTCTGAACAACACTCCCCAGTTCATATATTAAGCTTGATTTTCTATGGTGTAGAACATCCCTTGGCCCACTTCGAGCAAGCTCTCCTGGCTATGCTCCCTCCCAGCTTTTTGTGCACCCCCTTACTGGCAAAGCATGAGACACTGGGAAGTCCTTGACTGAGTGTAAGCACTACTTAGCAACAACCAAAACATCAGTGTGTTATCAACATCATTCTCATTCCAAATCCAAAACACAGCACTGTACCAGCTACTAAGAAGAAAACTAACTCTATCCCAGCTGAAACCAGGATACCTTCCCCCTGAAAAAAGAAAACAAGACACTGTTTGCCCAAAGAGGAAATCTGCAAAATTAGTGTGTGAATTTCCAGTGTTAGTCTTTTCCTTTTGTCAACTCTTCTCTTGCCTTTTTAAATTGCAAGTGAACAGGAGCTGCTGTGTATGATCTGGGTACACGTAAGCTCGTGGCAGAGCTGACCCTGAGGACAGCCTGTGCCTGTATCACAGTGTCACTGCAGATGATCCTTCAGGAGACTTTATTCACCTGTGGTATAAAGATCCCCTCCAACCACTGAGCTGTTGTGCCTCATTTTTGTGCATAATGACAGTAGTTCCCAAGCCTAACCTGGTGTCCCCATATAGCTTCCCATGAACAGCTTCCCTCCTACCTCACAGTATCTGCCCTCGCTCTGCAACACTGTCTGGTCCCCACGAGTCGCTGTCTGCCCAGCACATCCCACAGTACCAGCCAGCCTGGTGGCCCTCTGGTACAGATGCAGGGGGACTTTACAGGAGGCTGACACTATGGCTGTGCCCCAGCACTGGGCCACCAGCCTCCTGGATGTCCTCTGTCAGTAGTGGCACAGGTGGAGGTGTTTGGGGACCCCTGCCTCCTTCGCCCATTGAGCTCCTGTCACAGTGCCTGGAGGGGGTGGTTTTCAACTGCTGTCCTGAGCAGGGCCAGAAGCGTGGCCATGCCCTGGGGATGACAACAGTCCAGTGGCACTGTGCTCCTATCCCCAAGATGCCGATGGCCCAAGGACAATCTGGATCCCTGGGAGCTATGGGACTGGGCACTGTGAGGGCGATGGCTGTGCTTTCTGGCATACAGAGATGGCAAGACCAGCAAAGGCTTCCACTAAGGGATGTGCTTGAAATAGGGTCTAAAACCCCATATAAAGATGATTCGTCTAACTGGCTCCCTGCTCACCCTGCAGACTTGCTGAGAAGGGGCACGTATGCTGCATCCATGTGGGTTTGAGTGTAGGTGGTTTTGAAAGAACAGAAGACCAGGCTTCACTGCCTTAGGCAGAGTTAGCCAAACACCATTTCCACATAGCACTGGGTTGTCTTCAGGGAAAACCATTTTCTGTGTAAAAAAAGGATCTTTAAAAGATGCTAAGCAAAAAGTACACTTTGAAGTTAAGCTGGCTTTTCCTCAGAAATGTGAAAGCATCCTTGGCAGCAACATGTTGACAACTCATTTTGCCAAAAGAGCAACATTTCAAGGAAGGGAAATAACCCAAATATGTTAAAAATGTTCGGGAAGGTCTATCTCCCTTTCCGCACTGTTTTATGCAACTAGTACCCCAGTTAGGTTGTATTTTCCAGCCTTGCAGCAAGACTCCAGTATTAACTGTGTCATCTTCTCTTGGCCTTCTCTGTAGTGCTTGTGGACAGGTGCAGATTTGATAACAAGTCAGAAATCACCTGGAAGGAGGAGGCCTAAAGGTGTGTCTCTGAGCACACATATCTCAAAGAGAGGTGTGGTATTTCCTCCTGAACCCCATGAAATTCATAAATGGAGCCAGAACCCTTCACCGTGGAAGAAGGAATGACTTCCAGAGCTAATTTATCAGGTGATTGCTTGAGCAGAATTGCACATTCAGACACCTGAAGCCAGAATTAATGTCTGTGCCTGTCCCTGCACATGCTGTGTTCTGCCATACCAGAGCACAAGAGGGACCACACAGCAAACCCCTCCATAGGCAGGTCTTGGGCAAGAGCCACTTTTTTTGTTTGGGTTTTTTTTTCCCCTCCAGACCACTTGTTAGGACACATGGGAAATCAAACCAGCATGGTAAGAAGGATGCTGGAGATAGGCAGCAACAGAGACCTCTCATCATTCAGCTGCCTGGGGAAAGGAGGAAAATTCTGGATTTACTCAAGGAAATATGGTTTTCCTTCCAAACTTCAGCTTCTTGCAAACTTCAGCTAGCTCCAGCGGCTGTATGCTGGAATTTTGCCTTCTCTTAGACTTCAATGTTTTGCATGCTCAGCCTTCATATTTCAGCAGATACTATTCTAGGTTATGCAATAGTGGTGGTTACAGTAACTCATTGAGCCTTTTTAATCAGAAAAGGTTTATTTATATCTAGGAAGTTGTTTTAGTGAACTGGACAGTGCTTCTACACGAAAAGACATCATGTCAGAGTCAAGATTCTCATAGGAGTAATTAGTTCCAGAAGCCATCAAGACAGATCTTCTTGGAAATGATACTGATGGTGTTGTATTTGCAAAAGTCCCAGGCACCATCACCTCTGCCCCTGAACGATTAAGAAATGAGGCAGAGGTTAGACACCAGGGAAACATGTCCAGCTATTTATGTATGGGCCTGTTGAGTATGACTGGTCTCTGTAACACTCCTGGCTGGGCGCTTCTCTCCCAAGTCCCTTGAAGGACTATTCAGCTGAAGTCATGCACTGACAGTGACGTAACAGTTTCAGACCAGAGTTTGGAAAATACAAGCAATCACCTGTGTGAATATAAGATTGCATGAACAACTTCAAGTCTAATTTATAAGGTCAGTAGCTTTATAAGTTTGTAAATTGTTGTTTTTACAGACATGGGGATATGTTTCCAAAGCTTGAATGGGATAGCCCAAATAACTGAGTGTGACTTTGCAGTCTGTCCTGCGTGGAGTTAGACTAGAGATGCCTCCTGATCCATGTGGATCTGAACCTTGAGAGGCAGTAGGAGAAAGCCGAGTCACCCTGCATCCCGTTGCCCACTGACCCATGTTTTGGATACAAAGTAGAAGTCTGCCAAAAAGGCAGACACAGAAAGGCAAACCTTGTTTTCCTTGAGCGTCTGCCTGGAATCTTATCTCTGTCTGATGTCCCACAGCACTGGGATCTTCCTCTTCCTGTGTTTTGTTGCCTCACCTTCCTTCTCAGTCTTGCAAGATCTCAGGAATGGCTTTTATAAATTCCACCTTCTCATGACACAATCTTTTACTCCTTCTCCCTGTAGCTCTCCCAGGTTATTCCTTGTGCCTGGATGAAGCTACAGAAGGAGATTTGTTTACCCCATCCAGGCAACTTTTGACATGCTGTGAGGCTTTGTCCCCTATGCTTCCCTGGAAGGACACAAGCCTTTAGTATAGGTACAATATTTGAATTTGCACCAAAACACGCTGAAGAGAGGAGGTGGCCTGTATGCTGCGCTTGCCCTAAGCCAGTGTGCTGTCAGTGCTGGGCTGGCTCAGATGTCAGGTAATTTGGGAAGCTGATTGCTGTGGGATCAGGTCCTGTGCTACCCACCAGCTGGTATGCTGAGTATGGTTCCCAGCAGGAGCTGGTTCTCCTGCAGGAGCACCAGGATATTGCTGTAATACAGAGCAGAATGATTAAAGATTATTTCCACTTTCCAAGCAATGTCAGTGCCTCCACCTTGTCCTCTCAGGACATGAGACAGTACATCCAAAGCTGTTCCACTGCCAACTTGTGAGTCAAAGACAAAAGGGAACGGAGATGTAGAAGCTGTCCTGAGACAAGCTATATAGTCTGACTGTTAATTTGCTTAGTGCATTTACCCATAACATCCACGTAAGTTTCTCTTTTATTTCAAATAAGACTTTTTCAGGTGTTTATCTAGCACCACACATTTTGCTGGACAATAGCAGCACTCTTTCTGCATTGCACTGAGCAGTCTGGTGTTTCTGACTTTAAATCCCTCTTCTGAGAAAAGTAACAGTGCAGTTTGTGCCACCCTGCCCTCAGGTACCGTAAGAGACTTACATCTTTGCTAGGGTGATGCTTTCATGCCCCTTGCCTTCATCTGGCCACATTCCAAGCAGCCTGTATGGAGCTCTCTAGCCAGCAAAACAGGTAAGCTGCCTGCATTCAGTGAGCCTGGCTCCTGCCCCAGCCCAGCCACGGCAGCTGAGCTGTCTCCTGTCACTCAGGCTCTTGAGCTCTGAGCCACTCACTTGCAGCATCATCCTTACAAATATCTCTTCTCCGGCAGCCACTAGCGCAGTCCTGGGCACGCACCTCAGATACCCCATACAGAGCCCACCTGTTTTGCATCTGTTGGGTCAACAGGCAGCCACATATACTTACGGAGGTGTATTGCTGCTAGTGATGAGCTTCACACAGCTTTCCATCCCAGGGTGGTGCATCCAGGATTATTCACAACTTCCACAACTCCCACGGACTCACTCCTGTCACGCCGCTGACTGTACGGGCACACTGCCAGGGACAGGATACCTTTCTGCATTTGTCCTGGATGGTAAATGTTTTCTCAGCCATGTACACTGGAGCTCTCATCTTATTTCCTTGCTGTTGAGAGCCAAGTATGGTACAATGTTTATTTATTTGTGCCTGAAGCCTGTCTCACCTTTCACAGGGTGTGGGAAGGAAAGGCTCATGTCTGTAGAGCAGGGTGTCCATGTGCCTCAAGCAAGGCAGCACTCACAGCCTCACTCCCTGAGAGGAAAGCTGTGGCCCTCGGGACCTGGGAGGGATCGCATCTCCCTCCAGTTTGGGCTGGGCATTTCACCAATGGTACGTTCCCTGTCTTCCCCTCCCTCTGGTGTGGTTCCCCAGCCTTTGAGGTGCTTTCCACAGAGAGGTTTTGTGGAGTCCCTGACAGGTGGTGGAGATGTCTCGGGGATCAGACTTTGCTGCAAACCAGCTTGGACAGAGGAGAAAGCTCTAGTGTGGGGCAAAATGAACAGAGCAGATATGTGAGATAGAGACAAGAAATGATTCAGAACCCTAAAAAGTGAAAGGGATAAATATCATTTTGTCCAGTCTTTTGCATATCACAAGCTAAAGGAGACTCGTTGCAGAAACTCAAATTCCTCTGCCCTGCCCTTCCCCTGGAGCAGGAGGGATGGAAAGCAGTGGATGAACTACTTTAGAAATACAAGAAGACCCAAATGCCACGATTGAGGGATACCAACTGTGAAAACTGGCCTGATGGACACCAGCTGTGTGCATTTCTGCTGCAAGCAGAGGAGTGCAGCAGGATGTCTGAGCAGGGCTGGGGAGTGTGGGCACTGCGAACATCCCTGGGATGGGGCATCTGCAACAGAAGGTCCTCTCCTGTCTCTGCTGATGGCAGTGGAAGTGTTATGCCAGAAGGATACAGGAACTGGCTACTGTCTCTAGTCCATTCCATGCCCCTAACTTACTGCTAGCCACCCTACGAGCCACATCCCTGCCTGTGCTTCCTGTCTCATCCAGTGTCTTCATGTTTTTGCAATCCCAGACCTGCTCTGCTCTCGTCCTTCTCCAGTACAGATCGATGAGCCCTAGGCATTGCCTCCTTCTCTCTCAGGCTGCTGCTTGGTGCCCCAGTGGTTTTTGGTGCTCTCCCAGCAGCTGCATGAGCAGTCACTGGCACCAAAATGTTGGTATTCCCCTGCCCAATTTCCCTGTGACTCACCCTCTCTGACCACCGACCTTCCTTGGTCAATGAGAACCCACATGAAAGGGGAAAGGGAGGTGATCCCTCAGCAAGGGGCTGCTTCCATTTTGCACTCCCTTGACCACTTTCTTGGAAAAGTCTGCCTCAGACTGATGAATGAGGTCAGTGCAGAAATGAGTTGACAGTGAGGAAAGTTTGCTTTAAGAACCACTTTCAGACTTAGCTGAACGCAAAGAAAAGTTCTTTTTCTGCTATATTTTCAGGTGCCTTTCTGTACTCTGGTAAATGCAGGCTAGTTTTATTTTCAGCCCTTCCAACTTGGGGATTTCCTGAGAGCTTTAAGGAGGAAGGTGCCTGGAACTAGACCCTAAAAAGGACATAGGAAATGATGTCCAGCACCTGATCAGCTGATGCCAACCCTTGATCCTGTCTAAAGGCTGTCTATTTTTTCTTTATGCCCAGACTTCCCTAGAAACTGGAGGAAATCTAGAACTACAGAAAAACTAAGAGGATGTAGTAAAAATACTGTCAGGGAAAATGTCTGTACAATAGTGCTGTTTTTTGCAACACCCCTGGCACTGCTGCATCATACAGCAGCCCTTGCATAAAAGAGGAAGAGTTCCCGCTGTTGAGTTCTTTTTCCACTTCATTTAACCCATACTTTGCAGTTTGTTTTAATGTCCTTTGACTGATTTTATATGTCTCATGACAACTCTACTTTCCCCTTGCACTCTGAGGTGCCCAAGGCATGAACTTGGCTGCTCCATGCCTTTTCCTTGTCTCTGTAGGCCCCTGCTCTACACCTGAAACTCTCACTCAAGTACTAACTCATCCCATTAAGGTTGGAGCCTTTCCACACCTTCTTATTTTTCTGAAGAGGTGTTTCTTCAAACATCTCCTGCATCTTTTGCTTGGTTGACATTTGGATAGCATATAGCCCAGAAGGTTGTCAACACTTACTCCTGGATTTGCCCTGCCAGCCCTTAGCCCATTGCCTGCTGCTCTGTCTACCAAGGCCTTTGTGTTTTTGATCTCCTACATAACCTGTGAGCATCTGTTATGCAGCCAAACAGAGAGCTCTTGGGCATGCAACAGCTGCCCATCCACACATCTGGAAGATGTGGGCAAGTGTGGCAGGGACATGTCTGGTTCTGCAGCAGGGAGGGACGTCACACACGGGCCCTGCACCTTGGCACATCAACTCCATAAGGGAAAGAAAAACTGCTGGCCTCCAAAATTGTCACTGTTTCCCCCTGTCTGGAGAGTGGATCACAATGCAAATTTGACCTTCTAACATTACCCTGTTAGAACTTCTTCATGACTGGTTCAACAAATGAATTTTTACCCACAGCAAAACTACTTTCTTTCCCATTCCCAAAGTGAGGAAAGCTTTCCATCCCCTCTTCTGGTACTATTCTCTTCCCTGCTCTATATTGACCCTACAACCCTAAGTGAGATTCCTGCTGCTGTTATAGCTGATTTCATGTCTTTCCTTGGAATATCAAGATACTCTTCTATTTTATTACCTTGACTGCTTGCATTTTTGTATGATTCTTTTTCTTTCTTTCCTTCTTTCTTTTCTTTCTTTCTTTCTTTCTTTCTCTTTCTTTCTTTTCTTTCTTTCTTTCTTTCTTCCTTTCTTCCTTTCTTCCTTTCTTCCTTTTTCTCCTTCCTTCTTTCTTTTTTTCTCTCCTTCATTCTTTCTCTCCTTCCTTCCTTCTTTCTTTCTCTCCTTCCTGCTTTCTTCCTTCCCTTCTTTCTTTCCTCTCCATATTTCTTAATGGAAAGAGAGACAGTTCTCTCTTTTACTGTAACATTTCCTTAATAGCTGTCCTTATCAGCACTACTACTTCCTTTCTCCTTGATGCATATTCCCCTGCCCTCTTGTATATCTGACTCTATCTTACTTTTCTTTTCCTGTCTAGTAGGAGTAGGCACAGCAAACAAAGCTTTATTGCAGTTGAAACTTGGAGCTAAATGGGAAGTACTTTGACAATATGTCATAGGCTGCAAGAACAATTCCCTGCCCAGATCTAAGCTTCAAAGTTTTCTTTTTTTTTTTTTTAACCTGAAGTATCAACTAGGATGCACTGGGTCAGATCCAGCCCCTAAAGTCTTGTCTTTCAGCTACATAGATTTCATGTTGTGAATGTCATCTAAGTCCTCACATTCCCAAAGTGTCCTTACAGCATGAAGTCTTGAAACAACTCTTTGTTTTCACTCTGCAATCAGGGCTTCACAGTCCTTTCTGTGGCCAGAAAAGTCCACGGGACATCACCTAAACTTCTTCACTGAGAGCATCTTCCATTGCCTACTCCAGTATTAATTTCTCACAGTCATTTGGTCTAACAAAGAAAACCCACAAGCTTTCACTGCTCTCAGATGATCGTTGCACTTTCAAATCTACACTCATTGTCATTGCTCTTGGCAAATATGTTTGCTCTGCAGAGAAACTTTTCAGCCTTCCTTATAAGAAGTGCACAGGCAGATAAATGAATCTGAATCTCATGCCTCCATCCTGACCAGTTTTGTTTGTTTGTTTGTTTGTTTGTTTGTTTTCTGAGACCTCTTTATTCATCTTTGGTTTCCAGGTCCAGGCCGCCTTCACTACATGGCAGCATCGTACACAGTGCTGATTAAGACCAACGGCAAAAATCAGAGCCTTTCTCTTGGATCTATTCCAACAGTTCTTATGATATCTGAGTGACTGAAGGAATCAGTGGCTGTAGCAAGACTTGGTTCTCCCCATTCATCCCTGGTCCATAGTAGGAGGACAGCTGGGAGGACAGCTGGGTGAACTGCTGAAGCACAACTGTGCCCCTGGCTAAGACCCTCCAGTATTTTATTCAGCTCTGTCACTGCCTCCCTGGCTAACACCAAATCTGTACAAAAGAGTGACTGTGAAAAAGAGATAGTTACTACATGTATTAAAATGTGTCTACTCTAGGAAGAAAAATGTGAAGAAATATTTCCTACTTAAGGAAACAAGATAGTAGGACTCTATCCCAGAAATGGAGCTTA
The DNA here is from genome assembly GCF_003984885.1 of Neopelma chrysocephalum. Taxonomy (NCBI): domain Eukaryota; kingdom Metazoa; phylum Chordata; class Aves; order Passeriformes; family Pipridae; genus Neopelma; species Neopelma chrysocephalum. The sequence continues at coordinate 873,850 of NW_020897732.1, read as the reverse complement.
AGTTTGGGCGAATAGGGTAAGGCCTTGTTTTCTGAAAATCTGTCATTACTCAGCTCTTACTGCAAAATTTAAATTTTGCAGTTATTTTGAAGCTTTCAGACATGAATTTTGACTCAACAGCAAAACACTATTATTCATAAACACTTTCTGCTAGACAAAACTGGGACTGAGCTGTGGATGCTGATATCAAGCAGATATTTGAGAGGGAGGAGAAAGTATGTGACTGGTTCACAGGGATAGGCAGGTGTCAGAGTTTGACTTACCTTTAGCTAAGCACAAACCAAATTATCTCATAGTGCCCCTGTTTTGTTTCCAAAAATCTCCTGACGTTGCGTGAACCTAAAATACCCTGAGATCAGCTTTTCTTGCTGCTTTTCACTTCTGCTTTCGGTGGTAACTGGAAACCAGAGGCTCCAGTGCATACGAAAACGGTAGTGATGGGAGAAAGAGAATTACATTCACTCCTTTTAACTACCAGTGGGAAAAAAAGCTAAAACTTCCCAGACTGGTCTGAACTTTCAGTGGAGCCTGAAGGGAGGAGGCTGCAGTGACTGCAGTTATTTCTGCCAGTGCACAGAGCCAGGTTATTTGCTTGCAGCCTGGCTGGGGTTTGCCCACCCAGATGCAGGGATTAAATCTAAATCACTGACATTGACTGTGAGTGGCAAAAACACAGCTTTGGATCTTGAAGGACTTTACTTTTCCCTTTTCCAGGTACACATGTCCTTCAGGGAGGAATTCCCAGAATCTTGCCTTGGTACCGAGAAGCGGGCATTTGATCCCAAGCCCCTTGTTTTGGCAGAACACTGCTTGCTAGGTCAGCCTGAGTCCTGTCAGGGTCAGCAGGGAGTTGTGAGCAGTTTCTACCTATATTAAAAGCATGGGGTGCAATTCTGACCTTCCTTAAGACAACCGTCTAGAACCATGGGAAGTGCCCAGCAGCACACTTGGCTGTGGCAGGAACCCATCCCAGAAAGTGGATGAGCTTTCCCCAGCCCTTTGAATCATAGAATTATAGAATTATAGAATCAACCAGGTTGGAAAAGACCTCTAAGATCATCAAGTCCAACCCTTGATGCAACATCCATGGTTACTAGGTCATGGCACTAAGTGCCACATCCAATCTCATCTTAAAAACCTCCAGGGACAGAAAATCCACCACCTCCCTGGGCAGCCCATTCCAATATCTGATTACTCTCTCTGTAAAAAATTTCTTTCTAAGAAGTGAGGTAACCTTCTGCTCTTGCAGCCACACCAGATGTTCCGTAAGGGTTTTGCCATCTGTCTCCTCAATGCTCCCCCACCAGTGGCTCCTCTCCTGCACCCCGCCCTCACAACACTGGACTGTACCTCTTCTTGCCCATTTCTCATGTCACTCCTGCCTTTCAGCTCCCTTTACCAGTTTAAGCAGTGTGTCAGGAACGACACAACATAGTTTCATCCTCTTTCTATAAATCACCTTAGAAACACAGAAATGGGTTTAAATGGCTTTTGTGATATTCCAGGATTTCCAACACTTCCACAACACAGTTAGATTCTTGGTGGGTACTAACACACTTGGATTGCCACAAAAGATGAGAAACAGTATCAGAAAATCACCTAAAATTCTCTTGAACAGTTCAACAGCATGTTTTCTAAGAAACACCTGGATTATGAACAGCGATGGAGGGTAAGGGGGTTTGTGGTTTGGGGTTTTTCCACTTCTGGGGAAAAACAGAGCAACTATTGGGACTGTCACCTGTGAGCACCATCCTTACCCAAAGCCATGCTGATACCAAGCTGGTAGTAATGGCACAAACCAGGTTCTATCCCCAGCATGAGAGATGTTCACCAGTGCATTTCCCCAGGGTGCTGCAGGGCAGTGTCCTGCCTACTGAACCTTGCAGCGGCCGAGCCACTTTTACTGGGGCAATGAATATTCTCTGTTCTCAGCACCACCAAGCGAGTCTTTTCCCTGAAAATGACACAACCATGACTGAAAGGGTGTTTCAGCGGCTGGTGCAACTCCCTTCTCTGCAGCAGGTTCCCAGGATGCTGGTAGGTCACTCCTGTTCCCAATGCCTCTGTGTCCATCTGCACTTTCCTGCTCATAAAGCCATTGAGAAGATAAAAAATTGGAAGTCTGTGCAAATGGATTCTCTGGCTGAGACTTAGCAGTTAGAAACCAAAAGACTGTCATCTAGACCATGGCCTCTTCTTTCTATGTTTTCTATCCAATTTCATCCAGACCTTCATTGTGTGATGTGGGGTTTCAATGTACATAAAATAGACTTGGCAATGAGAATGTGGTATGAGAATGTCCAGCCCATGGCAAATTGCTTTTGTCCTGGGTTTCACCCTGGCACTGAAAGGACTCATTTCCATGCTGCAAAGAGGCCACCAGACCCTGCCTGTGCCTACATTCAACCTTGACTCCTGGGAGGAGACAACGTGCAAGTAGGGAGATATGTTGTTTTCTGAGTTTCCTTGGGGAAATCTGGAGAATGGGCACATGTAAAGCTGTCAAAGTATGTCCCTGTAAGCCCACAAATATGACGTCGAAGATGATGGGGACTGGAAGAGCAGCGGGCAAGTTTCAGTGCCCCAACAGGTCCTGCTGTCCCTGCTGTGAGGCAGTGAACTGTCATCACTTTGGGATGCCACTTCTGCCTCCCTAGCAGAGCACAGCAAGCAGCAGTAGTATAATAACTTCAGTAATATTCCAAAGCAGTTTCAATAATCAACCCTTTTGTGACTTTACAATTTTGCATCACAGGTCAGAAAACACCAACAATTTGCTCAACCCATTTTTTAAATACAGCTGGAACTGAAACCCTGTGGGTTGTCTGACAGCAATGAATCACAGGGTTCATTTATACAGAAAAACAAGTTAATCATGTTTACAGCATATAATCAGGAGATATGCCTCCCACATCTTCCCCAGGGAGTAGCTTAACACCCAAAATGGCAAGCGACTTCCTCGCAGAACACTTTTATTTTATATGCAGTTAATTTTTCTTGGCCTCTCCTCTTTTTTTTCCCCCCTCACCCTTTTTGCATGGAATTACATTAAGCCTGAGCCTGGGCACAGGATGGAGATGTGCTGGAGTGATGGATGACTGGTGCTGCAGCCTGGGAGTGAGCCCAAAGACTTTCAAAGACTTTTATTCCTGAATGTGTGGCAAATGTCACTCTGGGCACCTCAGTGTTATTATTTCAGCCCGTTGACCAAGCTCAGGTTACTCAGCCATGTTCAGGAGCTGCAGCAGGTGCAATGTGAGGTGATTATTTGCATTGCCTTATTGGCAGACAAAAGGCCCTCCAGCCATCTCTGTATCTCCAGCCCAGCATTCTGGATTCTCACCTTGAAACAAAGGTAAGTGTAGCATAATGTGGCTTATTTGTCTCTCTGTGAGGGAAAGGGGATGATGGCTGGAGCTAAAGAGGCCCATCAGCAGCCCAAGCTGTAGTGTTCGGCTAAAGCCTGAACCTCATCCCTTAGTCTTGTGCAAACCTCAGGAGACTAGACTCAGTTTGAAAACTTCTGTCGCCATCTAGTGATGTCCCTGCGAGAATCACACATTCGGGAGCTGCACGGCTGGGACCAGCGAGTCCCGTCTCCTGGAGCCCTGGATTTCCCAAGGGAGAGAGGAAAGGGCAGCTGGAAGCGGGGCAGCTGCAGCCGCCTCCCCGCGGGAGGGGTGGGCTGGCTCGCGACTGCACCAGCTCCCTGCCTTCCTCTGGGAATGCTATGGGTCTAAATTGCGGCTGAACCTGTAGGGAGGGCACAGGGGTTACGTGCTGGCAGTGGCTGCCACCTTGTTTGTCACCTCTGCTCTGCTGGCAGCAGACACGTGGCTGTGGCAGCCCGGAAACACGAACCAGCGGTCACCTGCCGAGGGGCAGCATAGGATCAGTGCTCAGTTTAAATCCCCAAGTGCAGCATGATCTCCCTTGTGTTTCACGGGTTAGATTAGAAATATAAATATCCTGATAATTTGGTATTACAAGCATTTTATGTGCAGTCCAGCATTACTGCTACAAAATATAGGACAAACCTCAGATGCAAGAATTAATGCGTTGCAGAGAAGAAACATGAACCACAAAGCATGTAAATGTCCTTTATGCAAAAATAAACTCATTAAGCTGTTCATTAGAAAGTGGCAAGCACTCGTCAATTTACCAGTGAAGTAAATTTAATCCAAGACAGTTGAATTTAATTAAACAGAAAACTCTTAAGAGATAACCCAAGGTATTTGTGCAGTAGGAGCAGGAGGATCCAGGTTCACAAGATGAAAAAAATAGATACACAAAAACAAAAGTCAAATAAAAGTATGACTAGCTTGTTGCTCTGTCCTTCCTTGCTACCACCTGGTGCAGTTCACACAGGTGAAGTTACGTGAGCACAACTCTGCTGCAAAGCAGTTACATGAGCACATCTCTTGGCCCTGCCCCAGGCATTTGTTCCCATCCCTATGCAGAATGTCTCCCTCTCACTCCTGCCTGGGATTGGGACTGATTTTAAAATGATGTCACAATAAAATTGAATGAATATGGGAGTGAATATGCAGGGATAGGGAACTGGAGAGCTTTCTGCTCTGATCCCAACCCTGCAGTCTCAGAGTGCTGTGAAAGGACACCCTGACAACTGTGGCTTGCTTTTCATTCCATTTTGGAGCCCAAATCCATTTTCTTTCAAATCCTCTTTTCTTCCATTCCATTTTTTTCCTTCATCTACTTCCCCATGAGATACCCAAGTGCAGCTTTGGGAACTCACTGGTGCTGGTGGCTGGGTGGCACCAAGAGGTTTCCGGGCACACTGGACACACTGGGCATATCCATGCCACTGATTCACTACGCTGTTGTGCAAATCCTGGCACTTTCTACTTTCTGTACCTCTGCTGATGCCCAGCAGTTCTACTTCTCCCCTTGGTTCTTGGTCTCACTTTCATCCAAATGACTTTTGCCCTAGAATAACACCACCCAGAGTTTCACCAGGCATGACTCAGCCCCAGTTGGTTCCCTCTTTGCTCAGCACAGGAGGAAGCAGGCATTTGGTCTTGTAGGCTGAGATCAGACTGGCCACAGGACATTTCTAGTGCCTGGGGTCAACACTGGAAAGAACACTGATGAAACCAAATGGAAAATAAGGAGGGGTGGGAGGTGGGGGTGTTTCTTGCCTTGGGAGAACTCACAAACTTTATATTGAGACTTTATTGGATTTTCTAGTGAGGTCACTCATGGTGGAAGGCAAGGGATAAAACCACAAAAGCAGGTATAAAAAGAAATAAACTGAAAGAAGAAACCTTTGAAAACAAGGAGAGTTACAAAGAAATAGATAATGGAATAAAAAGCTTATTTACGGTTCCCAGAGATGAACTGGTTTAATTTATTTATGCTTTAATCCTTGTCAGAATTGTAAAACAAGGTCTTTGGGATTGTTCTTAGCTTGGGTCACCACTTCAAAGTAGTATTCAGGAAATGTGTTCATGGGCAAAATAACACCCAATAAGTGGAGGGAATTTCCAGTGCATTCCAAGCCGGTAGTGCAAAAGGAGTGTGAGAAGGTAGCTTTGACCCCCAAACCCACAACCCATTTACCACTGAAATTTCTCAAAACATAAATGTTGACTGTTGTTGTTGTTGTTTTGCCCAAAGAGATCAAAATCTTAGACATGGTGTATTCATTGTGAAAGACACAGGAAAAAACCCTACAGACCAAAAATTATTCAGAATCCCTCCTTCAGCATTTGGCAAATAACCTCGAGATATGAGAAAATACCCATCCCTCATCAATTAGCTGCTTCTGAAAAATTTGTGATCAGAAAAAATAATTTTCCGAATCCTTTTTGAGTATTGATTTAGTTCTTGTTGTGGGCTATCCTTGGCTTTTCCTCTCCTAGCGCTGAAAAGTAATCAAATTATTCCTTCTGCTTGTAGAAGGCCTGAGCTATTCAGGCATCTCACAGGGTGGCAGTACTTTCTTGTGCTGTGATGTAACTGTTTTTCAGAGCACATGCCCTCCTAGGAGAGGACAGAAAGGACAAAAAATAGCACAGAAAGTCATTCTGACCTCTCTCACTAGTGGCCCATGCAGTCCTCAGCCTGTACCTGCCCTGCAGCGGGGCCTCGATGTGCAGCACAGACCACCCTCTCCACATGTGGGTGGTGGAAGGGTGGGCAGCACCCAAGAATTCTTCCTAGAGGCTCCCCCCAATACTGTGCTGCAGCCAAGTGGCTCTTCACAAGTAGAAAACAAGAGAAAAAATGTTGCATCATTTGGAACTTCCGAGTTTTCAAAGACTTCCCCAGCATTTGGTAAGGAGAGGATTTTAAAAAGAGCACTTGTTCTCAAACTCAAAATGTGTTATGAAGGAAAAGGACTGTGTGGTGGGTTTTGAGCAAATACAAAGACATTCCACTCTTATAGGTGGAATTTGCTGAATGAATTGGTGTTGTGTAACAAAAGCATGCCAGTAAGGATAAATTAAGTCAACACCTGTGCTTACGTCTCATACGGAAAGATGATATTTCCTGAAGGAATCAGAACTTATCTCATCCAGTCATTGTTACCACTATCCAGCCATATGAACGTCATCTTGCTTGCACAGTCAGATACAGTCTGCACAACACTGTTAACCTGTTGACATATTAAAGAGGAACTATGGATTTCCCAGAAGCTCATAGCATTTCCTTGACAACGATGCAAGGACTTACATATATGCAACATATCCTGCTATTTCCCCCTTTTATCTGCAGACAGGGTCACAAAGGCTGAGCAGAGCCTTTTTCTACAACCAGCTTTGCTTTTGTTGGCAAAGGGTTCCTGTTCCAAGTGAAGAGAAATCATACAGTAAAAAGAAGATTAGCTGCCTTCTCTCAAAAAACTTTATTAGTTTATAAAAAAATGGCCAGGAAGTTCCTCCCTGCCTGGCTATAATACAGCCTCCTTCATCCTGCAAATTAAAAACTGCCCTTTGGCTGCTCTGCTCTGCATACACTACAGTCCTTATTAAATAACATTTGACTGAAAAGGATCTGGAAAATCAAACAGAGTTTACAACTAGTTGATAGAGATAGAGGAAACTACATAAAGATAAGTGCTTTCATGTTTCAATAGCAACAACAAGACCTACAAAATAATCATCAGTGCACAACGTCATTTCCTCAAAATATAAACCACCAGACCTTTCTTCTATAAGCCTGGAACTTGTATCTCGATAAAAGTTGTACACAAACCACTTACCACTGGCACCTTAGCAAAGCTTTAGCTTTCAGTGGTTTCCATTGAAAAGTCCTCAGTCACTTGCAGGTTTCTGATTTTTTTTCACTATTCATATTTTTTATAACTATGTTGGTTTAGGGGCCTCTAAGTCTGTCATTAGCAGCTGATTTTAGAAGCAGCTCTGAAATCCATGTAAGTTTTCACCAATTCTACCTTGCTGAATCTTTCATACTGATATTTCCCGGGGTTTGGGGGAAAGTGGTCAGGGGTTTTTTTTGTAATTTGAGCAGAAATGGGTAACTTTTATTTAGGACTAAGTGAAAATAATACATTTACCATTAAGATTTTTGTTTTGGGTTGAAGTCAGGATGAGCTGGCACTGGGAGGTTGGAAGGCTGTCTGGTGGTTTTCATGATGGATCTTGTGGGAATATCATGTTGACATTTTCCGCATAGGTGAGCTCGCCATCAAGGCAATCTGGGTTTGGGAACTGGTTTAGAGAGGATGCTTGTGCCTCACTTCTATACAAAAGCATTTACAAAGCTAAACACCGATAATGCTTTCATTAAAAAATTAAAATCTTACAAAGCTTACAAATCTCTAACATGAATTAATTTCTTTGGGAGCTAAAACAAAATGTAGTGTCTGCTGACCTAATATATACCTTCGCAAAACTTTTTGTCTGGTGTGACTATAGGGTGAAAATCCTCAGACAGGGAAATTAGTTGTTATATTTAAAGATATTTAAACCCACCCGTAAAACACTTTATACAACTTTCCTCTCTCTTTAAATAACAATACTTCTCTATTAATGTTGTTGCAACACTAAAGTTTAAAAATTACCCCAAATTATGCAATAGCTTGGATTTTTTACACACTTGGAGTCAGCAAATATTTATGAAAATTTTGCTTTTCATCAAAAATAGTCTAGTCCCGATGGCTGCGAGATATGTCCACTGCTATGAAGTTTGAATGCCTTAAGCTGTCAGAGGCTGGAAATCACCCCATAATCTCCAGGTTTGCATTAGGAAACTTTGTAAGCTGGTGCCAGGCCCTGGAGGGAGGCAGACCTGGCTCCTGGTTTTGCAGCACTTGAGCCCTTGCCAGGCTCATTTCTCCTTGCCCTGCTTCTCTGCATTTTGTGAATGCCATCACGCTGTTCCCTTATCAGGGGTCATCCTCCCCTTCACATTCTGCTTGGGGATTCCTGAGAATCGCTCTACTCTCACCCAGGCACCATCGCCCTCCCCTTCCCCGGCACTTTTCCAAGCGGTGGTTTTGGGGACGGGGCAGCCTTTCCCCGCTGACTGCCAGGTTTCCCGGGAGTCTCTGTCGCCGGGGTGTTTTGGGGAGGGGCCGCGCTCCCGGCTGTCGGCAGGTGGCGGCGCTTTCCCGGCCGTCGGGACAGCTCTGCCCGCAGCCCCCGGAAAACAGGACGGGCCCCGCGGGAGGGGAGGCGGTGCGGATGCTGTAAACGAGCCGCGGGGCGGGGAGGAGGTTCTCTCAGCCTCGGATGGTTCTCTTACACATGTGGGCACACGGCCTGGGCAGGGAGGGGTGGCACTAGGCGGAGGGGTGTTTGACCTGCTGTTTGAAGGGGGCCGAGAGGGGTAAGGGACATACCTGATCACATGCATAGAGAAAGAACTCACATAGCCCCACCCTCCTTTTTCTTAGCTGCGTTTGCGTGGCAGGAGACAGGCGGCACCGGCTGAAGTACACACTTGGTGATAGGGATCTCCTGGGGCCTGGGGATTTCCCCTTGATTTGATATGTGACTTTGGATGAGTTTTTTAACTTTGTGTGCTGGGTCCTTGTGCATATTAGAATTTTCAATGGTAGCATCCCACGCATGAGAGCCTGCAGACAATGGGATCATAGAATCATAGAATCATGGAATCATTAAGTTTGGAAAAGACCTCCAAGATCAAGTCCAACCTTTGACCAAAAACCACCATGTCAACTAGACCATGGCATTAAGTGCCACATCCAATCATTTCTTGAACACTAGCAGGAATAGTGACTCCACTATCTCCATGGGCAACTTGTTCCAATGCTTAACAACCCTTTCAGTGAAAAAATGCCTCCTGATGTCCACCTGAACTTCCCCTGGCACAGCTTGAGGCTATGTCTTCTTGTTCTGTCACTAGTTGCCTGGAGGAAGAGGCTGACCTCCACCTGGCTACAACCTCCTTTCAGGTAGTTCAAGAGCGATAAGGTCTCCCCTCAGCGTCCTTTTCTCCAGGCTAAAAATCCCAGCTCCAGAGAGAGAATCACCTTCCCTAGTCCTGCTGGCCATGCTATATTTCTAATACAAACCAGGATGCCACTGGCCTTCTTGGCTACCTGGGCACTCTGGCAGTTCACATTCAGCTGCCGTCAACCAGCACTGCCAGGTTATTTTGTGCTTTCACAGCCAGTGTTCCTCCAACCTGTAGCGCTGCATGGGGTTGTTGTGATCCAAGTGCAGGGTCCAGCAGTTTGCCTTGTTGAACCTCACACTGCTGGCCTCAGCCCACTGATGCAGCTTGTCCAGATCCCTCTGCAGAGCCTTCCTACACTCCAGCAAATCAACACTCCTGCTCTACTAAGTATCTTCCACGAACTGACTCAGGGTGCACTTGATCTCCTCATCCAGATTATTGATTAAACAGGACTGACCCCAATATTGAGCCTTCTGGAACACCACTGGTGACAGCTGCCAACTGGATGTGGCACTATTCACCAAGACTCTCTGGACCTGGCTGTTCAGACAGCCTTTTACCCAGCAGAGAGTGCACCTGTCCAAGCTATGGGCTGCCAGCTTCTCCAGGAGGATGCTGTGCGAGACAGTATCAAAGGCTTTATTTAAGTCCAGGTAGACTACATCCACAGGCTTTCCCTCATCTGCTAGCCAAGTCACCTGGTCATAAAAGGAGATCAGGTCAGTCAAGCAGGACCTGCCTTTCCTAAACCAATGCTGGCTGGGCATGATCCCCTGGGTTGTCCTGTACATGCCATGTGATGGCACTCAAGATGATCTGTTCCATAACCTTCCACGGCACTGAAGTCAGGTTGACAGGCCTGTAGTTCCCTGGATCCTTCTTCCAACCCTTCTGGTAGATGAGCATCACATTGGCTAACTTCCAACTGTTTGGAACCTCCACAGTTAACCAGGACTAATGATAAATGATCAGGAGCAACTTGACAACCTCTTCTGCCAGCTCCTTCTGTACCCTTGAGCGGATGTTATTCGGACCCATAGACTTGTGTGTGCCTAAATGGCTCAACAGGTCACTAACTACTTCCTCCTGGATTGCAGAGGGTCGATTCTGCTCCCCATCCCTGTCTACCAGCTCACAGGGCTGGTTACCCTGAGGATAAGCAGCCTTTCTGAGGCAAAGAAAGCATTGAGTACATCAGTCTTTTCTTAATTCCTGGTGACATTGTTCTCCTCCAAGTCCAATATGGGATGAAGATTTTCCTTGGCCCTCCTTTTTCGTTGATGTATTTAAAACAACATCTTTTATTATCTTTCACAGGCCATGGCCAGGTTGAATTTTATCTGAGCTTTCACCTCTGACAAGCCAGAGTTCCACAAGACCATTTTCGGTAGGAGCTCACTGGGATGGCCCCCACAAAGACAGCATTACCAGTTCTGCATCACTTGGGGGTAGACTTCTTCAATCCTTTCTTTTTCTGCACTCTTTCTGTCCAGGAAAGTGGCCACAGGGGCAACAGGAAAGCGTTTCCATGTCAAATAATTAGTGCTGTATGGGAATTACCAAAAGTCCAGCAATACACAGTTATGGAATCATTTGAGTCATGTGACAATTTATCCTTAAAAAAAAAAGGATTTTTTTCACCCCATTCTAATGATATATGTCTTCAAATGGATCTTGTTTATCTGTATTTAAGCCCTCTTGGAAATCTGATATAGGCTTGGCTTCAATGAAATAATGAGGCAGTAAGTGCCAGAGATAATGTTATATAAAAACTATTTTCTTTTGTTCTCTTTTTTATTCATTTTAAAATAATTCTTAAATGTGTAACTTTTCTGTCTCATTGAGTTACACAGTTCCAGTGTTTCCCATTGCTCTTTTTTTTTACCTCTGTCACCACTTTAATTTCCGATCTTTCAGCTCCCACTATCTCTGTATCACTTTTTGTGAAAGATTGACTGAGCTGAGCAAATTTTCTTTTCAGGGTAGACTTTGGACTTACAGAACATTTTCAAACACTTTCTTGTTGCCTTTAAGTGAGCTATGGCTATTTGTAGTATATGAGGCTTCTACCTCTGACTATTGCAGCATTTTCATCAGTCTTGGGGTAAAATCCCAAACTCCCTGAAGTCAAAGGACACTCTATCAGGCTTTATGGGTGCAATTCAGCTGACAGCTGAATGTAGGTGCCTTAGTTTGTAGGGCAAAGCTGTGCCGTGTCCATGCTGCAGCATAAGAGGCAGATTTAAGGACCATATACCCCATAATCGTGTCGTGATACTGCAACCACTATTGTGCTGTGAAGTGAGTATAGTCAGAAACACAGCAAGGGCAGGCTGGCAGATATCAAGTGAAGCAAATATGTGACTTCATCCCTCTTTGCCACATACAGTGGAAGTTCAAGCCCTGCTGTCGTCACGCTCTGTGAAGAGTGTTGACACCTGCCTTTAAAGGGCTGGCACGACTCGCAGACACACAGTGACTGCTGCAGATGGTGGCTGGAAGGCTCAGATATGCATAGTATGGAGGAGCAGCATCAATCAGCACTGGAAAATTGGCACAGAAGGCTTTTATGACCTGGGGGGATCCAGCTCAGCAGTGTACTTGGTCTGGACAAGTGCAGGTGTCTAGACTTTGTGCTGTGCCTTTAGGAGTACTGCTGGATATAAGAATAATTTGGCATATTTTTAAGGGGAGAAAATGACCAAGGCAAAGCTGTTCCCTTGACTAAAGGATATGAGAGGAGACACTTTTATAACCATCACAGTAATCCTAAGCAAATCTTGAAACTTTAATGGGAGTAATTTTAGTATATTTCCTGTAATTTGTAATATTTATTTTGATATATGTTCAGAAAGTTTATGTAATATTTTTCATGCATGAACTACTTTTGGCAAAATATAGAGATCTTCACATGCATAAAAATTTTCTATTATGATTGGCCAAACTTTAATAAATGATCTGTAATAATAAATATTGGCCATGTGTTTGGAACGGAGTTGTGCCAGGACCAATGCGTGGAAATATCTGCTTATTACAGATGACCTGACCTCAGCTGGCCTTTATGTGACTGCTACAGAAATTGGTCTGACCTGTGGCCTTGCTTTCTACCCAGAAAGCTTTTCCAGACTATACAAAATTGCAGCTTTAGGGTCCAGATTCCTCACTTATAGCTTGTCTTATACCCCATGTCTGTCATTTTCCTGTGACTGTGAGAACATTATGTTTTGGCTTTGAATATCCTTTGCATAATGTGAAAAACATTGTCAAGCAAACAAACAAAGAGGGACAAAAATTGATCTCACCATCAGTCATGTAGTATCAGGGAAGCTCTCTTTCATCAAAAAGAGTAATTCTAGATTATAGTCTAGATCTGAATCCAACTTGTTATATCTGCTAGCAAGAATGATTAATTTCTGCAAACAAATGAAAGCAGTGCAGGGAAAAAAGAAAGAAAGAAAAAAAAGAAAGCTGGAATCAAGTAAGAAACATTTGGAAAGGGAAGTTCCCATGGTATCTCCTTGTGTACCCATAGGAAGGCAGTGCCCCGTGTTAACCACATGGAAGTGAAAATTGTTTTGTATTAAGTGCATGCCTTCACAAAGATCAAACTTTTCAAGTGAAAATGAAGCTGAAATGACTTAATTAAAATATGAGGGAGAGCATTATAGTGCTTGATGTTCTCAGCCTGCTGGGTGCCTTCCCCCATGGTTTCCACTCATCCCATCAGTGAGCCTGCCTGGGAGGAAGACATCCCCTCCTCCCTATCCGAGCTCCCAGGCTCACGAGTCTTCGCTCAAGCCTGTCTTTCTTCCTGAGGGAAAGGATTTTCTCTTTCTCTGGCTGCTGACCTGCAGAAGGTCCCCTTGGCCGTCACTGCCAAGCCCAGTGATGGGCTTCGATGTGTGCCATTGTGTCAGCCTGTGTCCACGGAATGCCAGGCCACGGGCAGGGAGTCAGGTGTGCCGAGCCGAGGAGCCTGGAGCCCTCATCCACCCGCACGGTGCCTGCCAGCCTGACTGCTCACCGGGATGCTCCACTTGCAAAAATACAGAGGCATCAAACTATACCGGGACTAAACCTTCTCTTTTAGGGCATATTATACACCAAGTAGACCAAACTGAGCTCCGTTCAGAGTAGAAAGAGCGTTGGTTTCCAACTGATCGCAAACCTCGCAGTGGGTACTTGGCAGAGCCGCGATGTCCCCGGTGCCGCTCCGTGCTGAGGGGCCTCGGGCAGAGCCGCGCTCTGCCGGTTCGCGGCTCTCTACCACCATCTCGTGGGCAGACAGGCCCCCGGGTAAGCTCAGCGGAATGCTTTCCCCACGTTGCAGGTTTAAACAATCAGCTATGGAAGTTTTCGTTTGACCTCTGCTCTTTTTTCCGACCGTTCCTTACCCTCACCGTTTCATGAAATGATGCACTGATATACAAAAAAGCAGCCCATTCCAACCCCGCAGGCACAGGGCTGCTGAGGAGCACCAGAAGATCTCAACCCTTCATGGGAACTTGACTGCACATGCTCTGAAAGAAACGGAACATTTTATAAGAAAAAAATAGGTTTGACGTAGCTGCTACTGATCTAATTTTGCTGCCTGAAATACACGCGAAAGGCAGCTCTAAGTCGATATGAACAACAAAAAAACCCAAAATAACCCAAACCAATATAAATTAAAGAAAAAAGCCAAGCCACCACATTAATTTTCTATTATTTATAACATGGCTGTCGCACACCAAAAACGTGCCAGGATTTTCCCCGTAGTTTTTTCCCCACCCTTGTTTTTATATGCGCAGAGTAAACAGAGAACAGATAAGGCTCAGCCACAGCTGACAAGATTGTATGAAAAGAGGCAGTGAACAGCAAGAGTACCTAGAGCCTGTGAGTGCTCCTGTAGCTGAAATTTGGTTTATAGGTTGTGTTGGAGTCAAACAACTTTTCAGCTAAGCTTTAACATAATTTTTGCTCAGTATACTTAGGACAACCAGACAAACAGGTACCTTTCAGCCAAACCTCAGCCTTGATCCTGCTCAGCCTACTCTAATCATGGACAAAGAACAAACCTGTTTTTTTTTATCAAAGGGAGGGATGCAAATTTAGATGCTGTCTGAAGACATGTATGGAAAGGAATATATAGAAGAAAACTATGTCCTTGCTTGCTTGGCAGCACTCCTCATGGCACGGGGGTCTAACCAGAGGTTGGGTTTGGAGTTGGACTGTCACAATGCCAGATCTTGGAGGTCCTGAAGCTTTACTTGCCTTAGTAGACTTGTACCTTATTCACTCATACTTGGAACAGAATTTGGTGAGAAGATTGTTAGAGGTGTTTCCAGTGGAACAGAAATGGTGGAAGTCCCTGTGCAAGTGACTGCTGCTCTGGAGAAGCTCTATGCGTCCTGTTGGAGCCAGCACAGCAAGGGATTTCCCTGGCTGGACTGTTGACTACTTTGGGTTTGCCCAAATCTCTGCTTGGAAATCCCAGAGGCTCTTGTTGTACTTTATTCCATGTTGCATGAGGCACAGAAGATCTAATCGCCAGGCTTCAGTTGAAGGGGTTTTTTTGTGAGCAGTATGACACCCAATTTGCACAGTGCTGATGTAAACATCAACCTCAAATAATTAGTGCATGTGGCCAGTTAATCATCTCGCTGGCTCCAGGTGGAAATGCGCCAAGATATTTCTGTAGTAGTGAGTTCATTATGTTTGCACTTATTTGCATTGGATGTTTAAATATTTCTGTATCCTAGTCACAGTTTCCCCCACCAGTTCTTACAAGTGTTATGCATGTTTTGGATGGAGTTAAGCAGAAAACATTTTTAGTCAATATGTACATTTATAGCAGTTTTAGAGTAATTGAATCAATCTGCATTAAGTTTGATAAATTATTTTGATGAGAAGTGGGGAGAATGCCTGCAAAGCATCTTGACATTTTGTTTAAAATTATATTTTCATTTTGAAATCAGGCTATATTTAACAATGAAAAAAAAAGTCAGCCCCAAATACTTCTTTCCAGTTGGCAGTTGAAAAAAATCTGGTTTTCACCCAGTTACACTGGAGAGTTTGTCAGAGTTTGGTGACCTAGTAGGCATGTCTTAATAGGAAAAGAAATATTTTTGTATTATTTGTGGTCGATCCTATAATGGCTTCCCACACAGGGCTGTCAAAAAGGGGTTTGCAAACAGGGGTCTAGTAATATGCATGGTACCTGTGAAGAAATTGTTATGACAATTTGGTGTCGTATGTTATTCAGGTGACCATCCCTGCCAGATTACCTTCGAAGGCTTATAAATCACTGCAGCAAGAGGAGAATATCCGTAAGATGAGAGGTAGAATTCCTTGCAAATAGCATCTCTGACAGACTTTGGCCAGGAAATTTCAGTGACGGTGTTCATAAAATGACTGTCTCAGCTGTCACCTCTTCCAATATCATCAGTATCATAAGGACCACTGTGAAGAAGTTTGTCAGGTCTTTTCCCTTTTTCACATCCATGTGCCTTGCTGATGCAAGGCCATCAAGTTTTCGATAGGAGTACTGGTCATGCTGATAACCTGCTTGTAGCATACGGGAGAGATCAAACAAGAAAGTAAAATGTAGTTGATGTAGTAGTGTTGCACACGGGCAGTTATTTTCTGCACTTCCATTATCATTGCTCATTACCATCTGATACACTGCTGTCAATGCTCTGGCTTGTGTACACTTGCACAAGAGTGTGAGGTGTGTAAATACTTCCCCCAATATACATATATATTTTTGTGTATGTAGTGCTTGATAAATATTTAAATGTGAAAAAAAACTCTGACCAGTTTAATGAATCCTCTGGTCATGTTCCTACTTCTTGTTCATTTTTCATAAGCATTTGCTGAATAACACAGACAAACCGTTCTCCAAGTATGAGTTTTCTGGGAATCATTCACTTCAGCTATTCACTATTCATCTTTTGTGGTAGCAGACTGGCTACTTAAACCACAGAGTGGTTTTTCCCTAATTCGTAACTGGGTATTTATAAACAGTAAAATAAAGGCAGACAAACTGTGAATGCTTTCCTTTGATTGTGAAGATCCTTGTTTGCCTGCCTATGTGGGCATGTGTCCCATGAGCAGCCTTGCCCAGAACTGAGTACATCTGTACAAACACAAAAAAGGTTGTGCTTTGGGCAAAGTTCTATGTACAAAAAGGAGCAGAGCACGTGAAAGTCGTGTTTTGGGGCATAGAACCTGCCACACATGTTTTGGATGGGATCTGGCAGTTCTCTTGTTTACAGTGCCAAATAACGTTGCTTGTTCTAATTTTCAAGGCTTTGATCTACCTGCTCCCTTTTTGAGCATGTTTGCCCCTCTTGGTCACAGGGATGTCTGTTTGGGTGGATCCTTCCTGGCACCTGCATCCCTGGGTAGGACTGTGATGCTGTCATAAAAAGTCATCAAAAGGAGAGGCAGAGAGATGTTCTTCTTTGGAGTTCCTCTGAAACAAGGGTAACAGTCTTGCTCCCGACTGAGCTGAAAGAGGGGGAGGCTGACCTCTGGCATGCTTGTGCCTTGTCAGGCAGGTCAGGATCCATGTTTGGGGGCTGCCGTGCCTTGACCAGGGGGATGAGAAGGAGGGAGAGAAGAGAATTGAGTTGGGAGACCTTGCCACTCCATGTGATCTAGAGCTCCAGTGTTGTCATCAAGGGACAATCCTGCATGTAATTGTTGCTCTTGGAGCAGAGACTGCCTAGAGTAACACTGCTTTGCAACACTTCAGGAATCTGAGTCTGGGGACTATTTATGTCCTAATGCTTGATGGTTTAGGGTGAACTCTGGGTGTCTGGAGAGTTTTAAAGCAAAAATATCCTGATATATGTATGGATTTTAGGGTAACACAGCAAGTGGCTGGGGACTTTGTGGGTTGCATTTCTGCATGCATTTAATTTCTGCTTATGTGCTAGTTCTTGTGGCCATACCTTTTTCTTCTTGGACCTAGACAACAGTGGTATCTTTGGGCAGAGGATAATGGACTTGCTGCCAATTAAAGCATTCATTTTCTGTAATTTGTTTTGTCTTGGTTGTGTCTTTGTATCTATTTCAAGGTTTATTGCAGAGGTTATCATCATTATAAATAACTAGATGGAGAAAGTGAAATTGCCATGGTGATGTGCAAAGCAAGTAGTCTTTGATCTAATTAGTTTTTGTTCTGAGCATTTCAGGGTCTGTAATTTAATAATAAAACAGTGAGTTGAACTGTGGATCCTGTTGAGTAGACATTGTTACTGCCACAGAGGAAAACCAGCCCCCACCTTGGAGAAGACAGGAACATAAACCCACTTCAGATAGCTCCTTGCTCCTCCCAGAACTGCAGGTAAGTCAACAGTGATTCTTCCTCCCTTACCTGCAATGTTTTTCACCAGCAGACATCAATACTTTTTATGAAAGTGTTCATTCAAAGACAGTGATATGGAGACAGGGCAAGGCAAACTACTCATAAAGAGCTTGTGTTTCCTGCACTATGTGGCACTAGAGACCAAGAGAACTTCTCCTGTGCTTTGGGAGAAGCCATCACCTGAGTGTGGCAGTGAGTCAGAGCCAGGATTATGAGGTAACAGCAGAGCAAGGTGAGGGAGCTGTGCTTCCAGTTCTTTTCCCAAAGTGCTGTTGGCACATTGGGGCAGTAGAGGAGCAGGGGAAAGGCTGTTGTAGATGATGAAAGAGATAAAACTTGAAATGTAGTAGGTTTTACAAAACATAAAAGTGAGCATGGAAACGATCAGGAAGCATCCCTAAATTGTGTGAAGAAAGATAAGCCTGTACTTTCCAGGCCTAGGACTAAATGCAGCGCCTTTAGGAAAGGGTCTCAAAGCATGGGGATGGATCAACACAGGGGGTGTCAGGCAAGGTGTCCTCCGTCTTTATCCGTGTGACTCCTCAGTTTTCTCCTGTTGAGTGGTGAAGGGCCAGATCTGTCCACTGAAGTGGGGGTTTTGTGCATACAGAAATCTTTCTCTGCCTCTTCCAAGAGAAACTGGGACACTGAAAAAATCCAAGCACTTCTTTAGCCCACCTGGAATGAATGTCAGAGTTCTGAACAAGGTAGGCTGATGGACTGGGCTGCCCAAGGGCTGAAAGAAGTGGGGGTGGGGCAGGCTGCATTCCTTCTGCAGACTCTCACTAAGGTGGGTCCAACAACCCTGTAACACTGTGTCTGGAGTCTTGGGATGAGAATGCTTGTTCCTCTGCAGATGCATCGATGAAAACTGTGACAGCTCTGGCCAGTGAGTGTGCCAGAGAGCTACACTGGATCTGCTTACTACTGTGATGAGGTACAAGTTTCCATTTTCTCTGTGCAATGTCTGTAAACCCATGACCTTGCTAAAGAAGTAAAATTAAATAAATAAGTAAAACAAGGCCTCATTTTGTGTCCATGTGAGATTACTTCAACAGTCAGTTTTCAACCACAGTCAACAAAGTACCTTATGTTTATCAAGGCACATTTTCCATTATGTATACAGATCTTTGTGTTTTTTTAAATTTAAAAGGTCATTTTGAGAGCCCACGATACCACCCAATTACGTAGGCCCAACAGAATTTCTGGAAATATTTAATTTGTGTACTGCGTTGAAAGCTCTCTCAAACAAAGTGTGCATCATTTAATCTATTTATAGAACACATTGCTTCTCCTAAATATACTCTCATTCTTTCTCTCAGCTAAGAAAGCCTTACTCTCTTTTATCATCAGTTTTTAGTATTTTATCATGAGCATTAGGGGATAGTCAAACTTGTTCAAAGTGTAGAAAAATGTATGAGGTTTTCTGCCTTCTCCCTTTAATTTCGGCTTTGGTGGTTTTTTAATCATAGTCTGAAAATATTTTCTTGAGGACTTTCTCTTAATATACATCACTTTCAATCTACCCTGGTAGACTACAAAGCGTGGGGTCAAACTGTACCTTCAGTAGTACCTGAGCAGCCTGCTCAAGAAGGCAAACTTGCTTGAGCACATCTGAGGGCAGCACTGGGCCCTGTGCTTTGTTCTCAGCCATGGGCTCGACTCTGCTGTGGTGAGGTCAGGCCATAAAGGGAGGCAAGGAAAGGTCACAGAACTGGGCTCTGGGCTATACTGGGAGTAAGTACTTCCAGAATTTAATTTGGCCATGGAAATATTCCCAGCACAGCAGTATTCCCCCTCGTTAAAGGAGGGAATATTGCTGTAGCCCATAACCTCTGTAGGGGAGGAATTAACTTTTAAACTGAACACTGCACTTGGATAGGAAATGAGCTTAGTGGGGTCTGTGTGCTAAGGAGCGTATGTGCTTTGATACAAATACTCTTTCAAGTTTCAATCTATGCACAGAGTAGCACTGGTCAAACACAGACCAGAAATTAATTACTGTAAAGTGGTTTCCAGCTAAAAAAATATCCTTATTAGTTTATCACTCCTTCTCTGGATGCTTTCTTGTAGAATATAGTTGTGTGGAGTGCTAAAATAATTACTGAAATGAACTGTAGAGCTTACTTTTCCAGATGGAGAGTGTGAGAGAGGACCTTTCTAGCTGCTTTGCCCTGCTCATGAGCAGGTTTATCCATGCAAAGATGTGTTTTGAACTTCAGCCTTCCTGGTCTGTATGAACCTCTCAGTGTGGGGAATCATAAGCACAGCTGCAGAAAAGGTCTATGGTCTTGCTATGCAGGACTGCAGCATTTGGGAGGTCTGGGGGGGACATGTATCTAGAAGTCAAGCAAAGTTTTATTTCATTCTACCTTTCCTTTGGTTTCTTTTTCTTACCGTGGTCCATGGTATGAAAAATAAAATAAAAAATTTAGTATTTGGTTGTACTTTCAAGTTGGTTTTAATCCTAATAGAAGTATAAATAAGTAGTTGATGTTTTAATTTTTTTAATCACTCATTCTTTCGTGGTAATTTTGCAGAACATACACTAATGCTCAAATGTTGTCAAACAAACATGCATCTCCTGAATGATTTATCTGAGAAAACTGAAGTAACATTTTCTGATATTTACTCTGTAATATTGGGCCTCTATGGTAAAGGGATAAATTGGAGTACCAAAAATATTCTTTCAGCACTCACATAGCTTACTGGAAATGCAAGTACAATTTCTGCCAGTTAATACAGCTGAAGCATAATGTTTTTATGACATTCCCAGTTGTTTAATGTTTTGTTTCTAACTGAAATGTGGCTCATCTGCTAAATGAAGTGAGACTTAATTTTTCTGGAGTCCAGATCACTCTTCTTTTCTTGAGAGATTTCGTGAGTCTTAAGAAGTTCCAAATTATGTTGAGATCTTTCATAGCAAAATGTGACCAGCTTTCATTTTACATATGTATAAAACAGGATAACTTTCAATTTTTGACTGAGGTATTTCCAATTACATATTTTGTCTGATTAGATGAAATTTTGCCTTTTTGCTGAAGAATATAGTCTGGAGATGTATATAAGACAGAGTGTGTGTCACCCTGTTTTTCTCAGCTGTTTTTTCCTGATTTTTCATCATTGCTAGAGAGAATTCAGGAAAAAAAGAGAAAAGATGTTTGATGTTTCAAGGTGATGTTCTTAATCAAGCATTGTGCATACTCAGCTTGTGTGTACTGATGAATTTTTATTGCCGTTTTAGCAGCTTTGGTGTAAGTCCAATGCCTTTAAAGGCATCCTTTCTTCAGTTGAAATACCAGGATTTGTGGTCCATGTTCTGGCACAAATCACAGCACTCCAAGGGTTGCTGCAGCATTCCAGCTGCACAGAGTCCAGTAGAATGAGTGTATTTCTTTAATTTAATTTTAATTTTATAGCTAGAACCAGTCTCAGTTTGTTTGGGTTATTTCCATCCTTTACAGAAATACGGTGCTGTGCCTGTTACGCCACAGATTTTTCTTCTGGCTGCATCACTGCTGAAGCTGCAGTCTATTGGCAGAGCAATTTTAAACTGCTGGCTTCAGCAGATATTGCCAGCCCAGTGCCTTGATGTTGACCATGTCACCTTCTTGAACACCTTTCCCAAATACTGTGAAAAGTACAAAAATACAAAATTTTCAGTTTTTTCTCTCATTTTGCTTCTCTGTTTTTCTTGACTCCTGCAGTCATTAGGCTTGCTGTTGTTGACATATTTGTTCCATTTTCTGTTGGGTTATTCCAAGCACACCAACCTTAAAGAATTGTTGATTTTAAAAAGAAATAGTTAGGTGTCTCCTTTCACTCCTCCAATAATACAATCCAAGAGCAGCTTGTTTTGTAAGAATGTAGTGAACACTCATTATGGAGAAATACTGTGTTCTGTAATGCTTTACAATGAAATTAGACTTTCCTTCATCTCTGTACTGATACCGTCCTGAATGATGTTTGCTGAAGTGGCAAGTTTTTCTCTTGACCTTTTTCTTCTTTAGTGTAATTTTGACCTCTGGCTTTCCAGAGTGGAGTCAAGAATTTTGCAACATTTTGAACTCTAGTAGCTTAAATAATTTTCTGCTTTCAGATATGAATTCTGGGCAAACATCCCATAAAGTAGCCTCATTGTGTATTACAATAGTAGACTTATTTTTGAACATGAGTGCAGAATGGTTTGTTCTATTAAAAGTCTGCACTGGGGCTTTAGTGAGACTATGCATGTCATTATACTTTATGGTCCTTATCCTGTACTTCCTTCATATAGAAAAAAGAAAATGCTGGACACCTTTCCAGGCTATTTCTTTGCATGTATCTCACAGTCTGACTGATGCTTCCTCTGCTTCTCCTGGTTAAAAAGAGAGTATCCTGATTTTTCTCCACTGCCAAGGTTTTTAAATATACTGCAAAGGAAATGTAATTTTAGAAAGGGACCCAAAGCAGTTGTAAAGTCCTGGTGAGTGTTCCCAGAAATTAATTAAGTATGGAGATGTTTTATAAAGTCATAGAATCATAGAATCAGAGAATGGTTTGGGTTGGAAGGGACCTTAAAGATCATCTAGTTCCAAACCCCTTTCCTTGGGCAGGGACACACCAGATGTAGATAGAAAACTGGAGGAGCAAGTTAGGGAGGGATGATCATGAGTCTTTACTAGCTTGTGCGAGCTTATTGAGGTGGTGGGAGAGGACCTGTTCTCAGCTGCCCTGCACCTTCATGGCTGAGGAAGAGGGCGCTGCCATTGAGCCAAGGTCAGACATCCTCCAGAGCAAGTCCAGGCGCTCATCAGCCACGTACATACAGGGTTGCACACAGGCCCTGCTTCTCCACCTCCACTCTGCTACTTTTTCTTAGAGCTGGTTATAAAATGTTGATTTATTTTATCTGGACATCCATCTCTGTTCTGGTCACATCAGTAAACAGGACACAGTTACAAGCAGATTCCACTCCAGTGCTGGTAAAAGCAACAGAAACAATCCTCCCATTCCTGTTTTGTTCCTGTTTAATCCTACTGAATTGCATCTAGTTGCCTCAGGGCCTGGGAGGAGTATCTTCCATCTCTTAGCTAGTGTTGCTCCAAAGTCAGGCCAGAGCTGCTGGAAGGTGTCCTGTGTGGCTGGAAGGGTCTGATGTGCTTCCCTAGGGCAAAGAGCGATGATGAACAGCCATGGTCACTGATGGGTTGCAGGCATTTGAGAGTTCTTGTCCTGATGCCATCTTTGCAGAAACTGGCCATCCAAGCCGAGATGCTTGGGAAAAGACTGTGTCAGTAATGGATTTAGTTGCAGCAATGCCTCAGGACCCAGGAGCACTGAAGAGCAGCACACAGTAAGCATCTCCATCACAGTGCAGAGCATGCCATATTGCCAGAAAGAGCATGCCCTATTTCTTTCTTAAAAACCATTTTTTACATGCTAATATCTTGTCATTAAAATGTGACCATTCCTCAGCTCACTGAACAGCTACTGCGTTTTCACACTCTGACCAGTTGGCAAAGACAAACTGAATGAGGATGTTGCAGACACAAATTTTTCTGCATGAAGATTTATTTGTGCTCTTGTCTGTGTGATTCATACTTGCTTCAGGGGGAAAGTTGTAGTTGAGATGGGGTGATAAGCATGATTTTCCATGCCCTCATATAAAAGAAAAGATCTTCTTTATCCTTCTATTTATTTTTTCTGTCCCATTCAGTGGTGATGTGGAGTGTTCCTAGAACAACAGTCAGTCTAATCCAGTCATTTCATTGTAAATCACCAGAGTGCAGATTTACAGTTTAGGTATTATTGTCTTGGTTATGTTGCTTCACTTTTCAGGTTAAAATTGGCCAACACAAGCTTTCAGAAAACAAATAAAAAACTTAATGGCTCAGAACTGGGACATGGTTTGCCAAGTATCAGCCTGGGGAGATGTTCTGTAACGTTGTGGTAAACCCCTATGTATATAATCACAAAGCAAAAGCTAAGAGACCTTTAGCAGTAACTTTGCAGTAATAAATTATTATTATTAACAGATCCTTTCATCCATGAATCTCAAAGCACTTCAGGAATATTCTTTTACAGGGAAATGCATAGGGGTAAGGCATACAGTTTAATCTTCTTTATGCTATGTTGTATCAACAGCCAGGTCTGGGCACTCTCTTCTTAGAATGTGCTGTGTGAGAGACTCAGATTTAGGGACATTACAATGGCAAAAGGGTTGGGACAGAGTGATATAGCATGAGGAAAAAAGGACCAGATGAGACATGCATGTGATGGTGAGTTTCTCTAGAGAAGAAGCTCAATGCTGAATTTTTCACAGACCCTAATCTTGTGTCCTAAATAACACTGGGGACTTGAAGCATTCAAGAGTACTTTTCTTCTCTTTCCACAACATGGTCTGTGGATTCTTAGCCTTTTTGTGGCAAAAGGCTGCAATGGTGCTCCATAACTTGTGAGGACAGTTTTTGCTACGGACACATTCAACACCATGAACCTGGAGTGGCAGAGCTGCTTATCCACTGCTTTCCTCTCTACGGAGACACAGCTAGAGGACTTGGTAACAGCAGGCATTTGAAGGAAATCAGCTAATCCTTGCATGCAAAATGCTAAACTGTGAAGCTTTGTTTTCATCTTCTTGGCCAAGACTTAAAAAAAATGCAAGGTTTTTATTTACTGACTTAATCACTGGCCAGCCTCCAGGGAACTCAGGCTGCAAAGTCACAGGAGCTGCCTGTACTCATACTGTTTGGGCAAGTTTAAAGGACTGGGCTCTCAGAGCAAGACCTAGGCCAGTGCAGGTCACACTCGATAGCGTGAGCCTCTCCCCCACACATCCTTTCCTTCCCTTCCCTGCTGCACAAATACAGCTCTCACAGCCATGTGTGGTGCTCAAACAGAAGCTGGCAGCCAGCCTGGGGATGTCTCAGGCAATGTTTCCCTTCCCTTTGCATACTCCTTCATTCAGCAGGTGTATTTATTAAATGACATACGCACTATGCAGCATTTCATCATTTAGTCTAGGAAAGGCTTTATTAATTTCTGACTAGCTTCTGTCTTGCTCAGCAGCTGTTTGTTTAACATGGACTCGAAAGGCTGCACCCTCAGCATGCTGGATAATGAAGTTAGTCTTTTAAAAGACCTGTCTATAAAATATGTTATATCTGCAAAAGAATTTAAGAACATTTCTGTGGCACTAAAATAAACTTTGCAGGGAATATGCAAGACTGATGGATCACCATGAGAAAAGGCATAACAAGGAGTACCCCTAGCATAGCTACCTGGGCACAGAGATCCCAACCACAGTGCATGTCTCAGTGCTTCCTCTGGATGAGGCAGGGATGGCTGTGCATGTGCTGCTAAAGCTTTCATTTCCATGTCTTAGCTCCGTGAGCTCCTCTGTTGTGCCAAAATTGTCACCCTGTGGTGTGAACATACATTAACCAAGCCCAGTGCTAGTTGGCTCCCATGGGCTATGTGCCAAGGTGACTGACAGCCACTAGACTCACTGCACATGCCTTAGTAAGTTGGTCACAGCCACACTGTACAATCCTGGCACTTGGTCTGCTGAAGGACTACAAAGTGACCAAGACTTCCTTAATCTAAGAACATAAAACCGATGGCAGGGTCAGGAATCCACACCGCACTCATGAGAATGCCACTTTCTCCGTACAGCACAGATGAGCTAAGAGATCAGGTCATTCCCAGAGCATCAGCTCGGCTCTGTGAAACCATTCAAAAGTTGGTTTGGACCAGTTTTAAGTACAAACTGAACATCTGTCCGAACAGCAAAGTTCACCAGCCCTGAAGTCTGTGTTCCCCTCCCCACAAATGAATCTTATTGTGGTGAAAATATATGAGCAAATAATTAATTTTGGAGTCTGTGGGTGGCCCTGAGGTGAACTGGAGCACTGAGTTTTACATATGCACACCCCCACACAAACTCTGTCTTTGCTTCAAATCAGCATCAGCGAGCCTACGCACATCTCTCCCGAGGCCTTTGTACAAGACCTTTATCCTTCTACCAACGGGGAAGCCAAACCCCTGGGGTGTAAGACAAGTTAAAAGCTAAGTTCTAAATGTTTTGGCAGAAATTGGAGCTATTGCAAGATTTTCCAAGATGAGCCCACTGGGGGACTGGAGAGCTTGTGATGATTTAATGGCTTAAAAAAAGAGAATGGGGCTTAATCTAGACCATGTGCTGAGACGAGCTGCTGCGCATGGAGGTAGAGTAAGGCACACCCACCCTGACTACAGTGACTGCACTCTACACATCTGAATTGCTAAGAAATGTCATCTGTCTTCCTGTGTTCTTTATTCTTAAAATATTAAATCACTGATCAAAGCTTTCTTTTTGTGGTTAGACTCTCCTACATGTGCTGGGTTTTGTACCCCAGGGATGCCCAAGGGTGTGCTTGGAGACCCCTCTTGGGCTGTGGCATTTGGGGAGCGGAGTGGGGGAAAGCAAATCCTGCACTGCCCCTGCGTCAGGCCCTGCATGCAGCATTGTCCAGCTCCTGCAGATGATGCTCAGGAAAAGCACCTTGGTTCATTGCTGAAATGAAACCTGCAAGCAGGGCTTTGGCCCCTGCAGCTGCAGCAAAAGGAGTTTGTGTGGTGGGCTTGTTGAAGACGCACAGCAGTTCCATGGCTCTGGAAGTGAAGAGACAAATGTCTGGCTGTTAACTGCAGAGGTTGTCAGACCCCAGGAAGCAGAAAAAATGAGAAAGGAAGGGAAAAGCAGTCACAAGCAGAACAGTAGGAATAGATACATAAAATAGGACTTCCTAGGGATGTGTGGCCTGGGCTACTGCTTCCCCCTGCTTGTGTCCCTGTAGCTCCCCGCACTTCTCATCCCCAGTGCCACTATGTCCCGTCACAGAAGAACTGGAGAAAAAACATTGCATGGCTTTGACCTGGAAATACCTTTTAACTACCTGAGATGGCACAAGGCTCTTCTGCTTTCTCAGCATAAGCATTGTGAATTATATCTGTAATATCTGTCCTGGAAGAGTTGCTTGTTTAGTCTCGTTGGGTTTCAAAGTCCTCTTCTGAACCAGAACAGGTGCAAGATGTTAGAGAGAAAACAGACCCCAGCAAGCTCCTAGCCCAGAGAGATTGTTTGCAGGGGAAAACATAGCCTTGGAGAGCCATGATTCCTTTGTTGATACTGCTAAGAAATAAGACATTTATTCATTTAATTTAGTGTGCTCAGCCTTGACTGGCCAGCCTCAGTACTTCTGAGGCATCGATTTTAATGGTGGTTTTACTGTGCAAGCTGGAAGATCTCACAACTCATAAACCATCTTCAGTATCCTCCTTAGGACATGACATTCACTTCTAGATAACAACATGCTCTGGTTTGGTTTAGGTTTTGGAAGCCTCTGTAACAAGAAGCAGATCCACCTCACTGGCCCCAGGGTGTTAACAGCTGGTTAAAGGAACTGAGGCAACCCCGTCATCCCATTCACCATCAGCATGTGAGGCAGCCACTCACAAACACAGCCCCTTCCAACAGAGGTGTCTAAACGAGGTGCATGGATGATCCCTGAAGCAAGCTACTCATCTTCTCTGTAACAGGAGCTGTGGCAGCTACATCTCAGACTCTGCAGGGCTGAGTGGGATGATCCCCAAGCCTCCTTGCATGGCACAGCCTGATCCCTCTCCATCCACAACACATGCTGCAGCAGGACCAGGATCACTGCTTACAAATGGTGCCTGCCACACAGCACAGCCTTGTGTGGAAAATACTGAAACATCACCCTGGGAGCCAGGGTGAACCCTATGCTGGGGAGGAACAAGGTGTTACATGCCTGCAGCACATTCATGGGGCCAGAGCATCACAGAGGGCAGCGGGGACAAAACCATGAAGGATAAGATGTGCAAGAACCCCAATTTGGAGAGTCAGCACCAGAAGGTGCCAAAAAGGTCTGTCACTCCAGAGTCCCTCTCAGTGCCGTGTTGGGTGCCTGGG
Organism: Neopelma chrysocephalum; assembly: GCF_003984885.1. Lineage (NCBI taxonomy): Eukaryota > Metazoa > Chordata > Aves > Passeriformes > Pipridae > Neopelma > Neopelma chrysocephalum. The sequence continues at coordinate 846,134 of NW_020897732.1, read as the reverse complement.
GCTGCTGTGTCAGGGTGACTCCTGCAGACTGAGACCATGAGAACGGTGTCTTTTCCTGCCTGGACACATTTAACTTCTGACCCGTATCAGCTGTCAGATTAGAAGGGGTTTAGTCACATCAGTCTGAGCAGGAATTAAAGCCAAGCTCCAGGGGTGAAAGGGCAGAGCCTTAAAGGGATCACCTTAATTGACAGGGCCTCTTAATCCCCCTGTTCTTGTACATTAATCCAAATATCTCCAGTTCTTCTTCTTAACCTGTTTTCATAAAGTAAAGAGAATTATACTTAATATAACAAAGCTGAGTGTAGGAGTAAAGCATGACCTTAGCCCTCCTGCAGAAGGGTTTAAGGCTGTTGTGAATGCTGCTCTTTATCCTGGTCACTCCCCAGCCCTTCCCCAGCAGTTTGAGAGCTGGAAATGATCAGGCAGCTCCTCCTTGTCCAAGCCGTGGCAGTGACGCTGTGCAGGACGGGGCTGTTGTTTGATGTTCCATTTGCAGTTTACATTTATAATGGCAGTGCTCTGATAACCCGGGCACTTGAAACAGGCCCAAGCAGAGAGGAGCTTGGAGCACACCACATCCATCACCTGACAAGCATGGTTGGTGGGGCTCTGCTGCTCAGAGCATCCCTCCCTACAGTAGCAGCCAGCTTGCAGGACCTGGAGGTTCTGGTGCCCACCTTTGGGGGGGACGTGAAGGGGTGAACACAGTTAGAGGTGCCCTTTTGATCTGAAGATGTGCTGGGATTGTTTTCTTAATATTCGATGCACAGAGGATTTCAGGGTCTTTGACTATTCAGCCTATCAACTTCTCAGGCTATCAGCTAAAAAGCAGCTGGATTTCCAAAGTTTGAATACATGCAAGGAGTTAAGGGCAGAAGCTATTTACGTAAAATAATTCTTTGGAAGCCAAGTGTAGATGTGCAAAATCACAGTTTTTGCAATGTTTTCTTACAGTGAACTCCCTTGAAGGCTGATCTCCAGCACAGGAGATGTAACTGGGGTCTCAAACACTAAATGCATTCCGTGGGCAGTGGGAAATCTAACTGGTAATATGGCAAGGTTAGTTTCAAGCTGTTAAACTAAGCTGTTAACAGCTAAGCTAAGTTGTTAAACTCTCAAGGGTGTGGATTGTGCCTTCGTGTGCTTTGGTACTGCAGCTATGCACTGTTACCAGGGGCTCTCAGCTCCACTGAGAGGTAAACAGGGGATAAAGAAGAGTTTCAGCTCCTGAATCACAGGGAGGAGGCAGAGATACCACACTTGGTTTACATGAATGTCACAGCTCTGACATTAACAGAATTTTAGGTGTTGAGGACAGTGCCAGTGGCGCCAGCCTTGGTGACCACACTGGCCCTAGGTGGTTTCAGTGGTCCTCACTTCTCACTGCCACGCTAAGTCAACCTAATGGGAAAAAAACATCCCTGTCTCTGCCCTCCTACCATCCATGTGCCTTGTGCTTTGTAGCTACAGTGGCTTGTTCTGGCAGTGAGAAACTTACCCTGCAAACCAACTTCCTTTCAAAATACACGTAAGGCGTTTATTTTTTTCTGGCATGGTGGTGAAAGCCATAGAAAATTGTGGAAAGAATGAAGTTTCCAGAGGCAAATTTATTTTGTCTCATTCCCAGTCTGCTTAGAGTTCAATTCAGATGTTTCAGGAGCCCAAGTTGTATCAAAGAGAAGCAGTCTAAGAAACAGTTGTGGATAAAAGAAATATGAAAGCTATTCAAAAATAAGGAGAAAAAAAAGCCTTTGAGTGGGCTGAAGGAAAACAAACACAGATCCCAAGAGAAGGAGGAGAGAGAAAAACTCCAATGAAACAAAAAAGAAGTAGATGGTGGAAACTGGGTCTCACAGAGGGCAATAATATTTTGCTGCTAATTTCACTAGACCAGGATTTTATCCACATTATTTTATCCACACTTTCTAATTATGGTGATGGGCTTTTCCTTCAAAAGTTTTTTCCCGTCTCGTGATTCATCACATGTCCTGTCCGGACATGCAGTAGCACAGAACTCCCACTTAGTTCGGAAAATACTCTTTTAATGAAACTAATCACTCTTGGGGGAAAAAAACACCTAGTTTCAAATGGCAGGAAGAGGGGGAAAAGGTTCATGACCTCGATCCAATTTTTGAACCCATGAACACACAAAAATAATTTGAAAAGTTCATAAAACCTCAATTTTTAGCAGATTTTCCCATCCATGTTTGGGCTTGTCAGGCCAGAAGAACAGATTCCTCCTCAGGATCAGTGCAGACAGTGACACTGATGCATTTCGTAAAAAGCCTGGCCTAAACCAGAGCCCTGGAAAAGGAGTTATTTGGGCAACTGAAGCAAGAGAAGGGAGATCCAGTCCCTTTGAAGTAATCAGCTCAGGGAGGCGTTGGATAAGCCCAGGCCGTTTGTAATCAGATGTCTGAGAGGACTGTCAAAGAAATCTCCCCACACTTGCCTTGTCACTGATGGTATCTCAGTGCAGATAAAATAAAAGCAGCAGTAAAAGGGAAGTCCGAGCCATTATCTGCCCACACCTGGGCTGTGAAGGTGCCGAGCGGAGACAGCACCCAGCCACGTCTGAGGGCATTTGGGGAGGGCAAGACTGCCTCCCCTGAGGTGCAGGGGAACACTGACCTGCAGATCCAGGGAGCACAGCCTGTGTCATCGACTCCTGACCATACACTGGGGTATTGTATTTACAGTAGAGAATTTGTATTTGCAGCCTTAACTCTCATCTCCCTATGAAAGCTGGGCTGAAAAGGTGTTTTCTTCCCAGGTTAATGGGTAAATGCCATTACAGCTTTTTTAGAAGGATTTGGAGGCTCTCACAATGCTACTCACTACTGCTCTCCCTGGCCTTCAGTGTTCATAGGCAGTAGCTTCACAAGCCATGGAAACAAACAAAGTCTCTGTTTTGGTGTACTTCCCTTGTGCATTTCCTGGAGTTGAATAGGTTGAGGTTACATAGCAGTTTTTACTTACAGGTATTTCTAGGCTCTCTGTACCTCATGTTCTTTAAATCAGCTTGCAGGAATGAGATCTCTTGAAGCATCTTCTACTGCCAAAACTTAACCAGAATTGGCCAGCAGGCTTGAAGGGAGAGATGGATAGACAAACACATAAATGAACAGTGCTATCATATTTACTCTATTTTTCTTGGAAAGCTGAGCTAGAAAGTCCAGTAACCTAATCAGAGATCTGGGAGAACACCATGTAACATCGGCAGCACATGTTGGCCCTCCTCTGCAAGGCATGAATCATTCATGGGCCCTGTACAAGGACCAAGAACCCATCCACATGTGCGGAAACCTCAGATGTGCCCAGAGTCACCACAACCCTGGGAAATTTTGGCCGTATCTCCATGGCTGTTGAGAGACAATGGCATAAAATGCCCAATGGATCTCCAACCAAGGAGCCTCTGTATTACAACTCGGTAAATTCTAGTCCTTGAATGTTTTGGTGTGGGTTTTGGTTTTTCCTCCCAGCGGTGGGGAGACCTTAATGCTGCTGTCTTGGAAGCCCTCTGCAGAGCAGAAGATCTGCTTGATGGTGGTATTTAGGATTGAGCCAGTGCTGTAAAGTACACCTCCTGGGGATTTTTCTGTTTGGTCTTTAGGTTTAGCGATGCTTTGTGCTGATGTCCTACTTGCACATATGATCTGGGAGCAGATCCCTCCATGGGAACTTTACTGAGTTTTTATTACATCCTAAACTTCTTTACTCCAAGAAATCAAGCATCATCCAAATTCTAGCCACCATGCACAGACCAAGGGGGTCAATAGGATTGCAGTGGTGTGAAAAGAGACCTTGACCCCTTTACTATACTTAATATAAATCAAATGTCACAGTGAGGCTGAAACCCCATGTATATTAACCATCTTCCCATACTTACTAAACTACAGTAACTATCTCCCTGCCCTTCCCCCTCTTTCTAATAGCAGTATAAATAGTCCAAAAGGTCTCTTGTCAACACAGCTCCCAGACTTCTAGCTCTTTGAGGGGCAAATGTACTTTGTTTTATTACTTGTATGGCATTCCTCAAAGAAGGGGACTTTGACCTTCTTAAATTCCTCCTGGAGATTAAATACCAAAACCAGCAGTCCACAAGGGAATTAATAGACAGCTTCAATACACACAGCAGGACCTTTGGAGGGGGTCAAGTTATTAACACACTGGGAAATGTAGATTGTATCTTCCTATGCAGGATATATCTTGCATTCTAGATCAGATAATGACAATGGGGCCTAGAGAGCTGCATTTCTGAGATGAGTTCTGCAGCTCTCAGCAGATCCTCCAATTCTGAGTATTTTAGCAAGGACACAAGCTTTGCTGACTTTAGAAATCTTCACACAAAAAGGAATGCATAACAAACTTTTTTTTTTTTTTTTTTTTTTTAGGAATTGTGCCTTCTGTATTAACAGTGGGCCCATGTGTCTTTATTTTGCATTAGACAAGAAATCTTACCTGGGGGCTTAATACTTATTCAACCTCCTACTGCCTCAAAACAGACAACTCTACAAAAATATTTGGTTAATATTTACATATTTAAGGAAATTAATGTCAGGCATTGAAAATCCTTTAAAGGTATTTTTTGTGCACTTTTGAACAATCAAAGTTTGCAGAAACTATTTAAGTCTGATGATAGCTAAGTGGTAATGGAAAACTCATTTCAGCTTTCTTGCAGTGCATATTTGCACTGGAAACATGATTAAAAATGTTCACATAAGGTAGATGGGCCAAGAAACAAGGTTATGTGATAGAATCAGCCAAAAGTTTTAGATTGAGTCACCATTTCTGTAAAACTTTGATACTTGAAAATAGTCAGGAAATATGACAGATTAACAGTCCTCCTTTGTTTTTGAACTGCTGTGCACGAGTCTGAGATTTTACCTTTGAAATCTCAAGAGAGTGATAGCATCTTACAAAGTCGTATTTTTTATTATTTTTCTCTCCCATCCTTTTGCTTTATGTGGTTTGCCACTGCTGAACAACACAAGTTTTTGAGAAAAAAAAAACCTACAGTAAATGAAAATCATGAAAAAAAAATGAATAGGTTGAAACATATTACTTGTTATGAAATATTCCTTTGGCATGAATTGCAATAAACAAACCGGCATCCATTCCAAAACAGCAGTAAACAAATCTTTACTACTCCCTGATTGCCAAAAATCTCACACCACTCGAATTGACATGGAAAAAAGCATTAATGTTAGTGGGGGATGAATTTCAGGAAGGCTGGGTTTGGTCTGGATAAGCATATCTGACAAATGCAAGCCTTCTGGGAGCCTATAAAAACAAGCTTTCTTGGGATATTTCCTGCACTTCTGGTTAGGTTGGAAATGTCATGACAGCTGGCTTTGCCACAGCCCTTGGGCACTCCAGGTTCTGTTCCTGGCCAGAAATCAGGGAAACAAAGATGCTTGGAAAGAGAAGAAACCACAGAACAATGCTCAGAGCTTCTGGACCCATTCCAGCCAATTGCTCAGTGTGCACATTGCACTTGGAGCCCCATGACAGCTGTGTGGAAGATCAGCTTTTCTCCCTCTCTACAGAAACAAACTGAGGAATTAATGGTTGAAGAATGCTTTCCATCTCTTTTCTAGCTGCATACAGAATGTACAGATATGCAGACCTTACTGCTTCAGCCTCTGGGCACAGGAAAAGTGCAAGGGTAAATGCCGTCACAAACCCATTGTACATGCCCACGCTGCTGCGTAATTTAACACTTCTTCCACCTTCTGTTCTTTCCCCACAAATGAATTTGATCTATATAATCCCAATAGCAATTTAAAAAGTGAACTGCTGCCATATGGAAACCAAGTTTTAAATGCAAAGGGTGTTAGAGGTTTGAAACCTAACCTTGCTGAACCTTCTAGGAAAGGCAAAATAGACTTTGGCTTTGCTCTGGTGATATTAGACCATGTTATCATTTGTGCACCAGTCTTATCTCATACAAACAATAAAGTGTAGTGAAACTGTGAAACCCATTGCCAAAAGAATTTCTGGGTGCTAGAAAACATGTGTTCCAAAAGGCAAATTAAGAGAAGAAAAATCTAGCAATGGCAGTGAAAAAACCTGTATCATGCTCAGAAGCCCCTTAGCACTGTGTCAGTGCTTGCTGGTTTAGTACTCACTCTGTTCCCTGGGCACTGTGTGGGCACCAGGTTCTGCAGGAGCACGGGGATGAAATAGTGCAGAAGAAATGCACCTTTGCTGCCTGTTCCTTGTGAGGATCAGATTTGCTCTTATAGTGATATTTTTTATTGATTTGAACAGAAAAAGCAGTGCTTTTGGACAAAAATCTTTCTCTTATAAGACTTCTAGGCATGCTCTAGGTAGCTTATTGTTCCTGACTGCATATCTCCAGCTGGAGACATGCTCTTTCCAAAAGATATCCCAAGTAAGGCTCCTGAGCTGATCCCTCCCTGGGCTGTAAGTTTTACTGGACAGTGTGCCACCCATGGACCATCAGCTGGGCTGACACAAACATCTCCTGGAAATACCTTCTTGATAGTCTTGAAGAAGACTCCCCAGCCATTCATGTGAGTGGAAATGGAGCCAGATTGGCTGCCCTCTGCTGGTTTCACAGGCAATCCATTGGCAGAAAAAGATTATTTTTCCAAGGCAAACATTCACAGAAATACAGCTTCCCTGAATATACAGGAATGATGACATGCAGTGTGGGGGTACGTCTCCTGTTTTAGTCTTTCTGAGATACTTCTGTATTTCCTAATGGTTTCTCAGGCCAGTGCTTGGGCACTGCCCTTACCATTGGCAGTCTTCTCTATCATATTATCCTTCTTTGGATTCATTTGGCCAAAGGACTGAGGAATTAATGCCGTGCCTGCTTTGCAAGCTTATGCTATCTTTGAGTGGGGCTTTTGGTGTCGGGCTTTCGGTGTCAGGCTTTCTCACAATTTGTGTGTTAGAAGCACCTGGGTGTGCTTGTTCCCTTTCAAGTGACAGGAGGGGTTAACCTGTCATGCATCCCTGAGGGGACAAGGCACAGCTATCTCTATGTCTGTGACTTCTAGCTGTACCTATTAAACACAGTGAAATGGAAAATACATGCCTGGCCTTTGATCCTGGGTCCAAATGTACCCCCAGAGTAACCTCACTGGCTTTTCTAATGAAAGAAGCTTTCATTTCCTCCAGGAGGCCATTGCAGGATTTGCACACAGAGCGGGTAGTGCTTTTGGCTTCCAGCCTAATTCTTTAACATCCCCTGCTCCTCCATACATATCCTGGGAAAGAAAGGCGTCACCAACCTGGGAGCATAGGGGCAGGAAGGAGGTGGCAAAGCAAGTCTGTCTGCACAAGGCTCAAATGCTAGACCTGTTGTTCTCTTCATAAAGAGCCAGTTTAGGTTTATGAACACAAAGGCCTTTGACGTTGCTACTTGGCAAATGTTGCCTTAAAGATAATAGATGTTTTCATGGGCTGAGCCCTTGGCTGGGGGTTGGCAGCAAATGCTGGGTGAGCCACGCTCTGTCAGAGACTCCCTCAGTGCATATAAGCTCTCCCAATGGCAGCCATGAGAGCACTCCAACCTCTTCCAGCCATCTGGAGAGGGGGAGATAGCTGCCTCCCTCACAGGTTCTTGCAGAGCTGTGCTGATGTTTGCACAGTTCTTTGAAGATAACTTATTTACCAGCTAACATTTGCTAACTTGTTCCACCCCTGTGGGTAGAATTACGTGTGGGCAGTGCAGGCAGCTCCAGCCTGATGTCAAACCTGTGCCAGGAGGAACTGCTTTCCCCTTGGCCCTTGGCTCTGCTGCTTGGAGGCACATCTCTGGCCAGCCACTTAGATCAGGGTTTCAGTGGGACTTGGTTGCGACTTGATTTCAGCGAGAAGCTCTGACACTGCTTCTTTCTGGCAGCCAGTGTCCAGTCATGAACATGTGGATGGATGTGAAACCTGCTCTGGGGCTGCCATGCCAAATCCCTTCGGGAGCACAGACCCTTCTCAGGGCCCTGACCTCTCCTAGGCACTGGCTGGAGTCTCCCTGTCCTTCTCCTTCAGCTCACCTCCTTCTGGCTTGATGAGGATCTCTGCCACCCCCCTGGACCCGTCTGCAGGGGTTTGTGCCCTCTGTTGTTCCCTTACGGCCCCTGGGAGCCGCTGGCTGAGGAAGAAGATGATAATTTTGGAACTGCATTTGGCACAGCCAGTGAAGAGTCTGCCAATCCCACGAGGGAGACCTTTGTAACAAGGAGAAAGCATAAATCCCTGGCAGGAGCTTTAATCTTCTTACTGAGCTGTCAGTTATGATTTATCATCCAGTTTCATTTTAATGCTGCTGCATCTTCAGGGCTCCTACCCTGTGCAGTGACTGGGCTGTTTCCTTTGGGAGGGAAGGGGTGAGCGTGTGAGACTGTGTGGCTCTGTGTGTGTGTGTGTGTTTGTGTGAGTGCGTGTGTATGAGAGTGTGTGAGTGTGTGGCTGTGTATGTGTGTTTGTGTGAGAATGTGTGTGTGAGAGTGTGTGTGCTTCAAATCATGTAACAGGAGATGAATTCAAAGTGCCTCCTCGGGACATTGTCGCTGCAGACAGGCACTTTGTTCATCCCTGAGGTGGAGCCATCAGTCCCTCCAAGTCCCGCTCAGCATCCCAACCCGAAGCGACTCCCGTTTCAGTGGTGCTCCCCCTCCCCGCGCCGGCACATAATGTTTCTATTGTGCCAATGCTGTTTTTCTGGGGAAGCGGCAGGGATTTAAATATCATAAAGGCAGAAGCTGGGCTTTGATATACTGTCACCAAAAGCTGAATACTGTAATTTCGAGCAATTTTCTCCGAACTCCCCTTCCCACCCTCCCCCTCTGGCCCCCGGTCCCCTCCCTCTCCCCGGGCCCCCTCCCTGTTGCTTTTTTCCTGACAAGCCTCTCCGTTGCTTGCCCCGCATGATCCTCACTTGGCAAATTAATGTGCTGCCGATGATGAGAGACAGTGGGTTACTGTGAGCGCAGGCTCTCTCGTCTCCTCTCGCTATTACACCCTGGCAACATCAAAGGTCCAGTCATCCTGTTTCCATCTTCCCGTGGGTCCGCAGGGCCTGACTCAATGGCTCGGTTCAAAAGTGCAGGCTGGCTGAGACGGTGACAGCCCCCGCCCCAAGACCGTCATCGACGCACCCATGAACAGCGCAGCACATCTTTTCCCCCGTCTCCTCCTGGGATTAATTGCTGAACTGGGAGGGTAATCCACCCTCTCCCACTTCACTCATTTGAATTTCCATCTGAGGCAGACTTCCGTAGAAAGAGCCTTTTTCCTCCTTTTTTTTTTTCTCCTGGACAACTATTTAATCTTTTGTGATCTGCCCTCCTGGGCTGCCCAGGAGTTTCCCTGGTGGTAACTACGCTGTTGGTTTTAGCCAGTAACAAGATACTGGTTTGAAAAGTAATTCTGATTACTCTGTGAATTTAGACTTTGTTTCTTACGTGCTCTTTCTGCAGCAGAGAGAGATCTTTGTGATTTCTCCCTTCATAACAATGAATTTTTTATAAGTGTGAAGGAAAGGTGCACAGGGAAAGAGCCGAAGGTCTGCCTGCTGCCTGCCTGTCTCCTGTCCTCAGAAATGTGGAGTACTGGTGAGAAATGTTTCTGCATTTTAGCCATTTCTGGGCTTTTGCACCCTTGTGGATGGTGTGTGTTAAGGTGGGGAAAGCAGTGGTCATAACGGTGTAGGTGCCACCCCAGCTGCAGAGCTATCTCTCAGGACAAGGCTTGATGCAGTGGGGCATGTGCCTCCATCTCCCTTCCCAGGCTTTGGCTCCTATGTAAGTAAAGTGCCCAGAAACCCTGACCCTGTGAGGCTGCAAGGGAAAGGCAGATCCTTTAAAAAACAGAGTTTTGTGTCTGCAAGCCACTCCATAAACAGCCCTCCTACCCCATCCACAGGTTCCCTGCCCAAGCAGCAGCCAGGGAGAAGCATAAAGGGTTCATATATCCTCCATGTCGTCCCCTGCCTGAATCCTTTGTAAACAAGGAGCAGTAAATATTTCTCTTCTGCTCAATTGCAAAGGTCCCAGGAGGATGTTGGCTGTGGTGGCAGTCCTTGCTGTCCGAGCAGGGGATGGCCACCCTTCAGGACCATCAACATGCTCTCAGAGAAGCTATCCAAGAAAAAGCAGAAATCCATCCCCGCAGCTATGAAGACCCCTGCTACCATGGGGGCAGCATCCCAAGCTGCTCCCACCCAAGGGGTTATATTGCAGCAAATCTGTTCCTGTTCCCTTCGTGCTGTGTTTTATTGTGCTTAGGCAGTGGCTGAGATTTTCTCTCTCTGACTGCTGGATCAACTTGAGAGTGCTGGCCTCAGTCTGAGGACTACAGTAGCTCTTCCTCCCAGGAGAAAGTGGGACAGTCTAAGGGTAAGGAATGTAGAGCAGGAGAGGATTTTGTTTCACCCTGTGGAATTTTAACTGGCTTGGGCATTTTATTCACCTGAGCTGCCCTCAGCAGCTCCCTCAGGAGACCCAGACAACCCCACCTCCTGCCTCACATAAAGTCCTAAGAGAACACAGATAGATAAAAGATGTTCTAGCAGCCAGAGCATTTTGCTGTGTAGAGCTGGGCTCACATCCTTGCATCGTCACACAGTATACAGCTAGCTTTGGTTCCACCCAACATTGCTGCTCTTCAGTTCTTTCCCTCCAGTGGAGTAGAAGAAAGTACACAGTAGTTGGAGTTATATGGTGCCCACATGTGCTCAGATTTCTTCCTAGCAGTGCAGGGTTTGCAGAATTTACAGTATTGTAGGTTTATGAGGGATGAACTTCACTATGTGCCAAAGTCTGAGTGATTCTAAACAAGAACAAACCATTCCATTAACTACCTGTCTGAGTATATTTTCATCTAAGGCAGGTCCTACAAAGTTTAGCAGGCTCCTATGGGGCTTTGGAGCATGTTACTGGAGGATCTGTTAAAACGTAAAAGTTTGCCAAGGTTACAATTGAATTAAAACAGGTCTGAAGTTCCCAAACATGCCACTCCCATTACCTCAACACAATTTAAGTACATTAAAGAAACAAGGAGAATGACAAGCCCATACAGCATGGTAGTGTCAGAGTTGCTGGTATTAAGACACTGAATTTCATCCTAAATATTTCAATTTGAGTCAGTAGTTATGACCAAGTTCTTAGATCTCAGTGGCTAAAAATCTTGCTTCAGGCATCGCTGTTGTGGTTTTTTTCCACATAATGACATCGCTGCGTGTAATGAGATGTTAGCAGCTCATTCGCTGCTTACATCTATCCTGGAGGTGAAAATTGCTATTTCTTGACTTATGCACTGATTAGTGTAAATGTAAGTTAGTCATGGCAAATTTTGAGAAGTCCAAACTACAGAAATTATGGCAAGAATGATGAAGACTTGAAGGTATGTTTTGAGAGAACTACTTACTTTTGAAGAACTTGGCCTCAGATTTGATTCATTTCATGCCAGAGGTATGCCTCTCACAACCCTGCATGCTCATAATGGCATGATGAACAGGGAACTGATTAAGCCAGTCAGAGCACCATGCAGTTCAAACTCTTACTAAAACCCTCTTCTGCATAACTTGTAAAAAAAAAAAACCCAGGGTGGAATCAAAGAGGTCCTTTTGGTGACAAAAACTAAGCAAAATCCAGGAGCAGCTCTTTGTTTTGGGGGAATGACAGTGGTTTATTCAAGTCACTCTTGAATTTTCAAGTGTTCTTGCAGCAGTTTGCGTTAGCAACAGTACTTTTCCTGATACAGTCACCCTAGAGTTCAGCATAGGATTTAGGCACCCACATGCAGGCAATTAAATGTAGATGTCTGAACACTAGATATCTGAAGCTTCTTACAGGAAATTGAGAACCAGTCAATGTGGCCAAGAGAGTCTGAGTCAGTTGCTTAAATATGACCAGCTAGTGCCATCAGAGATGACCTAGAATATTGGGGTATCTACACTGTCTGGGCGCTATCGTGCCAGATCTATGGGGGACATACGGACATGCAGGTGGAGACCACATCAGGAAACTTCAGAGAACCATATCAGGAAACCTCCCGATATCTCCACTGTCTCTTGGTGCCTGCGTTTATGCACTAAATTGAGTCCCAGGAGCTCTGTGTATCCTACAGCTGACAGGCAAGAGGTATCTACTTTAAGGTAAGCTGAATCCCACACTAAATGTTTAATTGTGTCTAAAAGTGCACTGTAATTCACATGAAAAAGTCTGACACCAATGACCCCACAGTTCATCTCCTGCTCGCTGAGCTGCCTCCTCTTGAGACGCAGACATCCCTGACTGTGTCCCTTTACAGCAGCCTAGAACAGTGGTTCTGATGACCACCTTGAATGTGGGTGGGAAATAGCACAAAACATTTCATTTCAGTCTTCCTAAGAACAAGACTTTTCAGCTTGTTCAGCCTGTATTAGGATGTGTGCCTTGAGCCTGCTTGATGACGAGGTGGGTGAATCCTCTTCCTGGAAGATCTCTTCCAACACGCTTGCAGCCCCTCCAAGGGGGCAGCTTTCTGGGAGATGTTTGGTCATGGCTCACATGCTGATGTGCACCCTGGTGAGGAGCCTGGCCCCCAGATGAGAGCTGAGGACATGAGGAACCCAAATAGTAGTTCTTAGCAGCAGCAACAACACAAGGGGACAAATCAAATGTAGTCTTTGTTTTGAGAATGTCAAAATATTTTGCAGGTGATGTTAGAAAAATGTATTTTGCACAGATATTTACCAGAACTTTCTATTTCTTGAGAAACTTTGGCTATTCAAGCTTTTTGTTCCTGAAGAAAGCAATCAGTGACCACTGTTTCTCAGGGTCAGAGAGTCTGAGCTACTGCTGCCTACAGAGCAGCGGCCTGAGTATTATCTACAAGTAAGAGAACAGGGCAATGTTTTTACTCTCATGTTTTTCTCTCTCTTTTGTTACACCACTCCTTGTAGCCCTGCATCAGTGAGTACAAAGTACCTACTGGCCATGACATCATGCCACAGAAAACAGACTAATGAGGCAAAGGAAACGAGGTTCACTTTTCTGCAGGGAGGCTGACTCCAATCACCTGGTTGTAGTTAAGACAGATCACACTGAGCAGTTCTGCTTTGTAAGAGCTGAATTTCATTCTCTGTTACTGGATGTTTATCTGATATCTTGTAAAAACTGTTGTCCCTTTCTCCTGCCTTTAGATCTTTTGCTTTTCTGAAATGCTAAATCTCCAACTGTGACCCTTCAGCAAAACCAGTTCACTTCATCAAATGAATCCTGTGACTTTGATTATGTAGGAGCTTACATTAAAGGGGTCCAAAGTAAAGCAGACAAGGAAATGTCTTAGTGATTTGCAGCAGTGCATTGAGAAACAAAAGGAAATGGATGGCAGAGATAAGGAAAATAAAATAGCCACAATTTTTTAATAAGGGGAATGGAATTTCCCCTGAGGGTCTGTGTTATACTGCTTTTTAGTAAAACACAAGCAAAACTCATAGTGGTGGAACTTAAATACAAAACATTGCCAACTTTGACCAGCACAATGGAATTGCTAATAGTCAGAAAACGCTGACATGAAGGCATTACCACCACATTTTAAGCTCTAGATAATAGTGTGTCCAACAAAGAGTTGGCGATTATGTATTTAACATAAAACTAAAAGTACTATGCCCACTGCTGCTATGACATGTTCTGCGACAGCAATATATTTTGCCCTCTGCTTTGATATTTTAGTTGTGGAGTTCAATTATGGCACAAACACTCTGTTTTTTTCTGATTTGTCTACACTGTATTTTGCAGTTTTAAAGAACAAAATCGTCCATGAATTATGGGAATGAGGCTAGTTGTATCTTCCATGGGGCTGTTACTTAGTATCAGTGTGCAAAGCAAGGTCAGGATGTTTACAAAGGGATCTGGTTAGCACGTGATACCAGCACAGACTGTATAGATCAGTGCAAAAAATCATTCAGACTTTCTGACAATCTCATCTGTAAATTCTATTTACTGTTTTCCATATGGATTTTCTTGTAGCCTAACGTTAAGCGATTTAGAGAATGAGGCTGATGCTTGGGATTTTGGTTACTTTTCTGTTTCGGACATTTTTATAGGAGAAGCGTGTTTGATTGTTATTCCATTTGCAAACTCCTTCACAGAAATGATCCAAACAGCCGTCACAGAGCTGCTGTCTTGTGTGAAATCCAGTAAAGCTATACAGCAATGCTGCTGATTAGTAGAGTTTCTTTGTTGCTATTAAAGGTTAGAGCAGCTCCCAGGCCACGGTACATCTCATGTGGTTATTTTTTTAATTCCTTCAGCCAATAACTGTACAAACCCCTCAAAAAGGTTGTCTTACTGGTAACCTTTCAATATCATCTATTTTCTTGTAGTGTTGCCAAAATGACTGATTATACTTTTAACAATGATAGAAGTCTATTTTACTGCTCTTTCACCATTTGAAAGATGCTGAGGGGATTTTGGTCAAAGTTTCCACAAAGATTACTTCTCTAACTGAGACCAGCATGGATGACATCAGCCCAGTTAAAAAAAGTTCAGTATGTGGAAAGAAGGAGTTCAGGACAAAAAGTGTCCTGTGGCCTTGAGGGAGAAATGAATCTGGCACAAATCTGAAGTAATTTCAGAGATGGTTTGCAGGAGCCCTAGTTGCACTAGCCCAGAAGGTTTCAGCTGGAGGGAGCCAGCACATGGTCCAGCCAAGTGGGAATCAGCACCTGGGGCAGGAGAGTAGGATGGGATGCAGGCAGACAGGGGTGATGCTCCTTACAGAAACAGAAATGTCATGAGCAAATAGGCTGGATGTCCTGGGAAATTGTGAAAGGATGCATAGACATCAGTCCAGAAGAGTCCATTAGATCATCTTTTCCTCATTGAAGGCCAAATGTGATTTTAAAATACCTTTTGAGAACCACATGGTGGCACAATCCTGACTATTAGCAAGTCTATGTTTTCAGTAAGGCACCGATACCCGGGAAAAAAGGGCCAGGTTCAATTTCAAGGCTCTTGTAGTAAAACCACACTCACTCATTATCTAATAATGTTGGAAATCCAATTACAATGTCTCAGATCTAAAACATGACGAATACTTCCCACTTGCATGCAAGTTAGAAAAAAACACTGAACCATGGGGCCCTCAAGACTTCCCTCATTCCAGCTGTTAGATGTCCAGAATGGCCTTCCCCTGTGCCCTCTCCCCCCTGCCACCCCCGTCCTCCCCCTTAGGAGTTCATGGGACCCTGTCAGCATCAGCAGAACTGACCATCTCTCTCTTTCACTGTGGATGGTGAGTGGAAGAATGATGGAGAACAGCAACAGGCAAAGTAACAGGACAGTCCCCGTGAAATGGCATTCAGTCCTGCTTCATGGAGACAGGATATGCAGCAGGTTCTGGGGATGGGGCAATGAAATGTGGACCAGAGCTGGTGATGGCAAGTTGTCTCATCCAGAGAAGCATGGCAAGTGTTGCAAAGCCGATCCTGGGCAGGGTAAAATCTGATCCTGATCCAGCCTGAGGGTGAGTCAGTTGCCAGTGCTGAACCCCAGCTGCAGGATTTCAGCCACATCCACTTTGTGGCTGAAATCCCCAGGAGCTGCCTTCTACCATTGCACACCCAGAAAAGCATCTGGACTCTGTTGGGAGATGTCAAGACCAGAGAAGCCACCATTTCTTCTGCTTGTTTATTCTGGTTGTTAATCTTCTTTCACTGATTAAAAGTTTATAACTCATTTCTCAGTTGAATTTGCCTGGAGTTAAGTCCCAGCTATCAGTTCTTGTTATACTTTTCTCCCCTGGATTAAAGAGCTCTGCTGTGCTTAGAATTTCTGCCCATGATGGTATTTATGCTTTGTAATCACATCATCCCTTGATCTTTTTGATCAGGCCACCAGGCTGAGCTCCTCAGTCCCAGAGAGATATCTCAGAGATAGCAGTGCTAAACAGAAACACTAATCTTGTGCTAGACTGGCTCCATGCACTACTGAGTGCATGGGACCAGGTTCCCCTGTTTAACGTTACTGACACAGTAGCACAGGCCATGAATATGGGTGATGGTTTGGAGATTAAATTGTCTGTAAGGATTAAAAACAGTCCCTAGTCTCTGTAAATGTATTTTTTTTTCAGTGAAGAGGATCAAACTTCAAAACTTTTTGACTTCTCAAAATTTCTCCTCTTTGTGAATTGTACAGGTGTTTCTTTCCGCTTTACTTCTGCTTTAGTCACCCTTCTTCATCCTTCTGCAAACACAACAGTATTTATTGTCTTATCCTGGTTTAGATTAAACTACACTGAAGCTGCCAGCTTCTCCCTCAGGATCTGTGTATAAACAATTGTGTTTCTTTATGTAAGCCTTGGGATCAGTAGCTGTAACAGCAGGACTCCAGCGGGCAGGGAGCACAGCCAGGAGAGGACCTGCTCCATGGCTGATGGCGAGTACCTGTCCCTAGCCTGCATACGTAGGGGAACAGTGACGGTGGGTGTGTGTCTGGGTGTGTAAAAGAGGGATGCAGGGAGCCCAGAAGCAGATGCAGAGGAGAGACAGGGTGGCAGCTGGCATGGCAGACCACACAGGGTGGCTTTGACAGAAGGAACAATTTGGGAGGGCACCATAAGAAATTTCATTTTGAATTGTCCCTGGTGGCATGAGTCATCCTGTCTCCAATACACTCTCTGTAAGTCTGTAAAGAGATTGCATTGAAGAAATAACTAATTCATCTTCATTTTCTTCTTCTAATAAATATAATCTGCAGGATCCAAAAATCTGTCTACATACTCAGGTTGGAAGAAGGTAGTGACTTTGACAAAATAAACAGGGGAACTGAGTTTGCAGTGATACCTTTAGCATGGTTGTGTTGGTACTCTGGGATGTGTCTTGCATCCACAGTGCAGATGGATCTGACATCCCTGTTTTGTTCATTGGAGTTGGGGGTGTGGGGCTTGATATCATGGAGGAGATCGTGGAGCAGAGGACCAGCTCTCTTCTCTCACCTCGTGGTTGTCATATTAACCCTTTTAAGCCCCTGTAATAGATACAGAGATAATTTGGTCTCAAACAACTTTTCAGAAAATGACAGCAAAGCTCGAAGTTTCACTGTAGGCTGGCTGGCTGGACACACAGCTGGGTTTTGAGGTGGTACATAATACTGACTCCAGCTGCCCCAGCTGCCTTTCTCCCAGCCCCATGCATGCAGGGAGATCATTCAGCAGCTCTGGTCACACACAGCCCTGCTCTTGGTGCTGAGCCATGGCCTGATAGCTTGCAAAATCTCATGGCCCACAAGCCACACATAAGCCAAGTGTCTGTCCCTGTTCTAGCAGCAGGTTCCTGACTGCTGACTGATCCCCTGGTATCACTTTCCTCCCTTGCAGCTGAAAATAGTGATTGCAGCATCAATTAATTCATTTATTTTGCTGCTTTTTCTTTTTCTGTGAGAATGAGTGAATTCATTTTTTTAAGGTAAGGTAGTGCAAAGACGATCAGTGTTATTGCATAGCAGCAGTAACTTAAAAATATCCCAGAAGAGCCCTTTCTTTCTCTCTCTCTCTCTTCTTTGTGAGTGGAAAAAGTGTTAAAAAAAAAATCTCCTAATTTACTTGTAGGCTGAGATTTCTGCCAAGTGAATATTTATGTCCAGTTTGAAAGATGGGGAGTATAATGGAAGTGTTGAAATTTTCTCAAGCAATCTCAAGTTGTTTGATGACATGCCCTGCAAGGTCAGTCCTGTTTGCTGTTAAAATCAGTGGTAAAACTTCCTTTAAATTCATGGGGAAACAGGATCAGGCCCTTTATTTAATTTGTTTCTATCTTGGTAGGAGGTTTCTTGTTCCTCTAAAATGTGGCTGCAGATGATCTCATGATCCCTGTCGTTCATGTGTGCTGGCGAGGTCCTCAAGCAGTTACAGTGCTCAGACATGACAGCGTGCCAGCTTACCTGCAGTCCTCGTGTCACCAGAGGGGCTGCAAGTTGGGGGTTAGTGTTTTTTTCATAAGGATTATCAAATTTCCCCTGCAAACACTGCCCTGTAGAAATAAATGGAAAATTTGCTTTCATCAAGAAAACAGAGAAAACGTACTTTATGCCTTTCTTAGGATTTCAGATGGATATGGTTGAAAGCAAGTGCTTTACTTGATTTCCAAGTAAAAGTTGAACAGGACACCTAGATTTTTGCCTTAAGTGAAGAGGCAGACTATCTGTCACACCTTACACAAGACGGTTGCCCTGTGTCCTCAGAGCTCTGCTATGAGTCAACTACATATTTTTCTGAGGAAGTTACCAGAGCTCCTATGGGACGTGATCCTTCACATCTAGAAGTCAACATAGTTCCCCTGTGTTTCCATACTTGCTCCAGGACTCCAGCTGCCATTTGACTATTTGAGATATCCATCAACTCCAGAAAACACACAAAATGTGCAGCTAAATCACAGATTAAAATTCTAGATACTGCATAGAAAATGCCCAGATTTTCCTTAGAACAGGAACAAATAGAATCTTCCAAAGATTAAAGTATATTTTTCTGTTAGGAACTAGCATATTTATCTGAATGAAATGTTTTTGGTGAAGTGAGGATCATCACACATTTAAAATGTCTGTCCTTGGCATACATCTCTAGACCTGGGCTTGGATTTCAAAGCTCGGCAGTGTTAGAAGGTAAGATTTTGATTCAGATCCCATATACTGACAACAAATAGGTCGCTCTGATTTTTTTTCCTCTTTTCTCCTTTTAAACACAAGAACAGCCACCACAGCATAATAAAAAAATACTCCTTTGTAATTTTGTACTTTCCCAAGCGTTCAAAGAAAATGACAGAGCCAATGCTCATCTGCGGTGGCAGCCACTTCCACCACAGTTTCTCTTTAACCCTCTCTGTCCCTACCTTGAGTCCTCCCAGCTGCAAGTTGCAGCCATTCCCACACCAGACATCTCCTTCCCTGGCACTGTGGCCTTTCCACAGTGGACAAACCTTTCGTGTGTGTGCAGCACTTTGAGCTTCCGCAGGAACAGCTTACACTACTAAGCGGATTTTACCTAGCAAGATTCTCACTGTGCTTTGTTGTGTTTTTATTATAAATACATAAACAAGAGGCATTGGAACACTTGCAAATTTGCATCTGGTTTTGAGGTCTTCCCTTTTTCAATTTCTTTGAAAATTCAAGATAAATCAGCTGTGTCTAAGGGTATTGCTATCTACCCTGCTCCTGACCCTCACCCCACTGCCCCATTCAAACATGCACAGAAGAGACCCTGGAGAAAATCTTTTGAAGCTGGATCCTAAATCACATGTAAAAATGGAAACTCAAATCTGATTAAAAAAAAAAGCTATATTGTTAAAGTTATTTTAGACCTTGTGGAATGCATGGGGTTTGCAAACACTAACTGAGAAGCATTGTGCTGTGAGGAGGAAGCTCTCCCCTTGCAAGAGAGGAGAGGCAGCCCCTGTCAGGACAGCAGGGCTGGGACTTTCTCACAGGTCATATCCTTCCACCCACTCAGTCAGGCCTCATCCCTTGCAGTGCATTGTCCAGCCTTCCCTGAGGAGAGAAGAGCAGAGACTTTTCAGGTACTAGGCTGATATAATTCATACCCAAAGCAAGAAGGCTCTGTTTTTTGTAGGGTCATTCCCAGAGAGGGATCTCCTGTCAATAGCCCTGGAGAAGGACTTGCAGACCCTACAACACTTACAGGAGTCATTGTCCCTTGATGCCACTTGAGATCTCTCTAAGTCCTGGCCAGGAACAATGAATTGAAATGGTAGGTCCTGCCACTGCAAGGATCCCTGCTTTGCTGGGACATCGCAGCTGAGCACAGTGTGCTGAGTGTGCAGAGGACCATGTAATGCTCACCACTGGAGGGGCCCTGAGCCTGCTGGCTGCATATGCTGCACAAATTACTTACCTCACCTCTGCACAGGAACCAGGCTGTGGTTACAGTGATTCAAGCTCCACAGCAGCCCCCCACAGGAAGCAAAAACCAGCTAATGAGTCCATCTGCAATAGTGGGGAGGCAGGGGGGAATCTGAAGGCAGAATCTTGTCCCTCAATTTGGAACGTATTCAGGTTTCAGTGGTTAACACCATTATTTTTGCACAAAATGCCTGGGGACTTCAGACAACCACATGTTTATATGATCATTGGAATTGTCTTCTCCCTCCACTTCTGTTTGTTCAGCCTGGTCGCTACTCTGCCTTCACAGGCTTCCTACTTTACAGTGGCCCAGAGTCACAGGGATGGTTCAGGGCTGAACCGAGCAAGTCCTGTTACCTAGATTCATCAGGATATTACATTGATTAATGGTCTCAAAGGTTCAGGGAAGAATTGCTACCATGGAAGGTGCTTTCAGCTAAGATAAGAGACTGCAAAAAGTTTGGGAAGGAGCTTTTTGAAGAACTTTGAAGGACAGAGAGAAATCTTCAAGGGCTAGCCTGCAAGCTGATGTGCTGTTTACTGGTCATTTATTTTTCACCTGAGATATTTTACTGTAACACTTTTTCTCTGTGCCTCTGTGCCTTCACAGTCTCTCCTGTGAAATGGTTTGCAGAGACTGAAGCAGTGGAAGTTTGTCTCTCCATTCCCACCCAAACTGCAGTTGTGGTTTCTACTCTCCAGAGTGGTTGTGCTTTGGCTGTGCTGCCTTTGGGCAAAGGGCAGCCATGCCCCTTCAGAAACACATATGAGCCCTGCCAAAGAAATCATCCTCAAAGTCCCTCACTCCTTCCTTGTGGATTTCTTGCGATTCCTTTGACACAGATAATGTCTTCAGTTATGTTATTCAACAGCAGATCTGTGGGGAGAGAAGCACAGCCCCGTGAACTTGCTTGAGGGCATGACACCAGCCTGGAGCAGAATTTGCTGCTGGGTGCAGTAAGGGCCGAGCAATCAAGGACCAGCAGGCATTGGTGTGGGGCTGGATGCTGCTCATTTTCCCCAATGCCGGGCTGCCATCAGCTTCATGTGCTTGAGTGCTGCCACACAGGCTCCCACATCTGCTTCTGCATGGCCAGTAACAAATACGGATGAACATTTTCCCTGCAAATGCTTGTGTGCCTACCTCTGTAATCACACATGAGGGAGATGGAAGGAGTGGGGAAAAATAGGAGGCAGACCCACCTATACTTATGATATTTTAAACCCTTCCTGCTTGCTGTCCTAAGGGAAAGAAAAAAAAAATTATAATGAAGGAGATTTCTCTCTATCCAGAGAAGGAGTGTTTGGTCTGATCAGGCACAGGAAGTCCATTCCCAGCCTCCCAGACTTTGGATTTTCTCATATAGCAGAATGTCTGCTGGTCAGACACAACAAAACCCTTCCCAAGCCTGCCTGGAAGCTCCATACTGATGGCCAAGACCTGGATCTGCCTGTACAGCCCTGAGTGACCACTTTCCCAATTAGTAACTCCACCACATTTATCTCACCCAGCCCCATATCACAACTCATCCAAATAAGGACTGCTTATCTTTCCCCACAGTCAAAACACCCAGAAAGGCCTTGTGTCTCTAATATCCCAGGAGAGGAAAGGATGGATATGGGGCAAGGGAAAGGAGCTAGCCTAGAGGTTCAAGGTGAAACCCTGGAGAACATTTGTGGGCAGTGATGCTACAGTGCCTGAGAAAAATGTCTCTGGCTTTGGCCATGATGTCTCACACCCCAGCCTCAGGAGTCAGTGGAGCTACCCACACCCTGCACAGAGTGAAAGAGAACCTGGACCCATCAACCCCAGCTTCCTGTGGGCACAGATTTTGGGTTGCCCAGATTGGATCCTGCATGCCCCCTCAGCTGCATTTTGGCCAGGGGGTGAATTTAGGTAGAGCAGGAGGGCTCGGTCATCTGTCTCCACTTATGGGGCTAACTCTGGAGGAGCAGTAATGTAGTACCCCTGCAAGCCATCCTGCAGCAGTTTTCCAAGGGGCTGTGACCATCAGCGCACCACAACTGGCTGCTGAACTGGAAGATGCTGCAGTTGACACTGCTGTCTGCTGTAATACTCTGAGCTGTCTTGTTGGAAGTGCTCTCTTAAAAGGCCATACAGAGCCCTGGACAGGAGCTGAAGGCACTCAGACTGTGCCACAACTGCCATCCACGGGGACAACGGTAGCCTGGAAGGAGAGGTTGTGGGTGGACAGGGGACTGAAGCTCAGAGTTGGTGAGGCTGTAGTCCCTGTAGCCTTCCAGCCTCTCTTCCTGGAGCATGTGAGCCAGCTCACACTGACTGAACACCTCTGACCAGCAGCAGCAGCAGCAGAACCTATTCCTGCTGGTCCTCATGCATTGGGATCCCCAGGACAAAAGGTAAAAACAAGCTGTAAAGGCAGTAAAGCAGAGTCAGACACCCAGGGCCAGCTCCCCAGCGGGCAGTGACATGGCTGGCTCTGGCGACCCCGGGCTGTTCCCACCGGCTGTCGGGGTTTGCACAGAGGCACACACGTACACAGTGTCTGTGCTGGACAGCCTGGGCCACAAACAGGTTTTATCAGTGCAGACGTGAAGAACACAGAGCTTCAGGCGCTGCCATTTGGCAGCTTTCTGATGTCAGGGGTAAGAGGTCAGGGGTCCCATGGGAACTGGAAAGCTGACAAATGGGACCCACAAAGGGAAGTGCTGCATGTTTTACCTGCTCAGACATCTTGGCCTCTTACCCTGGTGTTGGTCAGCCTTTAGCAGAAGCTGTGATGTGCACTGACCTCATTGCTCTTGGGAAGCCATTCCCAAACTCACTAACCCTTAGCCCTGCTTTGCACCCTTCACCTTTTACACAATCATCTGCACACACATCCTACAAGTACAGGGGTATTGTCTGAGAGAAGGCTTCAAATCTACACTTTAACAAACAGAATAAAATCCTTTCCTTGGAGTTATTCCTCTTTCATTCCTCCTTTCTTCCTTTCCTCCTTCCTCTTTTACCACACCCACCAGGCTGCTGCTCTTGGCCATGAGGTGCAGAGCAGCCCCACAGCTCCAGCAGGCTCTGTCCAGGTATCCATGCATCCAAAGCCATTTGCAGCCCTGCAGAGCAGTTGGCAGGAAGGGGTCAGAGACAAGGGGTACCTCCAGGGCTGCCTCAGGCAATTACCTCTGTGGGTAAGGGCAGTAGGGGCTGCTTAATAAAAAAGCCATGTATATCAAGAGAAATCAGTACCTCCAGCAGTGGAGCTCAGCACCAGACCTGGGGTGGGCATCCCAGAAGGGTGTTACCTGGCAACTGCTCACCCTTCCAGAATCCTGCTACCCTTTCACCAAGGGATGAAGCTCTGTGAGTCCTGCCCCATATCATGGGAACCAGCACAGCCAGGGAGCATTGCAGCTGTGGCTGTGCTTTTCAGGGACAGCCCTTTGTGGCTCATTTTCTCTATCACCTGAAAAATAATCCTGCAAGTGGGTCTACCAGCAGGGGTGTATTTTATATTTTGAGCTCATATTTAAGGATATTTGCACAGAGAAATGTCACTTTCTCACTGAGAATAATAACAGAACAGTTTCCAATGACTCTAGTCGGACAGAGATGGGATCCCATGGACAAAACTCAAGTAAATTTGGTTTTTAATTTCTACAAGAGGTTGCCTACAAATAAGTGTCAAACCAAGAATTATCACGCAGATCAATTGAAGAGTAGAGGCAAGACTTATTACACATTTGGACTGGGTTAGATGTTTTAAAGACAGCTATCAAGAGTGTCTTCCAGTTAAGGCAGTAAAAAGAAATACGAACATGCACATTTTCCTCAGGTTTGTGGCAAGACCCCAAAGAGGCTTTCTGTACACCCCAGAGTGGTCAGTGCCTGGTACTGATGTGTCAGCATCTCCAGCTGAGTCACTTCTGCCCCAAGGGCTGGTACCACCACAGAGCTGAACCAGGGCCTGGCCACACAGCATGGTGGAGGTGTTTATTTACTCTTGTTTTACCATTCTGCTATCTCTTTGTTTTTGGCCATGAATACTAACAAACTCAGTGAAAATTAGAAAATCCCCTAGAAGAGGAGCAGCAAAAGGAACCTCCTTTTTATGGAACCATTAGCTTTAATGTAAACTCTAAATATAATAACAAGGCTCCATGATGACATTATTTTCTCATCTTAATCTCAAAGTACTTTTTAACAAGCAAAACAAGGTTTCAAATGTATCCGTGATATCTCATCTGGATTAAATATTAATCATTATGCCAAAGTAATAAATACAGAAATCCTGCCTAGTTATTCAGACATGCAAATCCCTAATTGTGTGGGAAGCTGCTCAGATGGGTTTTAGTTTCAGCAGGAGATAAAATGCCACAGAGCCAGTACAGTGTCTGTGTCACTACAAGATTTACAGCCTGATTCCCTGCCTGGAAACAAAGGAACAAATAGCTGTATGTCATGCACTGAACTGAAACATTGTGGATTATGTTATTACTCGAGTTTCTACAGGACTTCTCAGTGGGGGAAAAAAAATTCTATTAACTCTCTTTTACAACTACCAGCAGGGCAACATGAAGAGAATAATCTCCTCCATTTATAGGGTCTGGGGGCCTTAAAACATGAATAGCAGGCCAGGAGCTTTGTCACAAGGTCTGGCTGTTTCCTTTTCTTCATAAAATTCCTATCTCCATTAATCAGTGTTTATTTTCCTTCTGCTTTTTAATTTGCTTAATGGACTTCAGTTGAAGTCTCTCCTAGAAGTCAGAGGAAAGTAAACCCTGATAAATCCTTTGGGACTTAATAGTCACAGTTAAGCACTTCTTTGGATTATTTTGTCTGACTTTCATCTTTGCTGCTGCAGAAATGTCGGCTGCCTAGTACCACAACCCTAACCCCATGACTTAAGAGCCTGGGAAAGAACTGACAAAAGATATCCCTCTTTCTTTCTTCTTCTGCTGCATGGAAAGACTAGATTTAAACTCGTGAAAGGCAACCAGGCATTTGCCCCACACAGAAAGCATGTCAGAGGCTCAATGCTCTATAAGCTGCCAATCTCTACCAGTGTCTCCCATCCCCAGGCTTCAGTTTCCAGGGGGGGAAGGAGGAAGATCCAGCTGAACAGGAGCTGCTGTGCACTGTACTGAACCCAGGCTGAGTGCTGGGGAGCACAGCCTGATCTGGGCATCTCCAGCCTCAGATCTGTGAAGCCAGATACTGCCACTGTACTGGAGATACCAGCTGCTCTTCCATCACGCAGCCTGGCACCATCTCGCCTCAGCTCCCAACAGAGATGGGGTAAGGAGGGTGTTTCAGATCCCAAGCCTCATGTGGAATCTGCCCTCTGGCAGCCCATAATGGGCATCAGAGCCCTCCTGCAGGAGAGTAGACCTGTGACATTTCCTTGTTCCCAATCCTACTGGCATCATCTGCTCAGTAATGTTTCATGTCATTAATCTATTATTATTTTCTTTTCAATGAGTAGGCTTTGAATGACAGCCAACATCAGTATTAGTCACTAAATACCTTTTTATTAGGAGTCCAAATTCTATGTGTTCTAATTTATATATAACTTTCTATGTAACAGATTTATTTTTTCACAACATTTATTCCTACAGGATTCGCTTACTCAGAAATTGCACTGTGTAATTAGGTCCCAACTGCCTATTTCTAATCCTGAACAAAGGTTCACTTTATTGTTCATTTCAGCAATTCACTTCTTCATTTTACTGCTTCCACGTATGATAGATATAATTAATTAGGTCCCATTCCACCAACCTCTCTATTTTCTTTGTCTAATGATCAGAGGTTTTAAAAACGCTCCATGGTTTTGCATGTTGGTGGAGCAATTTAGAAGTCCATCCGTAGTGAAACTAAGACATGAAGCAAAGGTGAACACTAAGAGCTGAGCTCCTCTGACTGTCAAAACCTGATGCAAATGACTAATGGGCCCATTGACTTGTAATTCATATTTTACTTATATTTTGGCCCAATCTGACTCTAGAATGAGGGTAAATTGTTCCTAAAGAAAATTTCCAGGCTCCTGTTTTTGTTTGACCAGCGAAGGTAATTCTGGACATTTTTATGAAACACACCATCATATGCCAGAAGAAAAGTGGAACCACTGGCAGGCCCCATATCACAGTATATCCAGTCTTGACTACTTTGCCTTGCATCTGTTTTTCAATCCTTGGTTTAGAAGGGCTCAGCCTCCAGTGTGCTAACTATAAATCTCAGCAATTCCTTCATTATAACTCATCTTATCTGAGTGTCCTTCTTCTGGTACCCAGTGGTCAACCACAGCACCGCTTCAGCTTGCTGCTTTGTAGTGTCCTCTGTCAGCAGTAATGAGAGATGAGGGGCTGGAAGTCAGCACGGCGAGGGTGTGTAATTATACAACTCCCAGGCATGAAGGCCTTATTTAAAAGAGGGATCCAACCCTTAAGGATACTGGCAAACACACTGTAGTAGCCTCCCAAGGAAATGTGCTATTTGGAACAGCTGAAGGCTTTGTCAAACTGTGGGGTCTGACACCTTGGCTACACCAAGCAGATAAACCTTGCTGTGCTTGAAACCAGGCAACTCAGGGCATAGGAGAACATAAAACTCCACCAGATGCAAAATGCACCCGAGAAGCTGGGTAACTATGCTGGTGGTTTGCTCTGCAGAGGATGGTGCCGCCAGTGTGCTTGCTGGTGACATCCAGGCAAGCAGGGATTAGGGGGCCTGAGCAGCCAGTTGCACAAGCTGATACATCTCCTGATATTGGCTGGAGACAAATAACCAGGAGTCCTATTTTGGAGCTCCCAGTGGTGGAACAAAGGCGAAGATCTTGTATCTGCTTCTGTGAAACACCAAGCAAGGAGAAGCTACACAGCTTGGCCAAGATGACAAAGAGAGACTGGACTCTGCTCAGATGAGCCACTTTCCATTGGTGGACAGGAGCTCTTGTGGATTATTAGTCTGGCTCACTGATCCATGCTCTGATGTCTGGGATTCTGCTAACAAAATTATCACATCTAGTCAGAGTCAAAGCTGCTTTGTGGGAACCATGAGTTTCCTGTCTTCTTTGCATTTGTGAAGAAAGACTTTGTCATGTTCCCAGGGTAGAAGTCACAATTTGCATTAGGAAAATATAAACAAAATGAAAAGATCAGCCCCATGACAGAGCCCACACAACAACAGATTCAGGAAAGTACTAACTAAATGCTTCACAGTAGGCAGATTTTGATTTGTAAGCCTTTTTGGTTTCAAAATACAGTGCTCTCTCTCTTTCATCTCCCAAACCAAGTCAATACAGAACAGAAACATAGCTTTTGGCAGTCTTAATTTTTCAACTCAACTTGTTTGTGTTCTTTCTTAGAGCTTGAAGCAGAGCAGTAGCAAATTACATTACTGCTTCTCAGTTTGTTACACACTTGACCATGTTTTTTCAATAAAAATGACACCACTTAACTTTGCTGGGTCAGTAATGAAGCAGCAAGAAAGATTTCGCTTGGCAAGAAAAAACAGCTAAGAATCCAGAGCTTCTTATGACTAAAGCAAAATAAAGGATTTAGATTAATTATACTATTTATGAACTCTAAGCTCTTCCTTCAATTTCTGTTTTATGATGAAATGTATCACTGTGACTACTTTAGGCAGTCTTCCACACGCTATGGGAATATTTTTCCCACTATGCCCAGCAATGGTGGTGTGCAGACACTGCGGAGCAGAGCTTGTCCTTGGGGTACCAACGGGAGCCTTTGTGTCTGTCTAACTGAGGAAGAGGTGTGTCCCTTTGACATGGACTAGTACCACAACCTGACACAAAGAGCTCTGTTCAGAGATGGTCAGCTGGATGGAAGGGAGAGGGATGGGTTGTCCATTGCTTCTAGGGCCATGTCAGCTTTGTGGAAACAGCTATGCAACTTTTCTGAGGACTCAGATGAGGACTCATCACCATCCTGTTTCCAGCTGAGGGATGAGTCAGCTGAACTGGTCCTGAAGATACTGGTTGTGTTCTCTGAGGAAAACCTCAAGGGTAACAGGCACTCTATCGCTTCTGTGAAGAGAAAGCTTATTTCCAATGTGTGTCAGACATCAAGACCCAAATATTCCTTCACATAAGCCTGCTTTTCTCTCATCTTCCCATTATTTCAATCTCCTGACATTAGCATCTCTAAATGTGTCAGCATGTTTAGAAACAGATAGCAGCAGGTCTTGCTTGCATTAAAGCTGGCTAGGTGGCATCACAGCACACCTGGCAAGAACAGCAACCTAAAAATAAGTATTATGTCATGACATTTCCAGTGGGTCCTTGAAGTCAGGCTGCATATGCTCCTGAAGCAGCAGCTCAAGCTTTGAAGAAGGTGCTAACTCAGCCCAAGGCAGGGGGGCTAGTGGGTCCTGTGCTTGCAGGAGCACAGCCCTGTCTGGGCTAGGGGTTTGTGTCCCCATGGGAGCAGATAGTCCCGTGCAGCCTGTGCCAAGGTGCAGATGCCATTCACCCTTTTCCAGGAGATACGCAGACCTCTGTCAGGCGGGCATGCACTACCAGGCAACGACGAGTTTGTGGTTTTGGAAGTGCCCTGCCACATCAGCTGGAGCAGAGCACAGTGCCCAGGAGCACAGGGACCAGGGGTTGGCATCAGCTGCTGCACCCTTTTGTTTAGGCCAGGGACTCCTGCTTGGTGCCACTCTACACCAGGCCAGCACCAAATCCTTGATGCTTTTGCAAGGCACCAGCACACGGGCAGTGCAAAAGGCTTGCAACAGACATAATTACACCTCTTGCCTAAAAGTGCCTCTTTTCTGGCCTACAAAAACTCTCCTTCATGCACTATAAATATTTGGGGAGTGACATTGGTTTCAGCAGCATATAACGGCAACAGCACTGAACCTTGTTACTTGGAAATGATCTATGTTGACAACCACACTTTGGCTTTGCCTTGAATTTTATTTTCTGTAAATGCCTTGGCATTTTTTCTGTAGTGTCAGGATTTTTTCTAGTCACAATAGTCTGTTTCATCCATATCCTTATCTCTTAAGAACTATGCTTTAGTTGTGGAAGGATTGTTGGTGCTTGTCTGAACTCAAGTAATTTTAGTGTAGAGGTTAAAGGCAACATTTTGGTTTATAGCTGAAGGGGATTTTCAGATATAACTTCAGAAAAGAAGTTCATCCACAGCTGGTTTTAGCTGACAAACTGATATTACTTTATTATTATTATTATTATTATTATTATTATTATTACTATTTAACTTTCTTCAATTGAAGTTATTCAACTAAAAACCTTAATGTAAGAATCTAGGAGTATTTGCGTATACACAGACAGACATATGCAGGCATGTATGTAAACACACACCCACAAAACCTTTATTTTCAATTCAAACTATTTCCTGATACTGAAAATGCGGAGAAAAAAAATCAGTTACATCATGAAATCTCTAGAATTAATGACACCCTCACATTTTCAATTGATTAATGGATCAAGTTTTTCTTGAACAAAATTTCTTAAAATGCCTTCATGCCTAAGACAGTCACTGAATGTGCTTTACCATGACTGTTCCCAATGCCTAAATTTCACATTCAAGAGAATACTGGAAATGTTATTAACATAGAAGGATATTTGAGTTTATTTGTGGTTTGGCAAGGGAGAAAACAATGTTTTGATATAATTTTTTTTCCTATTTATAAGGGAATTTAGTAATTTCGGAGACTGAATGTTTATCTATGTTTATCCACGAACACCACATGAGTTAACTGCATGAAATCTGTTCATACCACATGAGAAGTGGCAGGAGGTCCTCCTACAATTTTTTTCCCCAATAGAAAGATGAAGACAAATATTTCTGGAGTTTGTCCAATTCTGATGATTGGGAAAAAAAAAACCTCAGAGGCTAATTTGCAAATAAGGAAGCAGATTTCCAATTTGTTGTTTTGTTGGGGTTTTTTCATTTCATTTTCTTTTTCACCCCTATTTTGGTGGTGAAGAATGACACGGAAGAAGGCAATCAAAGAAAAATATTGCAACAAGCCACATTTTTGGGTCAGCCACAGCTTTCCACCTTTCAGTTTACACCAGCTCCGAATCTGGCCCCTTGGCACTAAGCAAGAAAGACTTTGTACATACCCTCCTATCAACATCCGTAAACATTAAAAGCTTTCTAGGTTACTCAAGGGTTAAAATTGTTCTAGTAAGCGTCCTTAATAAGGAATTCAGACGGTTTCTGTTTGGTTTTAATTATGACAGCCTTTCATATAGGTTGGAGGGGCTCCTGGCTCTGCCCTGTTGAGACATTAAAGGTCCCTTTGTTTAAAAGTTCAGAGCCAGATCTGAGATCGCCTGTAGTTCACCTTTAGGATATAGAAAAGTGCTGAGACATGGCAAGGTTTGATGCTGGTCGCCCCCGCAGTGGGAGCTGCGGCACAGGGTGCTGTCAGCATCGCGCTCCCTGCCGCAGCCTCCCTGCTCCGGCCGCGATGCTATCAGCATTCCTCGCTGGAGCCTGTCTGAGTGACGGCTGATTAATGAACTGGGGCTACAGCTATCTGTGAGAAAGAAGAATTGCCTATTTCACCCATGTCACGGCCTTAATTGGGAAAGTCTGACAGCATCTGGTTTGCTCCATGTATAGACACCAGATACACAAAAAGACTTTTTCCAAGATCGCTGTGATTTTCACTGATCTCTCCCCAGAAAGTACAACGACCAACCCTGGAATTTCTTTCTGAGGTAGAGAGTGAGGAAAGATTAACACAACCCTTCTCCTAATAACTTTTACAAAATTAAGCACAAAACACAAAGTTGTCTCACAAGCACTTTGACATGGAAAGTCTCATGCACTATTCAATCTGGAAAAATAACAATCTTGCAAGAAAATGCAGCAGAGATCTCTATTCTGATGACTGGAGAGCCCTTTAATTTCTGCTTTTACTTGAGATGTCTACCAGCTTATTAGCTTTCTCTTTACTTAGCTGGTACAAGAAAAGGCTGAACATCATTAGCCAAGACGGACCTGCCTGTGGCTGTAACCCTCTTTGTCCTTCACGTGCACCAACACAGGGGGCTGCTGGACCTTCCATGTTTCCACTCCAGCTACTGTTCAGTAAGCTACAGAGCTTGTCAGTGAGGGAACAAGTCTCCCAAGAAATTTGCTGGATTTGCTGATGTTACTTCCCAATTTCTCTTGGCAACCAGTTATTTTCTCATCTATGTTACACTTGGCACACGCTTAGCATTTTCCAGATGGTAGACATGGCCTTCAGTTTGCCTGAGAGAAAATATCACTGAATATATAAGGCAGCAGAAGTTCAAATCTGAAATCTGAACACAGCATAAAATCTGTACTGACATTAAATATCTCTGCCATATGTCACCTGCTGCCAGGTTGAAACATTTGAGGGTATTTCAGCTATGTAGAGAATAAAATTGTTTATGGTTGCACGCAAATAAAGACATAGCTGGCATCTGCCTGGGCATTTGGTTCTCTAGATGGTCTCCTAACTGATAATTCTCATACCAGTGATTTATGAGCTGTAGATGCCGCAAATTGTGCTTGTTTGAAGGGCAGTATTACATCAGTGTGTCAAAAAGACACTGATAGCTGTGAAGGAGTCTTCAGCGGCTAAAATGTCAACTGGCCTATTCTGCATTGATAGCAACTTTTGTAGGAAATTCAAGATTTCTGCCACGTTGGTGAGTCAGGATATAAGTATGCTGCCTCATCTTCTAATCCTCTGCCAAATCAATAAGTTCTTCTCAAGGATAGGATTTTCAACTGCAGTATAGAGAGATACCGTGGGAGGCATAATGTAAACTGAGCAGAGCCTTGGCTTTGCAAAACCTCCCTATTACCCCACAGCCACCTGCAGAGTGTGGCAGGAGCACTGCCATTTCTGCAGGCGCTGGGCCAGCCTGACTCCTAGTTCCCAAATTTGCTTCTTCAAAGGAAAATCTGAGTAGGGCATGTACTTTAAGAAAAAATCTGCTTTTC
Source organism: Neopelma chrysocephalum (assembly GCF_003984885.1). Taxonomy (NCBI): domain Eukaryota; kingdom Metazoa; phylum Chordata; class Aves; order Passeriformes; family Pipridae; genus Neopelma; species Neopelma chrysocephalum. Next base: position 814,302 of record NW_020897732.1, on the reverse strand, counting down.
TAGGAAACTGTATTTTGGCAAGATGAGCATGTCTGATGAGCTCACCTTGGTGTGCTATGCCACAGTATCTGAGATTGAATGAAAATCCCTGTCTCTGGCTGTGTGGTTGTTTTATCCTGTCGTCCTTTAGTGTAATGGCTGGCAGTTCAAAGGAAACATTTGAACCTCAAGTCTGTACACTCTCGGAACACATGCATCAGGCCAGCTTCTGGGGGTTCCTCATGGATCCCAGAGGAAAGCAAGGGACCTGATGTTTACCTTCTTCCATGTCCTGGCACTGCAATGGACTTAGCAAAGTTAAAATAGCATCAGTAGTATTTCCAGGTATAGTGAGACACAGCAGCACCCAAGGATGAGGGACCTCTGGGATGAGGGGCAAGGCTTTTTCTTTTCCCATAGCCCCACATCTGCAGCTGTTTATTCTCCTTAGGGGATGCTCCAAGGGGTTTGGTGGCACTGGCTTTCTGACTGCCCTGCGTACGTGCTATTTTTGCAGAATCTGTTTGCAGAGGCCTTGTTTCTCTCCCCTGGACCTGTGTTAAAAACTCCAAGCTGTTGGAGAACCAGAAGAGCACAGTCACAAAAATATCAAACAGAAAGGCAAAAAAGATTCAAGTCCCCTTGTCAGCTGACTTGGCTGGAATATGCTTCCATTTTCCCAGCACTCACAACTTTCTTCTATTAATCAACACACTGCTTCATGAAAGGCATAAAGAATCTTCAGAGAAGGTGAGGGTATTTCCATGGCCCTAGGAGAGGTAGCTGGACCCAAGGGATGAATACTTGCACAACCTTGGGACCCAGGTGGAAAACTGTGATGGTGTGGGAACAGCAACACCCTGGCTGCCTTCAGAACCACCAAGTAAATGTCGCCACTTTCTCAACTGGCAATGCTGTGGTAGCTCAGGTACTGCTGTTACCTGCAGCACTCTCACTTCCAGTCGTGGTTGTTTCTCATTTGAATAAAGCCTGAATGGGGAAAAGAGGGTTAGATTCAGTATTTCCATGAGGAAAGGAAGAGAGGGGTGAATTCATCCCTGATTTATGCCTTATGCACCTCTGCACATTGCGTACTGCATAGAACTCAACAGGGCTGAGTTTTTCCGAAGGGGCAACTTGCAAAATAAAGTTAAACATCTGCGTAGGAATGACAGCTTCATTACATACAAGGTAAAGTCAGAGGAACTTGGAAACGCTCTGTGCTGACCCAATGCTTGCTTTGCTTAGCTTTGTGTTCGAAGTGTGTGCGTAGTCTATGCTAAAGCCCATTTCAGCAATCTTCCCACTCCTTCCTAGCCACCTCCATGAAACCTATTTGGGTGGCAGGATTAATGCAGCCGAAGTGTACACATATCATCTGGGGTGGGCAGCCTGGTTTAGAGATTTCAGTTGTTGGACCTTCTCAGGGGAACTTTTAAGGAATAGTCTTAACAAAGCACATGGAGTCAGATTAGGAAAGTTCAGCCTTCCTTTGACTCCATCTGCCAGATCTTCATAGGCAGTTAGGAAGTGCTCTTCCTAATGGTGCCAGGGGGACAGCTGGAGGAGGCTTCACAGTGTCCACTTTTCAGTCTGATCTCAATGAACCTTTGTGGTTCCATCAATGCCAACGTGAGAACATTTCCTCTGAAGTCATTCGTGTAAACAGCCCAGGGACCAACTCAGAGCATTCATCTTTGTTCCACAGGATGGGGACAGTAGCCTCACTGTTGATTTATTTAAAAGAAGAAAAACAACAACAAAAAATGTCGCCAGGAAGTTACATGACTATCAGGAAACACTCACCAAAAGGACTGTGTTAAGCAGAGTATGCAAAGCCAGCAAACAAATCCACTATTCTAAAAAGTAACACTTTTTATTTGTAATTCTGACAGCACATTATACTATCCTGTAGGGGATGTCAACTTAGCTTCAAATCCATTTTTACCTTTCTAAAACATTTTTAAGCATGAAATATTTCTTTAGGACACATTACAGAAAATGACTGTAATATATTCATGCTTATGTGTTCCCATTTTGTCATTAACATTCTTTCCACTGTACCATGGCCAGGAATGGGTGCCAGATCCAGGAGTTCAGAAATTATTTCGGCATCATGTTGAAGCTCTGCTAATCGGGTGGTGTTCTGTGATACAGTGGGAAAGTCCAGGGATGTTAAGCTGAAGCACTTTTATACAAGCCTGTTGTGTCTTCCCATAATATATGTGCTCCCCCTCGAAACTCCGGCTCCAAAGATTTGCTGCCCTAAAATCCCTCTGTCCTCAAATAGGAGAGGTGGGAAAAATGTCTGGTAATGCCAGGAACATGGACATTATTCTGAGCAGGATGGAAAATGGAAAACAAAATTCATCAGCACTCTATTCAGCAAAGAATATGTCTATTCAAGGTCAAGGCTTTATTCTATGAGTTACATGCTGGAAGTTTTTCGTGGCGGGGAAGTCCCTCCAAATAAGGTACTTTCTGGGAAGGGAAAACCCACACTTTCAAATGAGAACATCAGTGGAGTGAAAATTTTTAACGCACTGTCTCGCGTTGCCAGCCCCTTGGCTTGGAGCAGAATCTCCTGCTCCACGCAATGCCCAATGCTCCTGTCAGAAGAGCACTTCTGCAGACACAGGAGAGCTGCTGACTCCCATGGCAGAACGAGACTGGCCCCAGATCTGAGGCATCAGGCACCCTCCTCGCTTTCACTGCCCTCATCAGCCCTGCAGCCAGGTTGGTACAGTGCCCCAGCTCCAACAGTAGGGGACAGCCAGGCTTTGTCCTTGTGCAGCCCAGCTGGTGACACCAGCCCTCTGTGCCAGCCCGGATTGTCTTCCCTGACTATCTGGAGAACTTTTGGATCATGTATAAACTCTGCCCCCATAAATCCTACAGAAAAGAAGGGTAGAATTCCCTTTCACCCATCCTCACTTCTTTGTGCTTTACCTCTTCCCTTGAAGAGTTTATTTGGGGTCCAGTTTAGTGAAACATCTTACTACACATTTTAGCACCCAGAAAAGCAAGCATAAGCTTAACTAGATCCTTAAGCATTACTATATCAGGGTCTGTTTGGTGTGTATTACAGTCCAGTGCCCACCCACCACTAATTGACTTGAAGGTGGGATATTGAAACCAAGAACTGGAGGGAGATCCTATTTCAATGTCCGGTACGAGTTAGCATGTCATTGAGCTTCTATAAACACAGGATTCAGCCTGGATTGCATCAGCACAAACCAGTTCAAAATATTCATTTGAGAGCAGAATATTTAATTTCATTAAAAACTGGAACTGTAATTTCACAGCTCTAATTATTATGAAAAATAAAAGCAGTGAGTCAAGAATGGACTCTTTTGTTTGAAATGAAATGTATCAATAGAAGAAAAATCTTGGTGGCATAAGTGATAAGAAGGTGTGCACAGTAGCTTAGTATTTGAGATATTCACTAAATAGGCATATTTTGGTAATGTATGGGAGAATATTCCCTGTAATTTTGCCATTAATCCAGACACTGCTGGTACACATTTGCCCAAAGCCACATTACTTTAATGCCTAGTTGAAATGTTCTAATTAAACATAATTTCCAAATGGGTTCTATTATTCATTTTTTGTTTTAGAAATATCCTTTACACACAGTCAGAGTGTTTTCTGTGTGAGCACCTCTGTCTCACACAGGGATGGGGACAGTCATATCTCATGTACTCCTCCAACAGACCAAAAAAAAATCTTTTTTCTTGTCCTCAGAAAGATTTAGCAGTTCCTTTCCCCAGCTCATATTGTCACAGGCTGTTGAAAAGGGGCCCCTCATTCCCTTTGCTGGTGATGTGACAGTTGCGGTCGCAAAGGTCTGGCAGCAGGTTGCAAAACTTTGTTCAGGTCTCTATGCCTGTTCAGGTCTCACTGCTGAATGGAGGCTCACCAGTGGGGAGATGCATACCATGTCCCCAGCAGTAATTTATTCGAAGGTTGGACTAGATGATCTTTAAAGGTCCCTTCCAACACAAACTTCCTATCATTCTATGACAACTCTTCATGTGACTGTTCCCTCTTCATCAGCACAAATCCTATTTTATTTCTTCTTTTTTTTTTCCCAAGAAAATATCTCCAAGCACATGGGCAGATAGTCTAAGACCTGCACTTGCTGTAAAAGAACTGCAGACAATAAAGTCACAAACTGCCTGTGGAGTGAGCCACACAATTTGGGACCAACATGACCATGTTTTTCAGTAAAAGAGCTTCTCTAAGCTGTTAAACCATGTGGCCAAGGTAGCGCTGACAAATCAAGTACTGCGGATTGATCAAAACAACTAACATCCATTACCGTTTGATGCTTCCTCAATGCCTGACACCTGTAAGATTAGTAGTATTGACTCTCCACCCTGGTAACTCTACTCTCCATCCTTATGCATCTTCCCTCCTCTTGTACTCAGTTGGTCACTCTTTACCTTCGGATGGAAGCTCCAGAAGGGAGAGTTCCTCAAAAGGAAATCAAGAAAATCTTGCCCTAAATCCCATCTATAACGCGTTTAAATCTCCTTAGAGGGCTGACTCAGGCTGTGAAGGACTGTCGGAACCTGTTCATCAGAAACACTATAAGAAAATTCCATTTGGTGTTCCTACAGTATTGCCTTTAGTCGCCAGGGAAAGTGACTTTGAAAACTTCATTGTGCCACTACTGATTCTCAGAGCAGCAGAAAGGCTACGTGGGGTATCTGTGTGTGAATGCTGCTGGTTAATACAGGAATAGGTTCATGTGGCTGCACGGAGTGGTGTAGGGACCTCTCCAGACCTTTCATTCTCTGTCCCTAATCTCTTGCACACCCTGGCATTTTAAAATACTGTCAAGCACAGCAGGATCCAGGTTCTCCAGAAAGCACTCTGGTCCAGAAGATAATAGTAGACAGGCCAGGTGAAATGCATCTAGACAGAGGGAAGCAAGGAGTTCTAATCCTCTGGGCATCTCCATAGCAAAGGAGAAAGCAGACCGCTCATTGAAGCCATACCTTTACTCTTCAGGATCACAACCACTGCCCAAGAACTGCTGCTACCACACATCTGCAGCTTAGAGTGTAACCAGGATTGTGTTGACAAGAAAAAGATCCACAAGGCTTCCTCACCCACCTGATCACTTTAGGTGTTATAAAGACCATGTCTTGCTGACAGAATAGCTTGGGATCAGGGCTGAATTGAAGTTGCATGTGGACTAATAGCAAAATAATTATCACTGGTATAAACCCTCTAGACAGCAAATCACCAGAGCTGCAAGACTGGATGGATGGGGTGTACCTGTCCGATCTGGAAGGCAGTCACCATGAGGATGTAACACACCCGGCCCAGGGAAGCCATGGTACAGCAGACTGTGGTGAGCGCTGTTGGACGTGCTTCGGTCCCTGTTGAAAAAATGCTCCTTTTGCCACCAGAGACTTCATTGCATTTCTCTTGCTACTCCTGTGACTGTTCACAATGCACCTGCCTACAGGTGCAGGGCTATGTGTGATGGAAGGAGATGCAACAACGCTCAGAATCAGAGACCTGTCCTGAATATCACTCCTGGATCTCAACTTATTGCTTAGATTTTGTGATTTTAAAACCAGAAGGGGTTGAAATACCAGTTCAGACAGTGCACAAGCTGGTCAAATCTGCAGATCACTGATAATTGCCAGAGATTTCACTTCTGAGCTTTCCCTGCCTCTGGGCAGCAACCTTGCAGGATTTCTTCCCCATTCTGTGGCACTCACGATCCACTCTTTCCCCCACCAAGATCCACCACTGACAATGCCTGGCCTGGGGTGCAATGATTAGGAGGAAAGATGGCAAACCTGATACTCCCTAGGGCATCACATCAGAAGGGACCGACCCCATTACTGGGCCCTCTATGGATCCTGCTATAGAAATACAAAACCCCTGGAAATGTTACAGGTATTTAAATTATTTATGAACCTAAAAGCTGGATTTCACAGGATTAGCACTACGGAATGCTCCCACTCTATCATCCTCACCACTCAGCTGGGAGAAGCTGAGAGCCCCTGGGTTGATTTTCTGAGTCACATGGAATAGCATGAGGGAGTAATAGTGAGACTCCCATTTAAACAGCACATTTTCCACAGACTAACTCTCTTGCTATTTCTTATTTCAATGACTATCAGGATGTGTAAAGCCAACCAGCTCTTCCTTCGCACAGCCCCCCTCATGGCCCTTGGCAGAGGCATTCCCACCTAGCCTGGGGAGAGAGGAGAAACCCTGCTGGGAGCTGAAGCTCTTTATTGCCTCCTGTTATCTGTGCGGGGGCAACTACAGGAGCTCCCATGGCTGCATACCCAGGACCCAGCAGATGGCACTCCTGGATGGTGTTTCTCCTGGATCATGGGCAGCATCTGCCTCCAGCTGCCTCAGCTGCCCCATCCCAGCTGCCCTCCTGGGAAGAGGGCTGCAGGGCAAGGCCCTGCTGTGCCTGGGCAGGCGGGGTGAGCTCTGCACTGCCTGTTTCATCTTGAAAACTGGTGTTCAAACTGCCTCGGGTGCAGGGCTGGGAACCCTTGCCAGCACCCCTAATGCAGCAGGCCAGTTTTCTGGGGGCCTGTGCTCCTCTGCAAAGAGAAAAAATCCAGGGCTTGGCCTCTTCAAAAGCCATTTCTGGCTTCTCCCAAGAGCCTCACTGGGTGAGACAGACTTTACATGAGAAGGCAAACCTGTGGATTGTTGGTTGGGCTCCACAGTAAATACAGCTTACCAGTGGGTCTGCAGAGGTCAGCAACTCACACATCAGAAAATCATGAAATCACAGAACAGTGAAGGTTGGATTGCACCTCTGGAGATAATCCAATCCACCCACCTGCTCACACAGGGTCAGCTAGAGCACGTTGTCTGGGACTGTGTCCAGTTAGGGTTTGTATATCTCCAAGGCTGGACAGTCTGCAACCTCTTTGGACAACTTGCTCCCGTATTTGACCACATTCACAGTAAAAAAGATTTTTTTCTTATGTTTAAGTGAAGTTACTTGTATTTAAATTTCTGCCCATTGCCTCTTGTCTTGTGAACAGTGATGTGCATTGGGCACTGACAAGAAAAGTCTGTCTCAGACTTCCTTACTACCCCCATCAGGTATTTACACACATGGATAAAAATCCCCCCTGAGCCTTTGCTGCCACCCCTTTGATAGTTTGTCTGTCTTTCTTATGAAACAGCATCAAATTTAACAGGCCCAGTAAGGATTCTGCTATTGAATCGCAACAGCTCTGAGAAGTCGAATTTATTGAATTGTTTAGGAACACAAAAACTGACTTTTTAGAAGGCTTTCACAGGATTAGCACCATGGAATGTTCCCAGCTCCATCCTTCTATATGTGTGGGCAGAGTGCTACCTACAGAGCATTTCACTGGAAGAAGCATTTTCATATTACGTGCTTAACCACAGTGCTGAGATCACAGCAGGGTGCATATCTCAGCACACAGTAGGTGTTTCTTTGTTTTAGGTAGAGGCAGCCAACAGTAGAAATTGGATCAAACTATTCCCAACTTAGAGGAAGAGATTCCAACCCAGGATCTTAGGCTCTTGAAGCTTTGCTTTTAACAGATCCAAAACACTGAAAGCTTTTCTGGAACTGGGGTCCAGGTGTTTTTCAACAAAGTGAAACAGTTTGCTCAACCTTTTAGAAATGTTACTTATCTTGTTCCATCCTTCTTGGACCTTGCTGCTGTGATAACTAGCTCCTAATAGCAGGTTAGGTAGGGAATTTCTTCTTCCCCTTGTATTTTCACTCGACAAACATTGGCTTCTCTAGACAGAGGTGTCTGCAGGCCAAGCCATGATATTCTTCCCAGCATGATTTCATGGTGATTTATTTATTTATTTCTATGCTGCATCCTGCTTGCTTGCCAGTGGAAATCTGCCTGGGGTTTTTGTTTCGTACCTCTTGCAACGGGACGTGGAAATCTGCCTTCCCAGCTTTACCAAAGCATTCCTGGCCAATACTAGGAGAGGATGCCAGAATATAACAGCTCCTGTACTCCATGGGAAATGCATCTCCCTTGCTGGCTAAAACCTTGTGCTCTTTGGTGGTTCTTCCTTCCTCCTACACCTTCTCCACCTTCTTCTCCTCCTCCTGTTTTAGAACTGCTGTTAATAATACATTTGTTTTCCAGAAGAAGCGAAGGTCTATCTTGCAGCCCTGCCAAGGAGCCTTATCTGCACACTACACCTGAAATGTAGATTCCTGTATAGTCATGGACCCACACTTATCATGCTCAGCTTTATTAGTTCCACCCCCTCAAACTCTTTGTCTAACAGAAGTCTTGCAACCCGCTTTAATCCCTGCTTCCTACAGAATGGAGATAAAAAGTTTTCCCCAATGTACTGTTTAAAGCTGAGCATTGTGCAAGAGACACCACAAGGCTCTTATTGCAGCTTTTATTGCATCCAGACACAAGACCATATTCAGATTCTGAAGGCATTCACATATTGCATGTTGAAACATAAAGACGGGGTAAGAAGGGGGTCTGATGCAAACCTGACTGGAGTCAGTGGAAGGGTTGCTGTCAGATGACTGAAGTGGGGCTTCAATTCCAAATTGTTTTGTTTCAGCCCATGCGATTTTGGAGTTGATTTTATGGGTTCCTAGATACTTGCTTTCAGCATTTCATCCAAATCAGCTTCAGACAAGGATCATAAGACCTTCCTGAATATACCCTTTATTTTAGTTTAGATAAGTTTCTTAGTGGGAACATCAACTGTATGTGACCATTTAGCTGAGTTTCAATAGTGCTGCTCTGCACTAGAGAAGAAGAAATATGCAGCAGTGAGGTTTATAAGAGCTACAGTCTTCTTCCTCATTATGATGTCATTGGAAAACATTATCGCAGACCTGTTATTAATGGTAAAAATGCAGAAGATACTAGAGATAGAGATCAAAAATGTCCTGAATGTTACATTAGATTCATGAAATAATCTTGATTTTTTCCAATAAAAACTTATTGAAAAACATTAAAGAGTTGTTCCATGCCCATCTCCTGGTAATGTCAGACTAATTAGCAGACAAATCTGTGAAATCCTAAGCAGATTCGTGCAGTAGACACCTGGCCATATTACAGGAAAGCACAGGTTGTCATGGGAAAAGTACCTATTTGCCACTCATGTACCAAAGACATCCAGCAGCACATCTGAGCAGCAGAGACGTCAGAATGAAGAGGTGTTGTCCTAGCTCCAGCTGGCCATAAAAAGATGCAGATTTTGTTTCATGTTTCTTCCTCCCTTCTCCTGCTGGTGAATATCAGCTCTGGAGGAATGGCAAGCCAGGGGGTGTGAGGTAAAAGATGCCTATGGTTGGCAGGAGAGGCTGGAAAAAAAGGATTAGAGATCTGAATGCATATGCCACTTGATAAAGTCAGCATTAAATTTCCTTGTTCTTGTTCTTAGCACGCTCCAACCCAACCGGACACACAGATTCCCACTCAGAGCTTTCGTCTCTCAGGCTGTTCAGACAGACCAAATTCACACTTGCCAGTGTGAACGGTAGCCCTGAGCTCTGCAGGGTAATGTGGGAGAGAGCAAAGTACATCCATTTCTACAGTCTTTTCCCAGGCCTTGTAAATCCTGTTGTGGTCCTGGGTGTAGTTGTGCTTCCAGGCTGCAAATTAAAGCTTCAAAGGAAGATGGTGTGAGCTAGTACCTGTCCAGTCAGGCAACTTGGAAAGCCACAGCACAGAAACATGAGCTGGTATAACAAGTAAGCAGAACTTGGGTTTACCTGAATCATCATCACACCTTACTAATGAAGCTGGGGGCTCAACTAGAAACAGGCAAACTTCTTTGGAAGTCAAGATCCCACAGTCTTAAACTGACTTGGATATTTTTACTACTTCTTCTTAGACCCTGAGATGAGTAAATGCATGGGCAAAATCACTAGCATCTCGGGGCAAGATGTATGAAAACACATTGAACTGACTTAATGGAAAGTCAGCAAGAAGCCACAACTGGCAATGAATGCAGTGGGATATCCTCAGGGATGGTGGTGTTGTGCCTGAAGCAAGAAGCAAGCAGAATTCAGGTGGTTGAACTGAAGCTCATGCTCTAGTGAACTCATTGAACTCCTGAATTTTATGTCCAAGTCTCTTAGCTTTTCATCTCATCACACAAACAGCATCAGGAAGAGAAAAGCAGGAACCCAGGTATCTCCATGCTCCAACAGGATACAGAATCAGGCTTCTTGCTTGTTCTCTTTGTCCAGTGACTCCTGTGTCCTTGGCTGTGTCATGCCCACTTTCAGGAGCAGAAGGATGCTCCTGGAGCACGATTATTAGGGTTTTCTTGGGAGGAATGAGAACTCCTTCCACTCCAGCCTGCGAGGGACCCTACTATACCAACCGCAGTGGGTAGTGGTTCTTCCCATGCAGCCCTGAGACAAACACTTAATTCCTACAAGGAAATGTAGAACTTATTGCATCCCTTTGTTGAGCATTTTTATGATTTATCAACCTTCCTAGTGAACTTTTGTGGGTTAATCTGAAATGGCAGCAAGTTTTTCTTATAGGCTGGGAATTATTGTTCAGAGTCTTGCCTTTGACTCTACTGGGCATAGGTCCACAAAGGTATATGGTGAATTCTCAGACATCTGTAATCACGTGACACCAGTGGACTCTTCTCTATTTTTGGCAGCCTTTGCCAACAGTGCCTGTTTCTGTTTCCCTGAACTGGGATTAGGCATTTATTTATTTTAGATAACACAAGTTGTAAATTAGGGGCACACAGGGCTGCAAAGCACACAATGTGTTAGGTGATCATAACTTCTGATGGCTGTAACAGTAAATTAAGGTTGCTTAATTCTTTCAGGACAGAGCCTAAATAAAGTCAGACTATGCATGTATACACATATACACACACAGCCTGTCAAGCTTGAGGCTGTAAGACCTTGGGTCTAGCAAGATGTGTGACCCCTTCCCACAACTCTTCAACAGACCAATGAGGGCCATACATTGAGGGTCAAGTCTGGCCCATGATGTTGATTAATCACTTTAACATTATGGGACTCACCCTTGATTCTGACATGAGAAAGAGCTGTGAAAACGCATTCCCATAAATAGGTCAAGCTGAACGTGTCAGCATGGTGAAGAATAGTTCTTGTCTCAGAAAACTGAACAGTAAGGCGATTTTGTGTGTTATGTCTTATATTTGCAAACAACTGCCTCATACCTCCTCATGCACAAGACACTGTTGAGTGGTTATTTGGGATGGGCAGACACACAGAAGCAAAAGGAAAGTCTTGACAGCAGCCACAGGCTAGAAGTGTGCACTTCACTTCTCCTTGGCACTGTGAAGTGATCCATATGTATAATCCTCGTTGCCTCATTCAGCTTCTTGACAAGGCATGTTTCCTTGGTCTGGACACTGTTAGAGCAGCCACACGTTTTCTGACAAGCTGTTTTGCCCCTTCCTGTGCCCCAGCATCTGACATAGGTGTCTAGAAGAGATAGGCAGTGTGCGTTTGGTTTGCCTCCTCCATTCTTCTCTTGACTCTAAGTCTTGATGCTCCATACACAGCACTGTTTCTCATTTACAGTCCAGTCTAATAGATGGAGTATAAAACAAAAGAGAAGCAAGCAACTCTCAGAGACCATGCTTACAGTCTGGAAGCTGCATCACTTCAATATGGCCTGGAGCAGCACTAGTGAAAGCTGGCAGATGGGAGATGGTTACCTGCCTGACTAGTCTGATATCACTGCGTGGCATTTTGCAGGATCTGGAGTATGATACAGAAATACCTGAATGCAAAATCAACTCAGGTCAATCAAGCCAGAGCTGCTGGCATCAGCCCTGGGGGGTGGGAGAGAGGTGGAGGCAGCACCTGGAACCATCATGCTGAATGTTTCATGCTCCAGGGTGCCGGAAATCCTACTGCTGTGCCATGGAATAGCGCCTGCCTGTGGAGGCAGCCTGGGCTTGGGTCCCAGTGAATTTGCCCTACAACAACCAGTTACACAGGAGTGAAAGGTTTCTGCAGCAACCAACCTGGCTGGACCAAAGCCAAATCTCTGTCAAGTTGCTCAGGTATCTGGGCATCATGCTTCAGGAGTTTTACAGTACCAGGGATCCCAGCCCTGTATTTCCCCAGCTGATGGGGAGTTGACTATAAATCAATGCCTATTTAGCATGATTTGGCTTCAAAGACCTGAGTTAAGGTTTGCTGACAGCTGTCTGACAAAGGTACTCATTATCCCAAACGGGGAGGCAAAGGCATTTGCTTAACATCTCCAGGTGAATCAGTGGCAGCCCAAGGATCTTCACTGAGAGGCCCTGGCTTCCCCAAATAACTCAGCAGACTTCATTGCCTCTCATGCTAATGGCTGCCATGCCCAGTGAGCTTTACCAAAAACCTTGAGTGAGTGTGAGAGAGACTCCTGTGAGGAACCTTTGAAGAGCCTCGTAATGCAGGAAATGCCTGAAGGATAGTTTAACTGGCCATACCTCCCTGCACGTGAAGTTTGCTGGGATCTCATCACACACATTATGCCACTAATATCCTCTCAAGAGAAGGCACTTTCCTATCCGTTCATGCAGCTACATGTCTAAAATGCACTTAAGTCAGGTAAAGCAATTTGCTTGTATTTACCTCTAGATCAAAAGCTGTTCTGATATTCAGGTATATTTGCATTACAATTAAACTCACAGCTGTAACAGCCCTTTCCACGCCTGTGTTATCACTCTGGTTTTAGGTAAGTGAGTGGGAGTTAGAAGGTGCCTGATAATATGGGCATTTTTAATAACACAAATGAGTAAGCAGTGAACAGTTTTGGATTGCAGATGTTTGTTTCAGTTCAGCTTAGGGGCAAATATTTAGGCCCTGGTGAGCTTTCCTTAAAAGCCTGAACAACTGCAGTTCAGACGTGTGCTGTTCCTAGGCACACACTTCCTACCTCCTCTCCTTCGAAAACAGCAGCTCTGCACTTATGATAAAGAGTGGTGTCAAATTAATAGTCAATAATGGCTAAGAGCTGATGAACCTCACAGATGAAAGGCACCATCTAATTACAAACTTCTGTCATTGTTTGTTATTATGAAGTTATCACTTAAAGGACTATTGCCAATAGAAATCTTCTTTTTTATGAGTTTCTAAGATTTCAGTTCTTGCACCTTGTTAGCGTTTTATTCTCAGGCTTTTGTCCTTTTTTTTTTTGGTCCTTTTTCTCTAAAACAGTTTTTTGCCATTTCTGTTTGACAAAGTTTCTTAACATGTCATATAGGTGGTGCAGACAAGCTATTCGCACACGCACGCTGAAAATGCTGTCTGAAAGCTGACTGTGTTTCCATGCATGCCTTAGCTTAAGATGCAGTATTTGAGCCTAATCTTTGGTTTCTTAACAGTGTTTCTGTAAACTGCAGTGCTTTTTTGAAGTAGACAACACTTGTGAAAGAAGATGGAAAAGTTCTCAGAAGTAAAAGTTGATCAAGTCCAGCAATGATCTGGTCTGTGCCTCTGTGTATGCCTGGGGGTGTGTGCGTGCAATTACTACAGTGCCAGGCTGCAGCTTGTAAATAAGAACCACAATAACAAGGCAGATATAAAATAAACAGCTCAAGAGATCAAAGAGAAAAGTACTCAATATAACTGAAACAGAATATCAGACATAGCAGTAAATTGGACCAGCCTGGAAACTTATACCACTTCTCTGTCAAGACCACGGCTGGAATAACTTCATGGAGTTTAGTGGTGAATCAAGGACGAGTTTGGCACGAGGTGAATTTTTTTCCTTGGGTAAGTTGTGGCATAATGTTGAAATTATTGTTACTGAAGTATGGTTGACTCAAATTGCTGAGGCTCCAAGCAGGAGTTGCTGTGAACGGAAACTGCATGCAAAGTTAACAGAGGCTAGTTCAGGCAGTGATTACTTCCAGTTGATTAAAGTAAGATAACCATCCTGCTGAAAACTCTAACTGAATTTCCACAGCCATTCACTCTCAGAAGGCTTCAATTAGACTACTGTGCATTGCCTTCCTCTCCACTGGAAACCACACTGCTGCTGCAGCTCTCTGAGCTACCTTGGCACTTACATGGGCTCTCATCTCCCTCTACCATTTGCCTGTGGAAGGTGGAAACACTCATCTGGATCTTTCAGATAAGGATATGAACATTTTCAGTTTTGATCAAAATAGCTGTTTCCCTTGGTTTGCTATTACAGTTTGGTAAAGATTCAAATAGAGGAGCTGAAAACTATCTGTGTTCTTGGAATAAGCTATTCTGGCTTGATGGGTTTCCTCCTGTAGGGACCTGATCCTGAACTGCATGTAGACACACCCCACGGTTTCACTGCTACGTCTTCGGCACAAATTGTGTACATTGCTGATGCTCTGCTGGGCAGGGACTGTGTGTGGTGAGTGATGGAACTCAGGGCTTTCTGCAATCACAGAAATAATCCAAAGACAAAAGTACTGATTTTGCTGGGTTCTTAAATGAACAAAAAGCTTCACACCCTGGGGAAAATGTAATGATTCAAACTTATGTAGGAAATATAACCCTGGACTATCCCTATTTCTTTGTAAAGCAACAAACAAACAATACCATGGCATCTCTGAGTTTTGCGATTCATTCTGCTCCTTTGAATCTCCACCAAAACCAGTATAATGATTATAAGCCCTTTTTTTAAGGTGAAAAGAAAAATCCATCTCAGTCCTGAGAGCTCACGTATCTGAACCTGGCAGACTTGTGAAAAGATACCAGCGCTGCTGTTCTGCAGTGGTGAAAGGATCTGCAAAGTCTTCAGGATCCCACCAATGCCAGATAGTCCTGGTGTTTGATTTATAGGCTGCCCTAAATAACTCAGCTTCCCCTTGCTGATAGTAGAGATCTGCTTTGCTTAATCCCACTGAACAGCAGAGGATTGGTGTCATCTGGGCTTCTGACGAGCATTTACTTGTGAATTTACTGATAATGCCTCCTCTGAGGAAGAAAATACTGGCAAAACAATAGTTCCTCAGCTGACCCGAGTTATTTAAAACACAAAATAACAGGGTTATGGTACATATCATTGGACCTTATAAGAAGCAGTATGAGATTTAATTTCTACGGTGTATTTCAGTGATCTTATTGTTTCCTAACACTGAAGTGCTTGTATCTCAGCCGTTTCCATTAGTCACAGCTGAATGCCTTGGTGTTATCCTAGTAATGGGCCAGGTCTCAGAGCAGAGGACGGGAGATTATGTGTCTCCAGTGCTAATTCTTGGCCATCCAGTAAAATAGTGGAACAGTGGAAGTAGCAGGTAATGGAGGCCAAAGAGAGGTGCAAAGTATAAATGAGAGTGATGACAGAAATTCATGTTTCTGAGGCTTTCCTGGCAAAGTAAAGCAATAAGATGCCCTATTACTGGGTTTTATTCTTTTAATTTTCTACAAGACATTGATTATGCAAATGCCTCCCAGCTGAAAAGCGGATGGGATTTTGACAAGTTTAACAAGAAGAGTTTTTCTTTTCACTATATTTAGTATTTGCCAATACTGCGAAAAAATTGCAATGTTGCATGATTTTTTTTTCCAATTGCTTCCATTGCAATCTGTTTTTTTTTCTGTACTCGTTCTGGTATGCCAGTAGCTCCCCATATTATGCTCAAAAAAAGTGCTATGACCCTGCATAACAAGATTTTTCTGTCAAAAAATTTACCTTTAAATGTTTGAACATTAAGAGCTACTTTTTTTTCAATAATTCATAAAAAGGTCACTTTTTCTGCAGTTCAGAAAACTATATTCTGCAACTACCCTTAATCTTAATTGTCCTTATCCTGAACTGTATCTTTTTTCCTTCATATAGCTGCCATCTTTTTGCTAGGAAAGGTATTTGTGGAAGAAAAGCCATTGATTTTTATCTTCGGTGCTATCTAAAAAAGATATGCATGGGTTTGCTCATGTCTGATGTTAAAACAAAACTATATTTGGAAGCCATATATTCAGAATGTAAATGACTCATCTTTAGGTGAAACTGACCCTAATTAGATCTAGATCAGCCCTTGTTTGACAGAGAGAAAGAAAATTCATTTTCTCTGAAATGCAGTAATGGCTAGGAAACTAGCCCCAGAACCTTAAATTAAAAGCAGGTTTTAACATGCTGGCTCCATTCCTGCCTTCAATATCAGCCTCTGCCTGTTTTAGTTAAATAAATGGTAACAAAAGAAGTCAGACTGGGTGACGTTAAATAAGGAGAAATTTAAGAGAGTAATTATAGCATTAAAAGGGGCCAGAGGTGAGGAACTATAAACTTTGTGGAACAAAGTGCAACATCGCAGTTTCTACAAAATTTTGTTCACTAAAACCTTGTTAGTTCTGGTCACGCAAAGCTGTTTGTTAGCTAAGGTGCCTGTTAGCTAAGGCGCCCACGACACGAACCCTCTCCCAGCATCAGTCTGGCTGTGCTCCTGGTGTGCAACTGTCCTGCACAGGCAAGTGTGAGGGGTGGGATAGGAGGTGGCAAGGGTGGATCCCAGCGTGCTCAGTGGCCCTGCTGGTGTGGCATCCCCCTAAGCAGCATCTCATTCTGCTTCTCCATCTCACTTTTTATTTGATTTCCATAGCATGAATGACTTGCTCTTCTTCCCCAAACTGATAGGTGGCTTTGGAGAAAGGAGTTTACTGGAGAATGGGCTATATCTCCAACCCACAGGTTTTGAAGGATTTGTGTTAAGGAGGTCACAATGAAGGAACAGCCCATCACAGTCAGAGTCCTAAAAGAACAGTTCTGACCACTGGCTATTTTATCACTGGAAAAGATATCACTGGAAAATCATTTGCTCTTATAGCATATGGTGGGCAAAGCTCAGAAGATTAGGGGCTTAATTCATATAAGCACCCGAGAGAGACACACAGAAGGGAATTGAATTTTTAAAAATCTTCTGGGCCTGACCTGCTTTGAAATGTGATGCCCTTGTTATGAATGAGGCTATTTAGGCATCAGTGCTCTGTCTGTATGTGTAGTGAGACATAAGAAGCACATTCATAACCAGAATAAGCCCATAACCTGATGTTCTTGGGTAGTTCAGAAGACAAAAACTCAGTTTAATGTTTTTGTAAATGTTTAGTTGCAGGAGGAATGATGTGGAAAGGAAAAACGTTGTGCATAAGCTGACCTTTGGGCTGAAGCAGAGTCCTGGTGTGCAGGTAACACTTATTATCACCTTGTGCCTTGCAGGGCCCAAATAAACCCATCTTTCATACATTTTCCTCTGGATATTAAAATAAAGCATATCCATACTCTGGAAGCAGAGACTTTTGTATTACCTAGCACAGTATATCTGGATTTCCCTGACCTACCAAGTCCTTTCAAGGGCCAGTGAAGGCATTCAGAAATTGAGAACTGCACCAAAATGTCACAAAATTTTTAAGATTGCTAACTTTCGTATTGTTTGTTGTTGCTTTCTGCTTTCGTACTTTTTCAACTGCAAGGTTGCCAGCTTTTGATAACTTTGAGGAATGGAGAAAACAAATGTTCTGAGTTAATTACATGAATGCAAGATTGGGTATTTATCAAAAAACATTTAATACTGAGAGTTGGCAGTGCCAGCTGAAAGCTACTGAGATCTTCAAGAATATAATGCCTAATTCAGGACTATCTGTGTAATATTAAGTTAAATTTCTGCCGAGCATGGTAGAAAGGGGGGGAGGGGGCAAAATGCTCACAATATCGTTGATCAGACTTTCAAAATCAGTTCCTACGAAAATAAAGCACTCTAAGTGACAGTATTTAATTCAAGATTCTTTTCATATGCTTGAGTCTGCAGTACAGATACCTAAGTAAGACATAATCAGTTTGCTCTGAGATTCTTGTAGAAAGAAGGATCAAGGTCTCTTACGGGGTCTCTTTCCCTTGTGTTTTTAAGGCAACTTTTACAAATGCAGAACTTGTTGCATTTTACAGAACTCCTGCTGGTTTCTGTGTACTGACACCTTTAGCTATCTGGAGTATTTGCATCTTGAAATATTTTTAGCATGTAGAAGGCAAATTTTATGGCCCTAATGACTTGTTGGTGAATTTCAAAGTGGTGTTATCAGCACTGATGCATAGGTCTGGGGAAATGTCCCTTTTCCATCACCCAGGAAAAAAGGAAGGGCAACATGCATTGGATTCTTTAGGGAAAATGAAAACGAAAGTGCTTGTTCTGAGCTGATAAAATTTCTTTGAAAGGAGAGAAAACTCTGTCCTCCCCAGTAGCATTACCATGGTGAGAACACATCACCTCATACCTCCAAGATTTCTCAGGAAATCCTGTCTTTTCTCGAACCCATGCTGATACTTGGAGAGCAACCCTGACAGGAGACAAAAGGGTACATGTTGTATAAGTATTTTGAATTTTGTTTTGGTTTGTTTTGGTTTTTTTTGGGAGGGGGACTATGTATTCTTGCAGTTTAAGAGGATTTTCTCAAATTAATTGCACCATTTAAAACCATCCCATGCTACAGGTCCTACCTCGGCAAGCCAGGCTCATTAACCTGATTCTATTTTATCCTGCTGACAGATTTTGCTGGAACAACCCATACACTTCACCCTGGACATGTTGTTGAGCACTTTGCCAGATTAAGACTTTTACTGCTCATCTAGGAAGTGATTTAATTAAAAATGATCACATTTTTCATATGTGTATTCCAAGAGCATCGAGTACAGGTTGTGCAATGTTTGCTTGCAAACAACAAAGAATACAATTATCTTTAACAATGAAATTAAAATGGTTTGAAAGGAAGGACCTTGTGAATAGAGACAATGATCTAAACAGTCTTTTACAGCAGCTTTCTTATACTTTTTATGCTTTTATAGTATGCATCTGCTGCAGAGCGTGGCGTTCTCATATAGAAAAGGACATTACCTGTTAGCAGAAACAAGTCTCTGGGTTTTAGGTATTAAGAGTCCTCCTCATCCACGTAGCCTGAGAAGGGCAGCCATATCAAGGTAATCTCATTGTTGTTGCTCTATGTATGTCAGGCTCCTCCATGACTAATGTGTCCCATATTCTTATCATCCAAATCTTGACATCAGATGGTTTCTTTTAGAGAGGGATGTGATTAAGCATTGCCAGCACAGAGAGCTCCGAGATCAGCTTGCACTACTTACTTCGAATGAGTCTGTAACCGGCACACTGAGAATAAAGACTTCCTGAGGGGCATGAAAATAGCACCCATATGTAATATGAAATGCCAGATCTTAAACCTGCAGAAATCCAGCTGAACCCAGGAGAAGGAGTGGTCTCTGCATGTCCCTGTGAATCCCAGCATTTTGCTCAGACTTGCAGAGCTAGTGCTGGAGCTGCCCTGCTGCCATCTGTTTATGGCATGAGTGGTTCAGGATAGGGGTTAATATGGTCTATACATCATATGAAGATGAGGAAACTGAAAAGTAATTCACTGAGCTCCAGAGACCAGATTCCCTCATCATGTATCCCTGGATGAAACCTGGCCTTAGCCAGAACCCTCTAAAGTCATGTTTGCCCCACACTTTCCCAGTCAAACACAATAAAAATAATAATGCACAGCCAACATAGACTTCTTGCCTATAATCAACCATGTCCCCGGGACCTGCACATCATTGCCACTGTTCTTGAAGTTCACAAAAGCCAAAAGCTGAGCACCAGCTTTCCCATCCTGACAGAGATGTCTCCTCTGGTATCTCTGCAGGCAGCACTCCTGCTGCTGTGCCCATGTGCATCTGCCCACTGGCAGAAGAGAGGTTGTCTGCAAGTCACCCAGCATGAGGGGATTCATACATCAAGTGGCCCCCAGGCAGCTGCTGCGCTTGCAGATGCCTTTCCCTCTAAGGCTTCTCACAACTTTGTTGTCTCATCTCTTCTTTTTTATGTATCTGCAGCTTCTCTGACACGAGCTTTTAATAGAGACCAAATCCTATTTATCAGTGTTCTGACGGAATGACAGAATGGGTTAACTAGAGTGGAGATTTTTTCTTTACATATAAGACATTTTATCCTAAGGATGGGGCTTAGAAAGATGAATGGTTTGATGAATTTAGATCACGTAAATTATTTACCAAGTACTTTTTTTCTTGGAGAAAGTTCTCCTTCTGACACTCTGATGTCCTTGAACAAACAAGATGAAGAACTTTTTGGTTTGATGTTTTAAACAGAACTTGGTTTATTCTTTTAATCAGAAACTTTTTTTCATCCAAGAACTTCAAAAAGAAGTGCAAACAGATTTTCAGTAGTTAAATACTCTGAAATAAAGTGTTCCATTAGGTAAAATCAAAAGTTTCAGATTAAGTCTCCTCATTTTTTATATTGTCTTGCCTTTTTTTTTAAAATTCAAAAAAATTTCTGTGTTTGCTTGACCTAAACTTATTTTTCTCATCAAGCAGATATTGCTGGTTTCTAGCCCAATATTGGTATATGTCCATGCATAGATCAGTGCTATTTAAAAATAATAGTGCTGTATTGGTCGGTGTCTGCTGCATACTTCAGCAATGGCTGTGTTAGTTAGACTGTTTCCCACAGAAATGATAACTGGGTGTATTCTATCAAAAAAAATCCCAGTCAGGCCCACTGACAGTGTGGCCCACTGTTATACGTCACTATATATCACTGCCATATCTACTGAAAGATTTGTTCTGGATATCTTCTTTTTCTGCCAATCTTTGACAAAGGTCATAAGAAATATAATATAAAGTTCTTTGGAGTGGTGAGGGGGTGTGATTCCTCAGCAGCTTGAACAACTCTATTGCTGTAGAGAGAAAGGACAATTTTCTCTGTGCTACTTTTATGGATAGCTTCACTTGAATTGATTGTCTACTTGGCATACATGGAAAAGCTTTAACATCTTCATCAGCATCTCTTTCCTTTGAAGTAGTATAAAATGTCTCTGTCCCTTTTCTTAGGCAAATGATCTTCCTGGGTTACTTTAAATGCAATTTTTACATAGTGCTTCAGGTACGATAGTTCTGCGGTCTTTCATTACAGTCTCACATAGAATTAACAGTCATTTTTTATCAAATAATGGTATTACTTGTTCTGCCACTTTCCACTTGTTTTTGCTCCCATCCTGTAGTTTGCCTATCCCCACAATGGAGTATGGTAGACCCTGAAATGAGACTTTGTATTGCCACAGCTTTCCCTCCAAAGCCAGTGTAACAACTCTACCCACTCTGCTGATGAGCAACTGCCTCTCCAAAGAGGTGCATTTGCTTCAGTATTTTTCTCTTCTTCTTCTTAATCATGGTTTTCTCTTAGATTTTCCCAGTTGTGTCAGCATGTGTGGTCTAGATGTGTCTTGGTACTGCCACATCTATCTCCTTTTTCTTTTGTTTCTTCCTTGACTGTCGCTAGGTCAGGAGGTTCCACTTCATGCAGGGAGACCTCAGAAGGACTCCAGTCGCTCCTGGAGCAGTCAGCCAGTGTAAGACTCAACATGGCACAAGTTAGCTCTGCATCAGCTACTGAGTCCCCCTCGGGCAGTGAGTGTCACAGTGATTTCTGAGTTGGGAATATCTGGGCAGGATTTGGGGAATGCATTAAGAAAACAATAAGGTTGAAGAATTGCACAAAGTCAGAAAACACTATGTGGGAGGTATGCATAGTCTGAGCTCAGCCCCTTCGCATCCCTGTGATGCTTGACACCCTGTAATTATAGGCTCATAGACATAACTTCTACTCAGAAGTTTCACTTCAACCATAGATCCACAGAGACAGCATCTCATTTTGGTGTAGCCATCCTTAATTTCTTTGACCTAAGCTTCCCAATTGTGTCTTTTGAATTTGGCATTTAATACAATCCATTCTTTTTCTCCATTTCCCAAATAGTCTGTGGAGCCAGACTAATCGCCACTCATCAAGTGCCCATTGTGTTTCTATTTCCCTGTCCCATGGTAACAGACACTTTTATTGTGATTATTCATCTGCTGTTCTTTCATTAATGAAACATTTAGATTTCACTGCCATAATGCCTCTTCAATAGCCTTATATTATGAATATGCTTTCAAACAGAAACCTGCTCTTTGGAAACCCCTAGCAGTGACACTGGAGGGTCTTTTCTAGCTTCTTGCTTGGCCAGTGACAGTAAGAAATGTCCACTTCAGGGACTGATGATCTCCATTCCCTCTTGACAGGCTAGTTGTCAATCTACTGCAGCCTACATGCCCCTGAGTAAGGAGCCATAAGGGAAAGGACCATTATTATTTTTTAGCATGTCTCTTCCTCCCACCATGAACTGTAATATGCGGGTGCTTGGAAAAGTTTCTCACACCTTTGAGGTCTAGCTGAATCCATACCTCTGCTGGTATGGATTTGCTCTAGTGTGTGACAGACTGTGCATGTGTTACCTGAAATGTCATTAGGTAAGCCGAGTATGTTGTATGAGGAGTATGTTTATTAAGGGAAAACCCATTCTCCCGCATGGAGTCTGGGCTATCAGTACAACCAGGTGCCTACCAGGTCCCTGCTGGGTCCCCAGGTGAACTGGAGGTCTTGCTCTGCCTAGAAGGCTGCGTGCAGATCAATTCTCCATGTTTTTTGTCTCAATCTACCTTTCCCTTTAATTAAGACCAATCCTGTTAATCTAGAAGTCGGGGAAAATTAAGACATGTTTAGCCCTGCATTGAGTAAGTGTATTTATGATCATTCTTGGTAGCATAAAATTGCCTTTTCCAGGAAGACTGTCTCCTGGACTGCTTGCTTTCAAGGACTGTCTGTCTTTATAGACCCAGTTTCCAGGATAACTATATGATCTTTCCAGGCACAGAGACCACCAACTAGCCTGAGTTATAGACTATGCCCTTTGCCTTGGTTTATTTGAGGTCTCTAGTGAAAAAAGAAGAGGAAGAAAAACTATCCTCATGCAATCTCATTTTTATAGATCACACTCCTTAAAGAAAAAATCTGTCAGTGGGAAGATGATGATGGCATTTTTTTAATAGGGTTGGAAGCTGCCCTTCTCTTAATCATCTGAGGAGTCTGAGTCAGTCCTCCACTAAGATCTTCACTGTCCCTTTCTCTCCTTCCCTTCTGGTCCTTCTTCCCCTATTCTTTAACCTCTTAGACTCGTGCTTTTTTTATGTAGCAGATGAAAAAGTAAGTCAGATCCCCCTCAGAAATAAGCTCCATGTTTCTACTTGTCTCTCTTCCTGCAGTCATGGAAAGTGATGTTGGAGTTGTCTTGCAGCTCTATCACTCACAGATTACACACCCATAGCACTGAGACCCTGGCAATCTCTCTGCTGTCTGCCTCTCTGTTCTCAAGTTCAAGCTTTTTCTCACACATCTTTTTGCCATGTCCACTTACTAGCTTGATCTTTATTATTGCCTATATATCTGAGCCTTTTCTTCTTGGAAGTCCACACTGGTTTTGTTCACCCCCCACTGCCACCCCTGTACCCTGTGTGTGAGGTGCCTCAGCAAGGGGCACTTCGCAGTTTGACCAGGCACCTCTAGAGCCCAGGACTTCTTAGGAAGGGCAGAATGGCTGTTTTCTGCCTGTAATACAGCAGCACTTCCAAGACCCCACTGCAGAGCAGGTTCCTCCAGACAAATATGTTCACAAGAGGGTGCCTGCCCGAAACTACTTCTAATTGGAGTGTAAGGCAAAAGACCACGAGAGAAACAACAGGTTCACAGCACACAAGAAACTACTGAGTTAATACTCAGGGGGTAAACTTATATAGTGAGATAATGAGACTATAGTAACCTATAATGAGATTATTCCCCAGAGGCTTGTTTTTATAAGAATTCTAATGTGCAGTCCAGACTTTCATCCTGCTGCTGCCAGTCCTGTGCCTTGCTGCTGCCGCCCTCCATGTCTGAAGGCCTGAAACAGCCCTGTCTGTTGCTTACAAGTTTGCAGAGGGGAAGAAAACATCAAAATGCTGAACTTCAGATAGGGGATTCTGTTCAGTGGATCAGAGAATAGTGAAAGCAGCTCCTAGGGCAGACATGGGGAAAGCAGATTCAGCCTGCCTGGCTCAGGTGATGGAGATGCCTTTCAGGATTTGATCTTTCAGCATGATTCTCATATTTTAGGCAGTTGTCAGCCCACTCTTTGAAAAAGCATCTGTGTAACTGTGAAAACAGTCCTTTCAGATCCCTTCACTACTGTGCACTGCTCTGTGAACTCAATACACCAAGGTGGGAGTTCACAAAGATCAACCTCTTTTATATGTTTCATTTCATGTTATAGAAAAGTCACTTGAATTTGACCTGAACTCTTACAGAAAAGGAGATTTTGCAAGCTCTAAGGCAAATAGATTTGTTTTCGATAACAAATCCATACTGTTCCATAAGCCTTGAATTAACTTGATTTGTCCCCAGAAACTACACTCTTTTGACAGCAATGTGGTCTGTAAAGAAAGCATTTAATATCTTCTAAAACCCTCCAGTCCTTGATGTTTCCCAAAGCTATTCTATACATAGAGATTCATAGCCTCGTTGCCCTCCTGGCTAGAGAAGTGTCAGCCTAAAGATGACTGGAGCATTTTTGGGATAACTGATGTGGCTCCAGTTTTGAACTGCGAATAACATGTGTGGGATGAAGTGCTCCAGTTCAAGCAAGAAAGTTTAAAAAACAAAGGAGGGAAAAAATCAACATGAGGAAATCTTTGTTAATTATGGGCATTGGACAGACTGGCATTGATACTGTGACAGTCTTAGAAAAGAGAACTCTTCAGTTACTCAAGTATATTTTTGTTAATTGCAAAAAAGGTTGCTTCAGTCTAATCAGTTGTTCATAATAGATCAAATGTATCACCACACACCTTTTATACATAAGAATATGCACCAGTTCAGTTCAACCTGGTGCCATGTGTTGCATGAATATTCTTATTTAATTTAAGAATATATTATAATTTATTATCAAACTGCCTTGAGCTCATATACAGCGAAACAGAAAAAGACCTGTTTCAGGAGATTGCTGAGTTAACCACACACTTGCAGAGCAACTTGTCTCACAGGGTGCGGTTCCTCTGGCAGTCTTGTAGACATCTTTATCTGCAGTGGTCACCACAATCTGAGTATCTGGAGTCAGTGAATCTAGGGCACAATTCATTGCATCCTAAAGCAGATGCATTAATGAGATTAATGGAATTATACTATATGGGCACCTCTCCCACCCCATTGCTCCTAAATGGAGCTAAAGGCGACAAGCTCAGCTGAAGAGCTCTTGTCTCTGATGTTCTGTGCTTGGGTCGTGTAACTTCAACCAGTCCTGCTGCAGAGAGGTAACCTGAGCCACGCTGGACACAGAACCCAGCCCCATGGTGAGGGGCAGGGTCCGACTCTGCCTCAACTGATGGTGGATCTGTGTGGGGCTGAAGAAAATCAGACGTGGATTATTTGACTGTTGGCACTGAAGGCAGTGACAGCAGTAGCCTCAGGAATGACAGACTGAGACAGAAAAGGAGCTTAATGCCGAAGTGAAGTTATGAGATGCTCAGGATATTCACACCTGACTGCAAAAAGCATTTCTATGGGCCTGTTACATTTGCAAGGCAAGAGGGAGAGTACAGCTGGTGCATTTGCAGGAGAGGAGGACAAAGACATGCATGGTCTAAATACACAGAAGAGTGGAGCCAGCTGAACTACAGGCCAGGGGACTTTGAAATCCCCAGGGGGAGAAGTGAGGATGGATATTATGAATTTTAACGATGCAGCCCCTATTCCAAGGATCGGGGAAACCTAGAGGGCAGCAGTGAGTCATCTCGAGGGACAGTTGTCCTTTCCTGTCCCCTGTGTCAAGACAGACGATGAGAGTGATAGAGTCTGGACGTGTAGTTGGTGTTTGAAATGACCTGCTGATAAGAAACCTCAGGTGCCCTTTGCTGTACAGGGTACAGGATATCTTAAAGCCATCACTCTGTTGGCCTTCCTGTCAACTTTTCCTTGCAGTTAAAATTGTGACTTGTCAGGAGCAGCAGATCCTAGCATCCTCTCTCCAGCCTCCTCCAGGGCACAGAGGCAGGATAAGGACTTGTAGGGCAGAAGAAAGAAGAAGGCTTGAACTGCCTACTTGATATGTCAGCAGTTCAGTCTGTGACCACAACTCCCCCACCTCCTGTGGACTCCTCCATGAATGGTCCTACAGACACACTGAGCTTTCTTGAGGCTGGTGGGGTTTGGAAAGAAATCTGTGACTACAAGTGTTCAGAAAGCTGAAAATTTTTTTTCATTTAATGATCTTCTGGTCCTATTTGCTCCTATTAGGAGCACGCCTCTACCCTTTTTTGCAGTATTCTGTGCATAAAAATGTAGATAAGAACATTTCATATGGAGTTATCTGATGTTCAATTCACCATTGATTATTAAAATGAATATTTTCCTTATTATTCTTCTCCTTAAGAAAGAGAAATAAGAAAGACAGTTTCTTGAAGTGTCTTGGTATAACCGAAAAAGCATCACGTGGCACAAAATGGTGACTATTGCTTTGGTTGTTTTCCAGTCTATTTCTCCCCAGAAAGAACTAGGGATGGATTTGGGAGTAAAATCTCAACTGTTAACTGTCTTTATGGGACATGTTAAGCTGCTTAGTTCCTAAATGTTTGTAATTCTGATTGATTGGGTAGGAAAGCATCAGGTCACAGAGGTCAGGCATGGGGTTTGTCAACCACATCCTGTAGCTAAGCCTAACCTAGCTGATCCAGTATGCTACAGTGTTTCCTTGGAACTTTTGGCAAAAGATAACATGCTGGACTTGGGTCTTGCCCAATGGAGGGGATCCTGTGGCTGCCATAGGAGCGTGTGAGCTCCAGTATGGAGCACAGCAGGTGAAAGAAAAAAATCTTAGAAATGACAGCCAATAGTGAAATAATTTTCCAGATCCAATAACAAGGTCTAATTAAGTTTTGGGAGAGCTTTTCGAATTCCAAAGGCTTCTGGGTGTTTAAATTTTTTCTGACATCCCTCTATTATCTGAGATATTAAGGTAGTTAAACCCTGAGAAAAATGTAAGTTATGTCTGCATATTTTGTGTGGTGCTATCAGTTAATCCAAAGGCTTTCTCAAGGAATCTGGGTTTTAGCCTGGGATTTCGAAAAATTACATTAGTGTTCCTCTCCCTCCAAACCTACAACCATTAGATTTAAATCACAGTCTCTCCCAGCTTGATTGTTACAAGTCGCTGCTTTTGTATCTCTTGGTACACATTTCTCTCTCATCAGTCTATAAAAATGTTGCTGCCCACCTTGCCCCTCTCTCTTGCACTCACTGCATCAGCACCAACTGAAGCCATCCCATGACCTTTCTCTCACATAACTCAGCCTTGGGTCCTCTGCAACCCAGCCAGGTATTACTCACTCACACTTTTGGTCTGGATTCCCAGTTCAGACCCTCCTCTTCCTTGACCTCCTGCACATCCCTCTTTTCTCCTGAAATTTTGAAGGAGACTAACTCAGAGAACAGGATCATGTGGCACATGGCCCAGATAATAAGGAATAAAATATCAGAGTTGGAGGCAGAGGTACTTCTCATGCCTCAGGAGGAAGTTGCATCTGCCCCTTCTGCTGAACCCACCAGATATCCAACCAGCTGCAGATCAAAAATTCAGATTAACAGAAGACCTGAGATCTGGGGTCCAACAGTGCTTAGGGGTACATCTCTGGGTAATTTTGGCAGTGTTAAGTATTAGGCACTGAAAAGAATTAAGGGAGCAAACTAGCCTCCAGCTGAAAATCCAACAGAGTGGATGCTGCAAATCTAAACCCTTGACATTGGTGCCTTGGCACAAAGGATGTGTGATGGAGCTGACGTAATGAAGTCTTGTCTCCCCAGAGTTCCTTTCCCTGCCCAGCAACACAGCTTTGGACAAAATGATTTGGGGGCTGGGAATATCCACTCCTTCAGCTGTCACCTTATGGTGTCAGCTCTCTGGGTGATGAGACACAGAAAGACCAGCCAAACTTGACCCAGTCCATTTAGTTATGTGGGAGAAGCAGGAGAAAAGGCTCTCAGTACTGATCTACCGAAAGTGCAATGAAGACAAACACTCAAGGCAGGATCTTCCCCACCCAATCCCATAGTGTCAACCATCACATCTAATGGGTCAAGTATTAGCCTGTATATGAACTCGGCAGCAGGTTTATACTGCAGAGCATCCCAGAGTTCTGGCCAGCAATCCTGCTGCCAGAGAGACTCCCTGAGGCTTTCCAGACTCCCACTTGGTCTGGATACTCTGAGCTCCTCTGCCGAAAGCCCAGCCCATGGCAACCAAATGGTGCACTCTGATACATCCCAATGAGCTGGAGGATAAACAGAGGTCCCTCACAAGAGCCACTCACTTATGCATGCAGACAATAAATGGCAGAGGAGAGCATGGACAAAAGGAGGGCACAGAAGGGAAAGGTGAAATAGTAGGAAGTGCAGTCAGGATGAATGTCAGTAACTAGCAGAAAAGATACAAAAGAAATGGTCTTCCGTACTCTCAGAAGAAAAAGGAATAAAAAAATAACAGTATTTAGAATGTTTTGTACTGTTGAAGATGTACTGAAGGGACCAGATTACAGAGAAAGATTAAGGGCTGCAATCCATAACTCATTTTAAACCCAGCATGGCAGGGTTTAAACAGCTGGCAAGGGACTCTAGGAAAGGATAGGAATAGTTTAAAGGTGACTGGAGCAGCTGGGAGTCAGGAGATAAGCTGAACATCAGATTGCTCATGACTGATTCAGATTCCCTTGAGTCACAGCTTCTATCAATGAAACCAAGCCTCTGAGGCTGAAGGACTGTATCAACGTAGGAGGACATCCTCTTCTAGGAGAGGCTGACAGACATCATCAGACAATGATGATGAGTGCCTTTGGCAGGGCCTCGAGCCAACCTGCCCATCAGATTATCACATCCTACCACATTGTGCTAAACTTAAAAAACCTGTATCGGACTCTCCTCCTCTAAAGGGCTCCCACAGAGGAAAGGGGAAAGGGTATGTTTGCATCAGGGCACTTCTGTCTGGTTGTCATGGCAGTACACCATGCTGGTCCCTAATGCTTTTCTAAAGCAATATGTGAAAAAAAGGAATAATAGGTTTAGCTGGCTAGTTTCGTTGCTGAAGACTAAATATGATTCGTAATTCAAACTCATTCTAACTTCTGGATGAAATTCTTAGACTGGAGGTCACTTTTCACAGAAGAGAGATGATGCTCATCACTTCTAGGAGCTGG
The DNA here is from genome assembly GCF_003984885.1 of Neopelma chrysocephalum. Classification (NCBI taxonomy): domain Eukaryota; kingdom Metazoa; phylum Chordata; class Aves; order Passeriformes; family Pipridae; genus Neopelma; species Neopelma chrysocephalum. The sequence goes on along the minus strand of NW_020897732.1, from coordinate 785,224 downwards.
TAGTTCTATATGTCTAGTTTGATGTGTGCCAGCAATATCTCCTGAAGTTGGAGGGGCTTTATGTCGTGGTCTCAAAGGTTACATTTACTTCTGGTTTCTTCTTTACTGCAAACAAAATTGCATGACATAATTACATGGAAAGATCAAATTATTCTGGGTTTTATTATTATTTAATGAGGAGACTTTTTTCATCACAGGCTAGAATTGATTTAGTGATCCAAACTGAATAAATATGAGCCCTCATATTTATGCACTCTAAGCCTAATTTAACACAAATTTCAGCTGCACACACAGAGTATTTCTGACCATTTGAGGGAGAATCAAAAGCTAAAATTAAAACAGTCCTCAAATGCTGTTTTATGTACTAAATGTTGCTTTTAACGGGTGTACTTTGACCAGCAGATTTGATGAATGCAAGATGTGTAATGTTTCTTGGTATTTCCCTATTTCAAGATATATCACACATAACATTGTTGTCATGTAGCCCATAACATCAGAGGCACAATCCAAACATTTTCCTTCAGCAGTAGCTTGACAGGAAGTGCTTTTGAGAGAGACCCTCTGCCAAATGAAAAGTATGTTGAAGGTTCTCCTACCTTTCTCAAGAGAATACCATTATATTCATAAGGTATGTGGTCTTAGAAAAGCTGTAGCAGCCTTAGCAGTTTCAAAGAAGGTATCTCTGCAAATGGGTGTGAAATCATAAAGACAGTGTTTGGGATTCAAAGACAGGTTTTGAACCCACATTACTTGTACACAGTAGTAAGTTTCGTTCCCTGATTTCAATACCAAAAGTAGCTGCCACAAGGCTTGGAGGTCAAATGGGGACATTTGAGTGGCTGTCGGGCCATTTTGGCAGTGCCAGCTGTGACAGCCACACATTCAGCACCATGAGAGCCTATTTCTAAAGTATCAAACCAGAAAATATGGGTTCAAAGGATGTATCAGGACTCTAGGAAACAGGATGGTACTGTGCTTATAGCAGGCCAAGACTGAACAAAAAGGTACCAGATAGGTACAAAAGCCAAAGAACATCCAGTGTGCCTCCTGCTGAGCAGTGGGATGAAAAGGATGGGGTGGGCACTATGCAATCAGATGACACACAGGAGCTGGGGAAGCACAGCATTCCAGCCACTCAAGATCTTTCACGAGCTGCTTCAGGAGCCAGAACCACATGGAAACCTGTCCAGGGAGCATGAGCTCAGAGCCTGCATGTGTCTCAGAGGCAACAGGGGCAGCTTGGCCAGATGTGTCTCACCAAAATGAAGTGCAAAGCTGTCCAACTGGAGCTGGACAGGGTGCCCAAGAAATGTCACTGCAATCAGTAGCATCAAATGGGACAGCACCTTGGCATGTCCCTCAGCCTGGCAAAGGTTGTATCCAAATTGTCTTGAGCTCCCCCTGTGGTCACCCCTTGGGTCATTCTGCCACTTGCATGCCATTTGTACCCAGCACCAGCCTGTGTCTTCTGCCAACCTGCAACCAGGGGACCTCAGGGGATCTCAGCACACCTTTTACCACCATGTTGACAGCACCAAGGCACATCATTTGAATTTTGGGCATGGTGCACAGATTGTTTGAATCAAAGAAGGAAGGTTTTCATCAGTTCTCTGAACAATTATGAACAGAATTATGCATTTATTTAAAAATCGGTCTTGCATGAGATGTAATAATCTCCAATTCCTGTTTCTTGTCTATCTTCCTGTTTTAAAAAAAGTATTCAATAAAAAGAAAATATTGCTCAAAGGAAGGATTTAATTATAAGTACCTTTTTATTGCCTCAGCTAGAGTGCATAAAACTGCATTTTATGCTCTGATGTTGATCACATTTTTGAATACTCATCCTCATACTTTGACATTATTCCAAAGTAAGTGGGTGAGTATTAAAGAAATTACTCTTGGTCAATAGTTTTATAGATCAGAGCAAGATTATTTCAATTTAAATAATTGTATGGTTGTTATAGTTGCAAAAGTACGTACTCAAAAAAAAAGGTAAAAACAAAACCAAAACCCCTCCAGCTTTGTTCAAACAAACATTTTATTTGACCCAATATGAGACATTTAATTTGTTTTTCATGAGATAAGACCTTTTAAAAATAATTTTGCTGGCTTTCAAAATGAGTTTTTGAAAGGAAAATGCTGTTTCATTTCAATACTATCAGAACAAAAAGCTTTGACTTCTCTGATCTCTCTCTAATCTCCATTTCTATTCAAAAATATTCATTTAATTTTATCCCAATTCACAAACTGCAATTTTCAGCAAATACATTATTACTCAGAATATGCCATTTGGCCAAATCCATGACAGATATTTTTTTACTTCAGTGTCCCATTATTGTATTGACGTGCCTTGCCTCATGCTATGGGGGAGAAGGAGAGATGAAGGAAGTCTATAAGAAATAGAGGATAATTTGATGTAAGGTATTTTTCACAGTATCCCAGATAATATATCTAAAGACACAGTAAATATAAAATTCCTGCTAACTAGATCATAACAAATTCATTGTTGTGGCTTGCTGGTGCCTTCACATCAGAAATCTCTGTAGAAGCTGAATTATTTTACCAAAAATGGTAGAACATGGTACTGCAATTTTTAATAGAAATGGAAGGAACTGGGTTTTGTTCTTCATGACTGCTGTACTGCCCTCAGCACCAGAGTACCGACATGCTGGGTTTGCCAGTGCTATGTGACATGACCACACTCTACTAGATGAGGATCAGCATCTTTCATCCTTTCCCTCAGGAGAAAAAGCAGTTGTGTCTGTGTTTGTGCTTCTTTTTACTACCTGTGGCTCAATATACATGTTAGGTCAAAGAAGTGTACTTTCACAAAACGCAGGAGTGTTCTGCTAAAGCTGGCTCCCCAAGAAGTTCTGCTTCTCACAGACACATACAGAAAGTTAACTGTGCCAAAGAAATGCTGGTGTTTACCAGTCCTCAGACAGGGCTTGGGATCCCTGCACCCAGGACTATACATATGGCTTGATAGCCAGCACAGAGGGAAAATAATATTTGTGCTTGAGTTTACAGTAGCTCATGCTACTTGCTGCTAGTTGAAATTTTCATGCAGCTCAAGACTTCAGGTCCAGATATGTTGTGTTGCCACAGTGCAAATAGGAGACTTGACAGGTTTGATCACCACTAGGTTATGATTTGTCGGGTTGATGACTCCTGGCAGATAACAGAATGACCATCTCATAGCTGAAAAGAGACAAGCACTAGTCATAGATATTTCCACACGAAAGCTTTGTGTGTGAAATGAACTAAAGAACCTTAAATGAAATTAAATGAACCCACAGCCAGTGTACAATGTGTGGACTCAAAGTGAAGACTCTTATCTGCAACCTGTACATTCACATTCAGTTCCAGAAAGCCCTTTTCCTTGCCTATGCTGATTTAGACCCAGATTGGGATCATCCTGCTGATTATGATCCATATATGGCACTGGATTGGAAGGACTTTCTTCAATCTACATGTTGCTGACATTTGATTCACGCCTGCTAAGGCATTTCTCCAAGAGGAAGTCTTATGGTTGATTTCTATTGCAATGTCTTGAGGGCATTTTCCTTTCTATGAGCTCATCAGATCTCACAGCAGAACAGAGCCAAATATGTTTGGCATTTGGCTTGGAGAATCCATGAAAACCAGTAAGCAAGAATGGGGTGAAGTTCTGCCAGCGAATCAGCAGTGGTGTTCTGTGCTGAGCCCAATGGTAAGTGAGCACACATAGCATCATAGAATAGTTTTGTTTGGAAAAGACTCTTGAGATCATTGAGTCCAATCATTAACCTAGCACTGCCAAATCCCCCACTAAACCATGTCCCTAAGTACCATATCTGCATGTCTTTTAAATAGCTCCAGGGATGGTGATTCCACCATTTCCCTGAACAACCTACTCCAGTGCTTGATAGTTCTTCCAATGAACAATTTTTTCCTAATGTCCAATCTAAACCTCGCTGGCACACATAAATGTGTGTGAACACCGATATGTATGCGAAAGTGGAGAGCATAGAATCATAGAATTGTTAAAGCTAGGAAAGACCCTAATTATTTTTTTTATTCCACAGACCCCTCTGTTTTCTGTCTTTCAGTACTACTGGAGATGCTGCCGGATGCCTAACACTGAGCTGGCTGGAACAATGAATGTACAGAAAGTTGAGTGATGTTTGAAAAAGGTCTGGTTTCTCAGGTTATATGGTCTTCAGCCTCAGCCATTATGTTGTTTTCCTAAGTCCCCGAATTTTAATTTGTAATATCATTTAAAAACTCCTGCCAGTTTGCACACAAGCAGACAGGGACCCTCTGGCATGTATTGCCTGAGTCCATCGTATGTTTGTCTGGCCTTAGTAACCAGGCTTGGAGCATGGCATTGGCAGAAGACACTAGAAGCTCTCAGTCTTGTCTCCACAGAACCCCCACTGTTATATACAGAATAAGGAGTTAACAGATCATGGAGCTTTTCTGTAACAGACTTAGAAAAGCAGAAACCAAGATTATTTACTGTTCCCACACTCTGCACTCAGAGCAGTTTTAAATTGCTGGGTTAACAAGCCATTCCTGAAAGAAATTTTCTGTACACCAATGTATTTTCTGTGGTTGAAGTAAAAATTACTTACAGACAGTGAAATGTTTCTTGCAAAGTAAAACTTTGGCCAATGGAATACTTTAAAATTCAGCTGTGAAGTCTGTTAGCATCTTTCTGACTGGGGGTTAATTTGATCTATACCTTTTCTGTAGGCAGCTAGAAGAATTATCTCATTTGCTAAGAGACATTGTCATGGATATATGATGTAAAGTAGAACATATTAAAAAAATGCCCTCAGTTTTGTTGTTGTTACTGCTAGTGGCACCAAGGTTTAGTGTAAGCACACCACAAGCCAACTTCTGATGCCAATTACATCAGCGTAAACAAGATTAGAAATTGGCCCAAGACTATAGGTTTAAACATGACTGTTTTGAACATCATTTTCAGGACAGATAATGTTTTCGAGGAAAACAATGCACGTGTTAATTTTAGCAGTTTTTCCTCAGCACATTTTGGCAACAGTTCTAATATATTCCTAGCACTTGGCTTTATTTTACTGTTTGTTATATTGCCTGAGTAGCAGCACAAATCAGCCTGACAGATGAGATATTTCAGTGGATTAAATACGTGTTTGAAGGCTGGGGACCAATAATGGGAGAAATGGAAACAATTGTCATTAGGCATGAATTTCATATTTTGTGAATGACATATTTTCCTCTCCGGTAGGTCTGTACCAGGTCTGTTGCTATCCCATCTGGTATTCAACACTTAGGTTGCTTATTATTAGTTAGAGAAACCCATAACACATTTCAAACAGATCAATGGTATCAAAAAACTTGCCATCATGCAAGAGTAGAACAGTCCAACAAGATAAGAATTAATTTATTTTCTCTGGCTGCTGTAATCCTTTTGGATACTCAAAGAACAACATTTCTTTGACCTCTTGAGTAATTTACACACTTATAGAAAAGAAATATCATTTTTTTCACATATGAAATATCTTAATACAAACCTGGACATGTCCCAAGGAAAAATAGTTGAGATTGATACTATTTAGGACAGCAAAAGTCTTAGACAATATTTTAACATCACTTATGCCTTCCTTTTGAGATTTGGTGAGAGGCTTCGGTGCTGGCCTTTAATAGAGGCATTGTTACTCCTGTAAATGTTAGTGAGCTAACCCAAGATTCATGCCAAAGATATGGACCTAAATGTTCTTTCCAGGTAAGATGAGAGTTCAGTAAGTTCAATTTTCACGCCAAAAGAGCAATCAAGAGCTCCTCACAGAAGATTAAGCCTCTTAAAAAATGACCAACAAGTGTTCCAGTCCAACCCAAGTCAACTGAGAGCGAGGATCTAACCGAAGAATACAAGTATGCAGGAAAACGTGTGAAAGATCTAGTCACTAATGAGAAACATTTACTCCTTCACTATCTGGATTGTGTGCTGATCTTCCATTCACTTCTTTCTTTTTCTTGTTTTAAGGAAAGACCAGTTTCTGTGCTATAATTTATAACAGCTGGAATCATTCTGTGTGTGTGTACGTGCATGTGTAAATGTGCTGGACAAAAGAACATTACCAATGTGAAAAGGAAAAGGACGGGCACTGCTTTTTGGAACTTGGTTCCAAAGGGAATGTATAATGATATGAGAAAGATTAAGTAAGTGGATGAAACTGGAGGATCTTCTAGATGCAAGACTGCTGCAATGTGGGTGGGCTCAGCAAGGGTTTCAGCACATCCTGTCTTACCAGTGATACAGTGACCCTGCTTCAGAGATTTCACAGCACTGTGAAGCAAGAGGGTGGCTGTGTTCACTGCAAAGGTTTCTTTAGCCAAAATCATTTTGGGCTGAGACCTGGCCAGTGACTGATAGCAGTGCACAGTAATTTTAATTTCTTTTACATAAACATAATGAGGCGTTGTTTATTGTTTTCCTGAAAGCTTTGGGGTTGAGATATTGGGGAAAACAAACAAAGAGACACTTTGCAAGTTCTCTGAGCAGTAAATGGTTCCCCTTGGCATGCTCTGACAGGTCATTTCATTTCAGCTTTGCTGAATCAGCTCAATGGGGAAAACTCAAAACTCATTGCCAAACTCTCATTGCAATTTCTCTTTACCACAGTGGTCATAAAGAGATGCTGTTACTCTCTATAGAGGGAATCAAATATTCCTTGGGGCAGGTTTATGTAGGGTGTGCAGATTGCTCTAAAATTAGGGAAGGGCTGAGAGTTAAGGATATACACAGTAGAGGTGAGCATTTGGGTTTGTCACATGGAACACACAGATTCCATCAAAACTTACGCATGTGACATCGGCCAATATGACACCAAAACACATCACTGTCTAGGCTACATCAAATGCAACTCTGTGTGTGTGAGGGGCAGGGGGTAGTGATGGTTGTTTCTCAGACTTTTATCTCATAAAATGCTCTAAGTGAAAGCAGTATCTTTCTTCCACAAGGTTGCTGCAGCAGAATACATACATTTGTATGTATTTGTTATAAGCTGACTTCCATGGAGAGAGGTGCACCAAGAAGTTCAAAGCTTAGCAGAATTAGCCTTCCAAAGGAGTATAACTGGAGTCCCATTCCCAGCCCCAAAGGAAGGCAGAAATTGTGTTCAAGGTCTTAGCATTGACCTTTTGCTGGTGGACATGGTACTAACACAGGCAAATGTTCCTTGGGACAGGTTCAGCTTTTGTTAAGATAATTCACATTGGAGACAAACACATTTTTTTCAAGAATGATATTTTGAATTGCATACAGATAAGCCCTATTCAGTATTCAGAAGAGTGTGTAATTATGCTATTTTACACATGATAATTCTTTTAATGCAATCAAACACTGTGCTTGAATTTTATGACAATGTATCACACTGCTCATGAATCACTATAAACCTCAGGAAGTACAACAGCCACCAGAAAACACACGTGCAAAACTGGTTTTAGAGGGACATTCTTCTCATGATCACACATTAGAGCTGTTGGGGTAAACTCCCCATGAAATAAATATGCCCAATCTTTGGACTGGAGAAGAACCTTGGAACAAAGTTCTGGATCTCTTCCTGCCTGCTGGGCTTCTGAAAAAAAATCACCATCAGAACTGTCTGGGCCACCTACATCCTTCCCGCAAATCTCAGAGATATGAATTGGAGTATAGGTTACTCTAGTTGTACATTTCCTGCTCTTACTGCAGCAGGCTGCTCCTTGAACAAAATCCCAGCATCACCTAATCCCTCAACTGCCCTGTCCTTGTCTAGGGATCAGACAGCAAACTCCTACCATTTAAAAGAAGTGCAGGTGGGAGACATGCCCAAGGCACCATATCTGGTGAGTAAACCTGTCTTACAGTGTTGTCTGCAGCAAATCTAGTTGGAATGCCAGGATGTTACAGAAACTTTCCTGTCCAACCATCCAGGTGCCACTCTGGCAGTCACACTCACGCCACCTGAGCTGGGATTGAGGCCCCTTCACAGCTACACACACCACACTCACACAGTGAGACCAGGTTTCTTACTGGCTCAACCCCTGGTTTCTCTAGTAGAGTTTCAGACTCCACAATCCTTAAAATGATTTAATCTTGGTGCAATAACTAAATAACAAAGTAACAGCTCGAGCTGGGTGCCCCTGGACAGGGAAGTTTCCTTAACAAGGACATCCACATTGTGGGGCATCTTTCCACTTGGTTCTTTGCAATCCGGGGCTTAGAGCAAGACAGCACAGAGACAGCCCACTAGTGAAGGACAAATTCCTAGTTGTCAGTTGCTGGGGTGGCTGAATGATGCTGAACCTTGGCAGATTTTGCTGCACCCTGTGAGGTTACTGCTTCGTTTCCTCAGGCTGTCAGAGTAAGAAGACCCCTGCTCAGAAGGCAAAGCTCTCTCTGACTGTGGGCCAGGCCACCTCAGCTAGACTTGCACACAGGCTAATGTCAAGGCACGAACTGGATCCTCCAAAACCTTTACCCTATCCTCTTGTCCTGCAATGTCCTTCCTGACCAGGAACTTCCTTCATGTCCAATCAGACCCCTTTTGCCACTCATTTTGCCAGCTTTGTATCAACTGCCCCCATGTCCAGAGGAGCTGTTTCCAGTAGAAAACCCATAATGTGGATCACGGTTTTTGATTAATATACCCATACATACTTTATGCCTGAATGCATGCCCTAATTTATGAGTAACAACAAGGATGTATTCTCCAAAGAAAGTAATACTTGACTAAATTGTTCTCTTGACGTAAACCTGTAATTTAAAAATTATATATATTTAGAGTGCAAGTCAAAACAGGAAGTGCATTCCCAAAGCGGATAAAGATATTTCTGAACCTAAATATCTAGTGATACAAAATTGCCATGAAATGTCTCTCCGTTCCCTGCCTAACAAAACCACCCTTTACCAAATAAGCCTTCTATTTATGGGAGCACTTTGCTGCACAAGCAAATTTGCTCTCACTGTCTCCTTTAATGGTGAGACTGGGGACCTTCATAGCCACAGGCTGCCAAAGGAGATTCTGCCACTGGAAGGTACAAACATATCCACTGGCACTGGGAAAGCATTTTTAAAAGTTCAGATAAGAAATAATGTATCAGGGAAAATCAATACGATTCACAGCAGAGAACTAAGTACCCAGCTGGAGTATCCAGCTAAATACAGAATTTTTCATCTTAGCTAACACTGTCTGATATTGACTCCAGTTTCCTACCATGGCGACTAGTCATAATGGAACTAGTCTCTCCATTAGCTCTAAGCCATCTGGCATGGCTGGTTTGGCTGCTGACAGGCATGTGGCAAGGATCAGAGGTTGGGTGTTGTGATGCTACCACAGAAGTGAGTTTGAACATCAGGTGAGAAACATTAACAACAAAATAGAACACATCGTAAGCAGTGGGGAGGAAAAAAGATTAAATGGTGGCAGCCATCAATCAATAGGAAGGAGTTGGTATGCTGTCTGTCTCCTTACTTCCACTCAGGGAGCAGCAGACTGTGCGATCAATCCCTTCAGAAGGCAGGAATTGTACCTGGACAGATTGCGACACAGAGCTGCAGGAATCACTCCTCTCTTTCATCCCAGAGTTGTCTGCCTGTAGCATATGCCACCAAAGCAAAGTAGTCTGCCTCTAAAAGCATTTAGGGATTCACAAGATAGCAAAATCTATATGGACACATACAGGTCTACACACACACACGTGTATATATTACATGTTTTATTTATAACTCAAGATTTTGCATAGGAACTGGTTGTACAGATGTTAAAGCAAGACCTCATGAAACATGTTCCAACAGAGAAGTGTGAGTCTGGCATGATAGCAATTAGAGACAGGAACACCAGTTTTTTGCTAAAGCCCTAGATCCCAATGTAATTTCTGATTCACAATATTCAGAAATGTAATAGTTGAAGAAGTGATTCAGAAAAGACAGAGCTGTTGCCTCAGTGCTCTTCTCATTATTTTATGAGACATGAATTAGCACAGAACTTTAACCCATAATTAATTCCATGGAAAATTCGTATTATTATTGTACTTTCCTGTGTATTTCTATGAAACCCATTTGCTCCAGGCAAATGTTGCATGACTGCAGCTGCTCTTTTGGTAGGTATCCTGGAGGGATCACTTTAAGATCTGAGCTCATCATGGGCTCCCTTTATTTCCCAGCAGTTTTGGACACATTTCTCCTTATATAGACAAAGTAAGGGAAATGACCTGATCCATGACCTGCCTTGCTAAGGGTTTCCCATAATTTCAGTCATCATGCTTTGCCCTGGGCTAAAGGGATAGCATGACAATAAAAAAGACAAAGAAATCCTATAGCGCTACTCTGGTCCTGGTAGTTACAGGTGAAATATCCATAGGTGATCAAAGGTGGGCAGTGCAATGCCTGCATTGAATTCATGCTGCATTCTACACCATTATGCTTTCTAAGTCATCTAATTTTATGCATAGCCCTGTATCTATCAAGAAGTTCCCCGAAGACATAGATTTTATAGAATCTTTTGTATATAATTATCTGGCTGTCAGAGTACCTGCTTGTCCATTTGCTCTCCAAAACACCATTGTAAGAAGTACTAAACATCCTCACCTGTTCTGAGCTTCAGAGAAGGTTTCAAGGATGCATAATGCCTACATCTACTCTGCAGTTTGGCTGTGCTTTGGTGAAACAGGTTTAGGCAAATGCACTGTACTTCTGTGGCCTTGGATCCATAGGTGTAAAGGTGCCTTAGACCAATCTAATGCAGTCTCCTCTTTTCTAGACACAGCTTCATTGGTTTTGTTTAACCAAGACCATGATAGTGCTGTCACACTGCTACATGAGCATAAGAAAAACGCTGCCAGCCCTCCCATAGCCACCTTCACCATGAAACATATGCCTCGGTGCTCACTATTTCCTTTTGATGTATGCTGCTGTCAGAAGAATACGTTGCATTTTAAGTTTCCTGCCTTCCTAACTAAGGTGATTCATCCAATTGTACATAATAATTTTATTTCATGAAAGTCAACAGTAGTTCGATAACTGAAGTTACAGCAGGTCTTCAGCATGCATCAGAAAGAAACGAGGAACACCAGGAAAATTACACAAATTTCTTCAGGCACTTTATTCCCTTGGTTTTCACTTAAAAAATAAAAAGCTTACACCCTTGCCTGATGGTTTTAAAGTCCATTGCACAATAACCTGTTATTATGTGATTTTTTTTTACCACACTCACCCAGGGCAATATGAGCTCTTATAACTGAAGTGAAATATTGAAATAGAATTTTCTACCAACTACACCATTATGAGTGATACTTATCTACAGCATCCTGCTCCTAGTTTATTTATAGGGGACAATAATAAAACATTCTTACTAATTTGATTGTTTTATGTCATGGAACAGAAATGCCAAAATCAAGGTCAAGGGTATGTCAGTGGTTTAATCTCCCTGGTGTTAACTCACAGTAAAATTTCTCAGGATATAGTCTGCTGGTCTCCTGCAAGTCATTATGCATTTAATTTTCTCCCTGTAAAGTGCTTTTCTTGAATGCAAAGTCTGTGTATTCTAGAGGTAAATACATTAAGATAAAAGGTTCAAAGAGTCTTTTTCTAAAGACATCTTATAATGTCTTATAAGCTTCCTTATGAAATTCCAGTGCAAACCCCAACCATATTGTCTTCAAAAGAATTCCCAGTGCATTTTCTTTATTTGCACAAAGGAAGGAAGGAAAATTAAAGGAGAGAGGGAGGGGGAAACTGCGGTCAACATTATGGCCCTGCAGATTGCTGGAGTCAGACACTCTGGATCCTCAGAGTGAAAAAAGATCTATTGGGCAGGGCACTGAATGGGAATTTGCTTGTATCTACTTGTCTTGGCTTCCAAGGACTTCTGAGCATCTCATCTCTCAGGTGCCACTGTACTGCCAACTCCCCCACCACGCAGCAAAGCCCAAGCACATTTTCTGGCAGTAACTTGCTTCTTCCCTCCTGGACTGTCTCTCACTATGGGAGGAACCCCCATTAGAAACAGCCCAGAGCTAACCTCTCTCAAATCACGCCTCTACCAGCCCAACTCCCCCAGAATTACACTGGTGAGCTGCCATTACTGGCTGATGTGCCTCCCAAACCTGTCCCACTGGTTTCTCTTGCTTCCTCCCAATCTCCTTGTTTTATCTACCCATTATTATGTTTTATAGCATGGGCTTCTTGGGGTAGGCACAACCTTCACAGTGCTTGCACACCTCCTAAAGCCCTGGGATGGAGTGCTCCAAGCTGCCAGTGCCCTAGACATTTTAATAATTAATAATACAATCAGTCATATGAGGAAGTCTCACTTCCCTACATTAGAGAACATGGTAGGAAAGATGACGTAGATAAAGCATGCTGCAGCAACCATCCTAACATGCAGTTTGGCTTTATTTTGTCTGTCTTCCAAGAGCCTACCGCAAAATTTTTGCCAGACTGCACGCAGCTGTGTTGCGCAAGAGCACACACACTCCCCCACTCAAGCAGGATTGATGCCTCTGCAGAGCCTAGTAAAGAGGTAAAAAATCCTTCCTACACTTGTGGGCTCTGTTAGACCGTTCTCATGCTCCCAGTGGCTGACTCCCATTTGAGGAAGGTGTGCCTCCCCCTCCAGCACTGCTGGGTCCAGAGTTTCTGCTAAAGGCCATCATCCCTGCCTGTGACGCAAGCATTCCTCCCTGGAGCCCTGCCCAAACATTCACCCTGGGCTCAGATGGGTCCCAGTCTTTATGGTGTTGTTGTCTGCACTGTGACTGGGCTCTTGTGAACATGGCTTATCTGCATTCATCTTTTGTCTCAAGAAAATAGATCTTGCAAATTCACAGCCTGCTTCTGTGCATGACAAACAAAGCCTTCAGTTGGCAGGAAGAGTTCAGAAAATCATAGCCAAGATTTATGGGAAGTCATAGAAAAAACTCCAGAAAGAAAATATGTTAAGCTTGCTATTGTTTGTTCTGTGGTGCTTGGCTGTGGCACACTGGCCCAGAACAGCTGATATCTGGGCTCAAAAGAGTTAGTTCTCTAAAAGGAGGTGAGGCATGCTGGAGGTAGAAAGGGCAGTGTCCAGGTACTCTGTAAAGAACTTGGTAGCATGAGTGTCATGCCTCTGCCTTCCTAGTGCTCCCAGCAAGGGAAGGAAAAGGGGCTTATATTACCTAGACTGAGTGTAACTGGGTGATTTTTGCCATTTTTCATGGTTATTTAAATGCTTCCTTTCATCTTGCAAACACAGATAAAATAGTTAGTAGAGAAAATTAAACGAGAGTGCACCTTATCATAGAATCGTAGAATGGCTTGGGTGGAAGGGACCTTAAAAGTCATCTAGTCCAACCCCCCTGCAATATAAGCAGAGACATCTGACCTAAAGATGACCATGAGAAGATCTGACCTATTATCTTAGCCATTAACTCATTTGCCAATATCATCACATAAGGTTTGTGCTGATGGTGTTCTATAAATCACCAGCAACCCATGAAGGAAATCCAGGTGCACCTCCGTCAAACAGGTGCAACTGCATTTATTGGGCTACCAATCTCCCCTTGCCACTGAAAAAGCTCTAAGAGTTGAACATTTATGTGCTCTAGACTGTGAGAAAATTACTCCAAAGCGACCTTTGTTTTACCTGCAGGTATACTGCCCTGTGCTGTGATCTTGTCAGATCTTGTTAAGTCATCAGCACTAGGGCAATCTTGGATGATAAAAGCCAGAGAAGACCTCACTGCTGAGGGAGGCTGTGCCTGTAGAATCATGAAAATGGGAACAATGAGGCACCAGCATCCTTTTTTAACTTGTTTTACAAAGAGCTTTATAGGAGTCATTAACAACATATTACAGAGAGCTTGTGAAGAGTCCCAGATCTAAGATCCTACAGAAAAGAAGTATCATTAGCTTAGGGCTGGACAGAACTAATCCACTTTATAAAAGCTGCTGTGTAGCTAGTTTGTTGTGGGTTGTTTTATTTTTTTTTTATTTTCTCACTCTTTACTACCCTAACTTTGAAAGAAAACAGTGTGCATTGCACTATATGCTTTGCAGTTGTTTTCTGAAACAGATTTGAGGATGCCTTTTTTAATATGGATGTACATCTGGATGTTTCTTGGTCTCTGCAATGGGTTTCCAATGCTGTGCAGCCACCTCTGGAGCTGCAACACCTCCAGACTTCCTACAATGAAACCCAGGGAGCAGAAATCAGGAAGGTCGTGTGCCAGGCTGCATTTTTCTTCCAAAGTGAGAGGATGTGTCTGGCAGCAGCAATGAAAAGGGAAGGAACAGAAACACTCTCTAAGTGTCAAGATGTCTCTGTCACCTTCCAGCAATGTCATATCTAGTCCCAGGAACTGTGGTGGGAATTGAGATGAAGTGGGTGTTCTGCTTAAATGCATCTTAAACCGTGTTGGCTATCAGCTCAGAGTCTGTAAGGAGATGAAAATGATTCTTGCTACCAAGCACAATCATAGGTGCCCCAGCACAGTGATGCCACAACAAAAATTATTTGTTCAGAAAGCCCTGGTCCTCTGGACATCCAGAGAAAATGACTTTCAAGTTAAGCACTGGCCAGCCCATTTCTGCTTCCAGCATGTGGTCTGAGAACAGGGAAGGATGAACTCTGAAGGGATGGAGACCTGAGCAAGAAGTGAAGAATAAAAAATTTTGAGGAAGAGAGTCTATAAATACAGAACAGGGACCACTCCCATAAGGGAAGACAAAAACGTAGTATTCGTGTGTCCCTCAGAACAGGGCAGTGGGGGTGAATCAGCGTGTGGTGGCCAGAGAAAGAGAGCAAGGGTTGGATTGATGGGATGAGGTTTTGCAGATAGAGTGTGCAAAGATAAATGTGCAAGCATTGTATTCATGTTTCTTGTGGATCTAGGCATAAGTGGGAGAAAGAGTACATATGACATTTTCCTTGGAAACTGGGTGGAAGTTTCTAGAGTGCTGGGAGTGTGAGTATATATAGGATATCCATGTAAGATTTCCCTCAAGATGTATTTCTAGTCAGTAGATCTTGGAAAATGAAATAATTAATTTTGTTCATGCCATGTTCAGTTAGCTGTTCATTATTAAAATTAGCAGTTGGTGCTATATGGCAAGTTAGTCCCCCATTTTTCTGAGTATAAAACCTGAGTGAGGGATCAGATGCTGAGCTGAGCTGCAGAAGCACAACAGCAGGGTGGGATCTGTTCCACAAGGTTTTTCTGCAATGCTGCTGAAGCTGGTTGAAATATATTGAACTTGCCAGTAAAAAATATTCAATGCTGCCTCCAGCATTCATTATTGTTTCTCCCACATCCCTGCTGTCCTGGTGAGGTGGCCCCATGACATGCACATGACTGCAGGGCTGGCACGCTCGTCTCCTCCCTGTTTGTCACTCGCCTCCTCTGCATGAGACACAGACTCCCCAAGTGAAACAAACCTTCACTTATACTCAGTTTGCACAAGTAACTACAGCAGGTTTGTTGCTTAAGAGTGCAAACAGCCCACGTTTTTAATGATTGTGCAAGAAACTTCACTGAGAATAAAGCCTGAGCTTCAGAGAGTTGGGGGGTTTTCTAGGTGTAAGCTCAAACAAAAGTTTCCATAGCTATTTTGGATTTCTAAACCAGCCTTCTCTTTGTAAACACCCAGGCAGCAAGCACAGAGGCTGTCCTCCCTCCCCTCTCCCACGCAGAACCACCTTGCTGCTTTACCTTGCTCTCTCCAAGCTGCTCTTAAGCCTGCCAGCTCTAGAAGCTGCCTGGGAATGAGACAACAAAGGCTGGGTGGACAGCAGCTAAGAATGTTTGAAAAAGCAGTCCTTGGTGGGCAGATGAGCAGTCATTGTCTGTTTTCCCTGTCTGTGACCATTGTATGCCTCTGCACACAGAGCCCTTGTGTTCAGAAAGGAATGACAAGCTACAAGCCACCATGCTAACTGTTCCTAGTGTTTCAGCCCCATTTTTCAATTAAGCCCAGGGATTTTCCATGTTGTTGAGTACTAAAGCTTTGGGGTTTGTGAGAGCTCAGAGGGCCAGGTGTCAGCTAATCAACTGAGACATCTCTAAAAATGGCTACAGATAGATGAATTTTAGGTGTTGAGATTTCACCTTTGAACTTTCTTTTATTAAAGTCATTATTATTGGGCCAGACAGGAGCACTGCTGTTGCTAGCTTTGGCCAAGGTGTGTATAGTTTCACACTAAAACAATCCCTGTGAGGCTGGGCGGTGCTGCTGTTGCTGTGACTTCCCTGCAAACCCTCTCTTGGTGGCCTTTGCAGCTGGGCTCTGCTGTGCACACAGGTACTTCTTCATGCCCACCCAGGAGAGCGGCGTGGCTCTGCCTGCTTATGTCAAGATAAGGTGCCTCCTTGAGACAAGCTGGAAGTCTTCTCTTTTCCTTTTCAAATTTTGTTTCCTTTGTTCCCATGCATTTAGCTCCTGTGACTCACACACAAAGTGAGAGAAGCATGCCATTGATGGCACAATGGTGAGATACATGAGCTGAGGGGAGTCCAACTCTGCTCCTTGCTCCTTCTTACCCTAGAGCAGACTGGTGTCAAATGGGAGAGCCATGTCCATGCTCCATCAGACTCCGTGTTCTGTTACTCATTAGTGAAAACTGTACAGAAAGGACAGAGGGATCCCAGGGTTTTGGAAGTGTCTCCCCAGACACAGAGCAAAAAAAATCACTGGAAATCACAAGCAGGAGGGCTCTGTTTCAGTACATTCCCATCTCCCGCTGGAGTGGCTTCTGGCTGTTGGCAGTGAAGGTTCTGGTGAGTCACCATGACATCTCAGCTGCAGATATCCTTTCACTAGTATCTCTCACCTTTCCTGATCAGAAACTTCTGATTCAAATGAAAGGAGAGAGGTTTTTTGTCACTGGAGCTGTATGTTAGAATATGGCTTTAAAAGGTTTATTATTAATCACTTAGTCCTTTCAACTTTTCCCAAAGTATAAAAAGTAGGACATACCTCTAGAGACTAAATAGTTCAAAGACAAAACTGGAGCACACAGCCATATGGAAAATCCAAATGAAGGAAGCACCTAAAGCTTTAATTTAGATGAGTGATATTTTAGCGGTTCCTTTTGTGGACATTGTAGGAAAACTGGGTCTTACAGGGCCCCATGAATGTGAACAGGTTGTCAGTTTTGTGGATCAGGATGACAGTAGCAGTCTGTAAATAAAGGTAATAGAGAAAAAGAGGGAAGGGAAGGGAAGGGAAGGGAAGGGAAGGGAAGGGAAGGGAA
>NW_020897732.1:685363-767584 GCF_003984885.1 Neopelma chrysocephalum | reverse complement strand
TGAGTGGGCAGACCCCCAAGGACATTTTTCCAAGGTGTTTTTTGTTTTATTTACTTTCATCAGAAGAAAAAAGAGTGTACAGTAATGCTGACCATGTATAGCTGCATCAAGAGAGAGGGAATGATGCTTAGTCTATTTTCTTACTTTGGAGTTCTCCCCTTCCATTCATAAATGTGTTGAGATCCTGGAGGAGCAGAGGATGGTGATGCTGCAGGAGGAAATGCTAAATATAAGAGTGGCTAAATGGGACTTTGGTGATCTCAGCTCTGTGTGAAATAGAAAAAACAAGAACTATGTTCAGCTCCACTGGGCTCAATTGCAAGGGCATGAAATGCTTCTGAGTGGGCTAAACAGCTCCAGACTCAGAAAAAGACAGTTCAGTTGTTGAGATTATACTTAATTGGCATTGTGGGAAGGCAGCCTCTCTGCAATGCAGCCTACACTGTCCCCTCATACAAAGCCTTTTCATGAACTACAGGGGAAATGCTGCCAAACATCTCAGCAAATACTAGTCTTGTAATGTCATCTCAGGAAACAGAGGAGCCTGAAGTCACCAGGACAGTCTCACTGCCCTCATGGCAAGGTCCATCCTTGCCATTCCTGCTCTTTCTGTCCTGGACAATTTGACTATGTTCACCCGTGCCCCAGCTCTGCTAGAAGGCTGGGTGGGAACCATATCCCACCTCCTGTAGCAACATCAGTAGCAGCACGGGCAAGGTTTTCATGTAGCAAAGAACTTGGGTCTTCTCCCATGTCATCAAGTCTTATTTAATCATTTGTTCCGGATTCATCCCCAGCTGGGAGGAGGCAGGGTTAAAGAGCAAGACAGCAAAAATCCTTTGTCCAAGCCAGCTTTCCTTGAAGTGACAACACACACACATGATTCTTCTTCATCACACCAAGAGGCCAAACTTTCCACCTTGTCTGTTGGTGCACCTGGCTGTGCTGTGCTCTGCTGGTCTGACAGCAGGATTTTGTCATAAATACAGTACTGCCTCCCTAGCAGTGCTCAGACTGCTTGGAGGTCTTCTGGCTAGAAGTTATGTTTAAAACAGGATTCCTGGAATACACTGGTGAGACACTGGTAGAGACACTTACCCACACCAATTCCAGGGAATTAGGTGACATCTCTGTTTCTCTGTGCTTTCTCTGCTGCTAATGAAAAATTTCCCACAGGAAAATGAGATTTTTGGCAACTTTGTCATTGGTAGTTTCCACCTCTTGGTGAATGTTACCAGGAACCACCAGAATCATGTGCCACGTAGAATGATCAAGTGATGAACTTGCTCAAGACTTCATGTTACACAGAAGGAGGCTATAACTTCCCTTTTTTTACATCCCACATTAACTTTTGCATGGGATATTAGGAACAAGGGCTTGGCTGGACCTCATTCATGCATTCATTTGTGCACAACTGCATGCATCATCTATGTTTGTAGCCAATTGCCTAACTTAAACACACATAGCAAGTACAAGTGGCCCAGAAAAAATGAGAATAATTTTGCTAGGGAAGGGGGCTGGAGGACCTTTCTTTTATTTTCCTTTTTTTTTTTTTTAATTGGGCTTTTATGTGTTGAAGGTGTGGTCCAGTTGATTTAGCAATTTTTTTCTCCAAAGAAACCATTTTACTATTCTTAGTGTATTTTCTCAACTTTGAAACCTGAACCTAAGCCTCTTTTTCCTAATCATGCCTTGAAAATTAAAATGCTTGGAGCCACACACTGAACTGCTTTATCCTTAGGAACACATCATTTTCTTTCCTAAAGGGTGCTTTTTCAGACACCCTGTTCTGAGGCCAGGCATAGCAGAGCAAGTTTGACCAGGCTGTTTCCAGGGGTCATTCCAGCTGAAATTTGTGGTTACATGAGCCCAGCCTAGTGGCTCCTAACTGGTGAGACAGCAGTTCCCAAGGGAATTAACTCAAGTAACACTGTTTGCTGGAGCTGGGAGCACTGGGGAGGTGCCCAGTCGGCCCTGGGCAGAGCCAGCCTGCTCCAGCCATGTCTCCTGGCCCTGGAGCTGGACAGGCTGAGACATGGAGTTCTGCCAGGGCCCTCTGGTGAAGAAGGCTGGGAGAAAGATGACCTTTTGGGGCTGTAGCTGCCACATACACTTTATGAAATGCCTCCCTAAAAGAAACAAAGTGGTCGCTGCATATAATGCAAAGTCCCCAGTGAGGAGTTTTGCAGATGGTGTGAGGAAAGGTCCCCAGAGCAGAGCAGAAGAGCTCGCTGTGTTGTTTTCAGTATTCCCACAATACTTTGCCTTTTGAGCTCAGTCTTGCAAGCTCCAAGGCAAATCAACAAGTTCAAGCAGGAACCTAATTCAAGCTCTGAATAAAACCCATACCTGACAACTTTAATTATTAGGCTGATGCGTCATATTTACATTAATTTGAGCACTACTTAGATTCAATTACAATAATTCTTCCATATATTCATTCCAAGACATTTCAATGACTTAGCAGATAGCATATATAATCAAAGCTTAGCTAAAGAAACAGGTTTGCTCTCTACAGACATATTGTTCCTTTAACTGCGTGCTGGCTACAGCACCCTGTGCATGAGTTTGCGTTGCTGTGCCTAAAATATTATCAGCATCTGGAATACCAGTGAGTCAAAGGACAGGAACTGGAAAGCCCATAAGTTTTGGCCATAGTCCCAGGATCAAATTACAGCCACTGTGATGGGGGTCCATGTCCACCTTGACATGTGCTTTTCCAGTCTGGAAATGCTCCTCGATTCTTCTTTTGCAGTTCATTTATCATCTTGCAGTAATGTCTAGTACAAACTTTTTTCATCAAAGGCTGGCCAGAAAGTTTATTCCAGATGATCTTGAGGTCCCTTGCAACCTGCTTTCTATGATTCTATGATTCCAGGTGGTACTTGGCTCATTCTCCTTCTCCTTTCCCTTGCATTCTTCAGGAATACAACTTACATCTGTTTGATGTAGAATGTGACAAAGCACTCAAGCAGGGTGCCACACCAGCAATTCCTTGCACCATATCACAATCTGTTCTAGTTGTTTGATAGCTCCTAGGTGCAGCCTATGTTATTTGTGACTGATATGGTATTAAATGATCTGCATTCCCGAAGTGGAGAAACTGTCTCTCAACTACCAATACCCCAGGACAGAGTGAAGCTCTGATGAGCTGCAGAGTGAAGCGTGAACACCTATCACCTAGGTGTTTTCCACCCTTCTGTCGGGATTTCTTTCACTTACCTGGTGTAATATGAAAAGTTGAGATGTATGGCAAAGAACTGATCTTTTTGCAGTCATTAGAGATGAGGGTATACGCAAACAAATTTTACAGTCCAAGTACTGTTTGTAGACCTATGTCCTCACAAAACTTTTTCTCAGGATGCTGGGGGGGACAATAGTGAGCAGAAAAGCCCTCTCTCTGAACAAGAATTTCACTCTCAAGGTAGGGGATGAGCAAATAAACTGGGGCTATTTCAAAATCTAAAAAAAAAAATCTGTGTTTCTCTGACTGTACTACACTTTCCAGCGGTGGGGATTAATTTCCTGAGCAGTTTGTCTGCCCTGAGGAAGATCCTGATTTCAAAGGAAGCAAGAGCTAGCTCTGAAAGTTACTGTTTTTCATCAATTACCCCCATGCTGCTTGTTCCTCCCAACACCGTTCTGCGTGTCCGAGCCGCCCAAGCCGCTGCCGCCCGAGCGCCGCGGACCCGCGGTCTCGGGACGGGGGACCCAGCCGAACCCCGCCGCGCTGCAGTGGGATGTTCGCTCCACTCGAGGGAGCTCCTGCTTCTGTGTAGCCGAAATCAAACCCTCGCAGCACCTCCAGGCAAAATCCTGAGGGTGACAAATCGTCTGTAACGGTGGGGGCTACACACAGGTACTCCTTTCCTCTGGAAAGCTAAGGAGGTGCTTGTGTCGGAGCCTGCGGAGTTCCTGGGTGAGCTAAAGCATTCCCAAGCCTTTTGAGTTTCAACCCAGGATGTACAGGGCTCTGGCCACCCCTCCCAGCAGTTGGATTGGCCACGGCACCCGTTGCACTCCCACCTGTCCTTGTCACCACAGCTGCTGCAGCCGGAACGATGTTGGATGAGGGTGTGCAGCACGGACCATGTGGGAAGGGGCAGGTTCCCACCCAGGAGCCAGTTGACACGGCTCACAGGACCACTGAACAATTCAGAAAAGTAGACTTGAGGAACAAGACCTGCTTTGGCTATTACTTAATGAGCAATAATTGACCTTACTATGTCCTGAACAGTGACATAGCACCACAGAAGTCTCCATTTTCCCAGGGAATCACTCTTCTAATGAATCTGACTGTGTGCAAAGAAAGTGACTGAGCAGATAATTTCATTCCTTTTAAAAAAAAACTTAATGTCACACATCCACGCCTCACATTATCAAGACAGTAATACGGTCTAGTCAGATGCTTAGAAAGCATCTGCACCTTTGGCAGGACAGTGAGAGAGGAGCTGCTCCTTGCATCCCTGGTCAGCCAGGAATCCCAGAAGTGCATATGCTTTTGGAGAAGTCCGGAGGCAAAATCCATCCCTGGCTTCGTTAGAGACAGTTAAACCTGATTCATCCTGTCTCCAGCCACTCCCTGACTTGCCTCCCGAAAGCCAGCACACACCGAGGAGAGGCGTTCCCCAGCCAGGTCAGGTGTCAGAGGCAGCTTCTCCAGCAAGCTGGTGTGAGTCAGAGTGTTTGGGAACCGCTCCAAGCTATTGGAAAAAAACAACTCCCAAATTAGCTGGGGTGGCTCCCAAGCGAATCCACCTCCGCGGGGAAGGAGGTGATCTAATGAAAGCGTGCGGTCAGAAATCAAAAGAGCCTGGAAAGCATTCCAAGCTGCATAATAAGATTTCACATTTCATATCTTCAAAGCATTAAGTGAACATTATCTAATTAATCCTCACAACACTCCTCAGAGATATTATCCCTATTTTACAGACGGAGAAACCAAGGCACAAAGTTAAGTCACTTGCCTGGGGCCAGAGAAGGGAGTGTCAGACCTGGGATTAGAGTCCAGGAGTTCCTGGCGCCCAACTTTTTCCTCAGACTACTGGGTCATGTGTCTTCCCTGCAGGGAAGATAATAATGAGCCCATAATTACCCATACAAATTCCCAGTGACCAGGCTAACCCGTTTGTATAAATCTATTTGTAATTCCAATAAACACACCCATGATTTAGCTGTGTCCATGAACTACCAGTGTTCTCTCAGCCACAGGAAGCCAGACCTTGAAATAGGGGCTGTTCTTTGACAGTGTAAATCCTAGCTCCAAGACACTCCAATGACCATTGGAGAACATCATGTCACTTGTAAATCCCTGGTGACCATCCATGAATGACATGAGCACTGTGGGAGCTGTGGTGGCAAAGCAAGGTTTGTGGAGAAAAGGAACAGAGCTGGAAAAAATGGACAAGCCCTTTGAGCATACATGCCTTTTCCAAGACTGATGTAGAAGCAGAAACAGAAACTTTGTGCTCGGTATAGGGTGAGGGCACCTTCTCATCATCAAAAAGAGGTTGTGTGGTCAAATGCATTGCTCAGGTCTGTCTGCCAGTCTCATAAAATACGTGACCCCTTCCACACATAGACATGGTTCCCTGAAATGGCCTTAAGCAGACTCACTGCAGTGTCACTGGAAAACCCAGGGCACTCAAAATGCCCCATGCCTTTGGCTCTTTCCCCATCCTGCCCAGGGGAAGAGGGAAGCAATCTGAGGTCTTCCCACTGCTTGAGCTCCTGTGTACATCCCAAGAGACAGCTCTGCTCCAAGACACCCACTGTGGCCAGGGTTTACCCTGTTTTTCCAGCATGATGAGGCCTCTGTGATTATACTGTGAGTGTGTGAGTGTGTGTGAGCATGTGCAACTGTGGCTGTAAGTGTGCCTGTACTTCTATGGCACTCTGTTCTGCCTTCTACCAATATAGTTGAACCCAGGTGAGCTGAAGCTTAGACATTGTGCCTAGAGCCCTTCATCATTCAAGATTTTTCTGCTGTCATCTCAGCAGGAACTCCTTTCCACAAAGCCTCTAACATCCCTGCTCAAACTCAACTTACTGTTGCTCCAGAAAAGAGATCACAGTGAAATTCCCATGTGGGGTGTGATACACGGCCGTGTCAAGCAGCATACATTATTTTATCTGAGTCTTGCATGTCTGCCTGGCTCTTCTCCCATGCTGTGTTGTCTACTCTTGCTTGCAATGTACTTTGCCAGGGACACCTATCACTTCTGCTGGGGGCCAGCACAGCACCCCACTAGACATTGTGAAACATAGGAATAGCCCTTCTTCCTACCATGTCAGCCTCTGTGCTTGGGTCAGGCAGCTCACAGTGATGTCAGAACTAACAGCTAACAAAGTTTTTGGTGCTCATGAGACCTATGGTGCTGCCTGGGTGTAGGATAGCCCTTGGAATGGGCAGGGACACATGAAGCGGTTCTGTCCTCTCTACCAGGCTCAGGACTCAGGCTCACTCCCCCAAAGCCGTATTGCCAGAGTGATAAGGACTTACCTGGGTGCCTTATCTCTAGGCACAGAGTTGCCATTTCCCAACCAGGTGATGCCACAGGTAACTGCCTAAGGCTCCTAGAGGTTTGCTTCTGCTCAGGCAGCAGTGTCAGAGATCCTCCCATGCAGCTGAAATGCTGTTTGATACTTCCTCTGATTCACAGTGATGTGGAGGAGCTCATCTGCTACTTTTTAGCACCTTAAGCAGCATTTCAAGGCCAGGCCAGGCCAGCAGCAATGATGAGCTCCAGAAAATTTGTGCTGGCTGAAAGCAGTCCTACACCAGCCACAGTGCATCCTTAGACCACTGGCCCATTGTCTTTTGGGAGTCTGGGGTTTAGAAAGGGCAAGGAGGATGGGACAGCCTTGGGGAGACACAGGAGGCCACGGCAAGTGTCTTCAAAATGGGAAAAGAGAAGGTTGAGGAAGGGGCAGCAACAATGAGATTTCCTCCAAGAAGGGTTGGACACTAAGCATCTGTAACTGCTCTGTGTGGTGTGATGGCACCTTGTCGTTGAGAAGACAATAAAAGGGCATTTCAAAGATTAAAAAAAAAAAAAGTAGCCATGTCTATCAAGCTCCAGGCTGCCACATCAGAACCCCAATGGGCTGTGGGACAGACCAACTGTAGGGTTATAAAGGAGCATTTAGGAACATGAACAACTCTTTGTCAGCCAAGAGTTGCACAGTGAAGCCAAATGCTTAGTAGCAGAAGAGGGACCACTCAGCATTTAGTGTCGTGTTTCTCAAATTTGTTCAAAACCTGCTCTGGTCCCAGGCTTTTAGTGCACCCCTTTGAGGACACTCATTGTGGTGGCAGTGCTTTCAAAGTACAGAGTAGTAGCTTCTGCTGAGGGAAAAGTGCTTTGCATAGAGAACTGCTTTGGTGCTGTGCTAAAATGAGAGATGCAGCTTTTTGGAAAATCTGACTTTTCCTTTATTTTTTATAATTTCTTATAACTGTTTTTATTTATATATCCAGAATTATCATTAAAAGAAATTAAAGCCACACTTTTTTTACTAAAATACTTTCATGTTAATTTTTTTAAATAATTGTGGTAAATGAACATACTCATTTCATCTAACCTTTATATTTATGAGCAGATTTACTCTTGTGAGAAATCAAATTGCCTTTTCCTCACTTTTTTGATCCAAGGACCAAGAATTCCTGTGCAAGAACTTGTGTAATCAGTTTATCAAGTCATTGATATGTTTTCACTGCAATAATCACCCGAAGTTCAGAAGAACTTCTTGTTGGGTCATCTCTCCTACTGAACTGTAAAAAAAAAATATGTATGCCTGTGTATATCTCTCCCCACACATGCAGACCTTTATGTAAAAAAGGACTGACAATAAATGCTGACAGACAAGAATTATGTTATTCCAGAAATACTGCAAACCATACAAATAAATTTTTTTTTCTGCAAATGACATGTTTTAATGACATAAAGCAATAGTATGAAATGGCCTGTTAGAGGCTCATGACACACTGACAGCTGTAAGCATTTCAGAATGCTATATTAAAAACATCTGCAGAAAGGAAAAAATAACATTAAAAAAGGAAAGGAATGAAAAGTTGAGAACACTCCCAACTCCTCACATCCAATTTGTTGTCTGGTAGCTGCTGAAACCAGGAGTGACCAAGACCTGATTTTAATAACCTAAATATAGCAAGGGCCAAATCTTTGGGATCTGGGACAACGTGCCTCAAGTTACACATTTTTGTCTTGCATTCCCCAGCTTGTGGAGCATGTGTTTTGCGAAATGTGTTTGTGCAGCTATCACATGGGAGGTGGTTCCAATAAGCAATGTAACCACTGCATCACCGATTTCTTACCAGTTCTGGTCTAGCAGATGTTTCACTCAACATGCTCAAGACAGGTTTCAGACATGAAGAGATCCTGGGCTGAAAAGGAAGACTAAAATGTTTGCTTAGGATATTGTGTAGTAACGGGAAAATACATGTGGAGTCGATCACCCAAAATCGAGATGCAGCTACTGTTCAGCATCTGCTTCTGCTGTTTCTAATTTTGTTTTTCCTGAAGCTGAGTTACCATACCTTTGGTGTCCTCAGCTACCAGGTGCTGGCATGCAGACAAGGAATCCAGAAGGAGGTGACCTCATGGTGCCTCTGTGGCCAAGTAACACAAAAGGGTTTAAAAGACCCAAAGAAACTCAACCCTCCTCCCCAGTCTCCTAAGCTGGAGCCATGAGCTGGTCTGATCTCTGAGTAGGGGCACTTCAGGGGCAACCCTGCTGGTCTCAGAAGGCTCCTGAGCCTCTTGGCCATTGCAAAGCAGAGAGATGAGTCTCACTCAGAAGGGCAGGCAGGAGGAATCCTTCCAGAAAACTGATACACAAAGAGACTTGGGTGAAGTATTGCAGTTTCAGTTGCTAAATGAATGACTTGCAGCCGTGGACGGAAGCTATTCCTCCTATTTTGTTGGAGAAAAATATACCTCTGCAAAGTG
Source organism: Neopelma chrysocephalum (assembly GCF_003984885.1). NCBI lineage: Eukaryota > Metazoa > Chordata > Aves > Passeriformes > Pipridae > Neopelma > Neopelma chrysocephalum. The sequence continues at coordinate 758,615 of NW_020897732.1, read as the reverse complement.
AAACTGGAATTGTAATACTTTGTGAAATACTGTTCTGTTTCCTAAATAGAACCATTAGTGTTTGAAGGTGAGAAGTGTCAACAAGAAGACATATATGTGCAACTTTTCTTTTATGTAAAATTTTTAAATTAAATTATAAATCATTCAATGCCGTTTTATAAGAAAACTTTCTGGATTTGCAGCTAACTCTGGAAGCATGAACATCTGATGCCTGGAAATTGAATTGACAATAAGCATCAAAGCAGAGGTTCTCCAAGCATTTGAAGTTGCTTACTCCTCACAAGACACAAAACCCGAAAAGGAAAAATATCTCTAGTGGAAACCCATTGAAATGTAGGAAAGCTAAGCAAGCACGTTACGCCATTGAAACAGGAAACGAAGTCCCTCTCGAGAACAGGATGAATTTGAAATTTTAAAAGCCCAACAACAAGGTCAAGTTCCTGAGACTTCAGTTACTGAGCATCAACTGAGCTGTGTGTACTCTCAAAATGCCAAGTAATGCAACTGCACATAGCCTAAGTTAAAGAAGGTTTGATTACATTTGAAGCATTTGGATGATACTCTCAGGCACATGGTGTGACTCTTGGGCATGGTCCTGTGCAGACATAAGGGTTGGACTTGATGATCCTTATGGATCCCTTCCAGCTCAGCATATTCTGTGATTCTGTGACCCTTTGCAACTTTTGCATCCTAACCTGCACATATGCATGGACAGTCTCTGTCTCAGCTGACATGTAAGTTGGGCAGCTGCAGTAAGGACTGAGCTGGAGACACACTGGCTGTTTGCGCATCTGGTCTAAAGCCTGTAAGGAGCTTGTTGGTAACTTCACTTTTGGCTTGGGCCAAAATCCAATGAAGTGAGAGGAGAGCCACTACAGTTACTGATCTGTTACACCTAGACAGTACTTCTGACATGGAGACACATATTCCCCTTTGCACTTAGTGTGTTACTGGAAGAAAATCTCAATTCATGAACAGAAACTTTTTGATTTTTCTCCTTTTTAGGCTCTCTCAAGTTGTTTGGAAACAAACCAAATCTCTCAAAACCTTTCACTGAAGTGTTGCTCTTCAGCATCAGTTTTACTTCCAGCAGTCCATTTGCCCAAAGTCATCCTTCAACAGATATGAAGTATCCCTTCCTCTTGCCAACCCACAGGGAATTTCATGGGCAATTACTTCCTGCTTCCATCTTGATCCAAGGACTCATAGAAAGATTTATTTCTGAGCAAATATCTGAAAGCTTCTCTGGTTGTGTCTAAATATTTGTGTTCATGTCTACATGGTAAAGATTGCATCTCATATAAAAGAAAGAGGTACAAACAAATAAAGGAAGTCTCAGTGACAAAGCAAAGTGATGAAAACCGTGAACCAGTTTGAAGGTAAGACAAATGGCTCCTGAGGCTCAGATCACAGCACTGTAACTTCATTGTTAACATGGCTAAATGCAATTTTGCACAGTCTTAGGAGAGGTATTCTGTACAGCACAGCTTTCATAATTAAGAAGAAAACTATTGTCTCTTTTCCAAGTCAAATAAACCTTGTTTATCTGAGGGATGGGGAAAGGGGGAGGGACGTAAGTGTGGTGTGCTGGTCCGAGAGACAATTTTGAAACTTTAGATCAAGAGGAGTCTGAAAGTCTGAGCTGGGGACAAAGGACCCATCTGCAGCATCATACAGAAAGCTCTCAGGATCCTGGCTCCGAATACTCAGGGCATGTTGAAAGCCTAAGGATGACAGACCTGACCCAGCACTGTGGAGCCAGAGGACAAACCTGCAGCATGCACAGCATCAAATCCCAGCAGACACAAGCAGAAGGGACACAAAGGCAGTGTGAGCTTTCCCCATCTGCTGCCCTGCCTGCACAATACTGCCTGGACAGGCTTTGAGCTGGCCACAAGGTGAAAGTTACCATGGTGTTGCCTGACAGCAACAAGAATGCATGGACATTCTCGATGCAGGATGGGGCTTGCAGGTGGAGGAGTTTGTATTTTGAGTCTCATATAGAGCCACTGAGAGATGGTCTGAGTAAACACTATCAGTCCCATGGGAGGACAGGCTCAGAAATTATCAGGGCTAGAGTTAGCTGCCATTCTTCATCAATTCAGTTTGAAGGTCTCCCCGTGTCCTCGCTATATTATCACATACTGCTACTTGCTCTGCTGACCACGAGCTAAGAGAAAAAAAGCTTCAAACAAACATTTTTGTTCTTAAGAAATCTTGCAATTACAAAGATTCACTTTAAATGTGGTGCTTCTGGTGATGTGCTTGATGTTCCTTCTTTCATCTGCTGGACTCCAGCAATAAAGTCAGTAATTGTGGCCATTCTCACAGTAAGTGCAGCAGGTTCGTAGTGCCAACTGAGATGTATCGTTTGCAATGAGTTGCAAGGTTTGTGGCTCGATTTAGGCTAAGTCCCTGGCAAATTCCAATGCTGACTCCACTGGAAGATCTTCAGAGACAGCCTCTGGGGCTGTTTTGGATTCAGGCAATTGCTGGTTTGGACTCTCTCTGCTGTCTTCTTGGACATAGCTCCCCTTTGTCTTTCTCTACGTGACATGTATTCCCTCTGAAACAGTTAGGACCTTCACAAGCTCTTTGTTTCTAATTCTGGTCAGTTTAGCACAAAGTATATTTATGCTAATTGCATACTGAAAGTACACTTGGCTTGGCTTTGTTTTTCCTTGTTAGGACTTTAAGAAGATATTTGTAATTGCTGGGAGGAACATTGCAGTTGGGAGAGCTGAAAACTCAAAGGGTCTGCCCTCACCCACTTTATGCTCTGTCCTAGAGTAGCATGGTATAGAGTATTGATGTCTTCAAAGTTTTCCAGCTCTTGTTTAATTTTAAAATGTCAACTGTACTTTAAAACTTCATGGTTCCCATCCAAGCAAGCATATCTGTTCTGAACTTGACTAATGTCAAGCTCAGGTCTAAGCAGATCTTCCCTTCAATGGAGCAGAGATGGGAGGGAACTAAAAACCTTGTGTCCCACCTTAGGAAAGTGTGTCCCAAGCCTGAGGCTGTGGATATGGTGCATGAAATGAGCCCTTGAGTTGAAAACTAGCTCAGGTATCTCTACATAGCATGGAACATATTCAGGTTTTGCATAGAAGTGGTCTCCAGTGGATGGGCTGTTGAAAACTCTGCTTTGAGTCCCTGCTGCCTCACAGGCTCCTTAAGTAAGTCATTAGGGTACTGCTAATGCTGTAGTCATGTTGCTAACCCTCTTCATCTCTGTGCACTTACCCTGCAGCATAAGGGCCCACATGGGCAGCTATAGTCCTGTAGTTATATCATGCAGTTGCCCATGAAGATATGCCTCTAGCCCCTGCTGTGTCTGTCTCCCAGTGAGAAACTGCAAATAATATTTTTATCCCTTCCAGGAAGGTCATGGGAGCTACTCTGAGGAGCTCAGGCACCATGGTGAGATGCGCCCTGGAAGTGCAGGTTCCTCTGGTCAAAAGAGGGGTCACACTTCATGGTTGCCGAATTCAAACAGTAAAAGAGATAAAAATGTATTTTTAGGAACCTTCCAGAGTGCTGCAAAGAATTTGCTGTTAAGTTAGTGCTGTTACTTAAATACCTGGAAACAATGTTTGCCTCTGCGCTTTTTCTTCTTCCCTCCCCTCCTTTTCTCTTTCTTACATTCTTAGGTCTTTTCCCACAGAAAGCTGTCTCCGGTATTTCTGCTTTCCATTCCGCAGGCTGTCCCCAACAGCAGAAACTAATGTTGTGATGCCAACAATTATGATGTAACTGGAACGAAAATATGAGAAAGTTCTGCAAAACAACATTAGTTATCCCCGTACCCTCCACTGCACAGTCCTTCTAAATATGGTATCAGGAGGCTGCTAAGTAATCCAGGAAAATTATATTATCTTGCAGAAGCAAGTGTACTAAGGCCTCCTTTTTAACACTTTTGAAATATCTACAAGCTGGAGAGGACACCATGATGACTTTTTGTCTTCTTTAGAAAGAGAAGCCTTGGAGTTTTTTACCCACATCCACCAGGAATCAGAGAGATGACAGATGACTATTTTTTTTTCATGTATTAAGGAGAGAAGGAAACAGGAGCACCTCAAGAATTTATTTGTTTGGGGGTTTTTGTTTGTTTGTTTTTGGTGTATCTGTGGTTCTTTGGTCAAAATTCTGTTGTAAGTTGCAAGTATGAGTGTTTTAAAAGAACATCCTCTATTTCAGATGATAAAAGGACAAGGATGCCATGTCAAAGATGCCTGGGGAAAGATGCAGACAACCAGGTATGTCTGCAGGGTGCTTTGCAGACCTTGATCACACACACAGGCCATCCAGGCACAACCCAGCTGCAAACTGGAGGCTGATGGCCAGCTCAGACACTGCTGAGTTGCAAGGCAGAGTTAACTCATCCTGATGAGATACTGGTATCTCCACCAGGTCCTGGTTATCTTCAAGAGTGTGTAGGCCCATGTTGGCATAGCAGGTGGAGCTGATTCTCCTGTTGTTATTGGCTAGCTTCAGAAAACCTGGTCATCTGCACTCCCTTTTGGGTGGGAACATCTTGCACATGATATTGGTGTGCTTGATAGGCATGTGGGAGACCCTGACTTCAAAGTCAAACAACCTTCCAAGCATGATCCTCTTAGAGCCCTGTCAGCGGTCCTTCAGCAAGGTGCACACGTCAACCCATTTGGAAAAATTCCATCCAGACAGGCAGCCGTCTCTACCAGTGCTTGGGAGCATGTAAGTAGATTTCATGAATAAAATTGTCTCCGAATCCTGGTGTTGCATTTCACAGCCATTTTGAGTTTATTGCATAGTAATGACAACAGAAGTCTAAGCATGGGCTGCAAATCCCAGTCCAGAAACAGGGTCATTGGCTGGCCACTGTGAGCTCCTAGGTGCTGCTGTAGTGATGAGGAGAGCTGGCATACCTGAGCCTTTGAGCTCTGGTGCAAATTGTTAGCACAACCCTGCCCTAAATGCAGTTATGGGACAACAGCTAGAAAGGCTTTGGAGTCAGCTCCACCTTCAGCTCATTTTGAGGTGGAAGCAAAACCACCTTTGACATCTTCTGCCCAAGGGACCTAGTGGCCTGGGGTGGGATGGGCTGGAGAGGACATGCTGTCTGTAAGCTTAATTCAAAGCATTATGAGCAGGCCCTGACCCTGCTGGCTGATGCACTTCCTGAGCAGCCGTGAGTGCCAGAAGAGAGCAGAAAATGGTTGACACCAGGATGGCACTTTACACTCTGGGATTTCCCATTAGTGAGCAAGTCAGTGGTTAAAATGACTTTCTGTTTGCTTTACCCCAAAAAAAGGCGCAGTCAGCCTCTGGTCCAAACATCCCAAGGATATTACTTCAATTTATCTTTCATCTTAGACTATATCAATTTCCCAATCTGCACTCAGCCTTATGGAGAAAATGGCACTTTATAGACCAAAAAGACTCAACTGTTTAAAAAAATAAATGGCTGTGGGTGTGTGCTGCTGGATTTATGGCTGAGAAGGTAACACACAGGCAGTGCCCTGCACTTTGATAGCTTAGCACTTCTGTGATGTGTGAATGAAGTCCAGCAGGCCCAGGACCATGTTAATCTCCAGGGTTTGATCTCTGTCTGTAATGAGATGCCGGCAGCTTGTACTTCAAAGCCTGTATTGACACAGATAATCTTGTGAAAGGCTCTCTGCATTTTGAGCCAGCTTGTATTAGGGATTACAGTGACAACAGGAGGAGATGATGGAAGAGGAGGTACTTGTTTGATGCTCGCTCCTTTGGTTTCTTTCTAATATTCCTTTTGTTTTTAATTTCCAAAGGGTAGTGTTGTCCCATCCCCCCCATCTCAGCAGGACTCATTCTATCAGATGAACCCTGTGTGCTATGGGGTAGGCAGGCTGACCAAGGTGCTCTTCTGCCCAAGAAGTTTGTGAAAATTTGTCCATTTGGTGCTGAAGTGGTCGATGCTACATCATCTTGGTTGAAATATGGGCAGAGATTGCATTAGAAATGGCACAGGCAGTTAAATGTTACAGTTCCAAACTTCTGAGGTTATTTCTTTCTGAAAACAGTTGTAAGGGAGTAAGGGAGAGGGTAAAGATGACAGTAGACCACAGGCTATGAGAAGTATGTTATAAAGCAAAATGAACACTAGTTTCACATACACAATTATGCTTTCTATTGAAAGTATATAATTTTCAAGGCGTGTCTGACCAGGAAACAGAACTGAAATATTTCTATGTTGATGAACACTACTGATCTAAGAGAAAAATGATGGCAAACATGTATCTTGATTGCTCTTCCAGCAAGAACATTCACAGAAATGAACCAAAAACTGGACTATAAATTTAATTGAAACAGATAGAGATTAATATCTTGGACCACAGTGCTTACTTCCTTGTTCTCAGAAACCTTTTTGAGGACTATTTATATATTTAGGGACAGTTAAACCTATATTTTTCAGGCCTAAAAAAATAATAATGTGGCATTTAGTCTATATTTCTGCCTGTCTTACAGGGACAGCAGCAATGACTGCAGAACACTGAGAAAAATCATAGGGGTAGAATGAGCAGAGAGGTGCTTGCACCAGATTAATTCAGTCACTCTCATGTGCCCTGGGTATTTGCCACATGGGGACATGAAACCCAGGTTAGGTTTTGGGATGCTACCACTAGCAGCATCCAGGCTTTAGCAAGTTAGTGACTCCACAGAGGAAATCCAGTCCTGTCCTCAGGAAAGAGTGATGTACTGGGTTGGTTCAAAATATCATAAAGGAAACATCCCTTCAGGTTTTAACCATCACACACTTAGACCCAGCATCCCTTCTGGAGCAAAAGAGCCCCATAACTCTTTCACAGATGTGATAGAATGCAAAGACGTAAACTGTATAAATGAGGAGACTGAGAACAGAAGCTGAGGCAGCTAAATCTTTCCTGCAATATGAAAAGTGCTGGATGGCAGACACTGCACTGGGAGCAGAGTGATACACACAGCTCCCAGCAGGAGAGGCTTGAGAAAGCGTAGATGTTTGCTTGACTGAATCACCAGATTAAAGAGGTTGATTGATTTCCAAAAACGTCATTCAAGGAACTTTATCCAAATGGTAATGGTAAATTCAGTGGTTTAAGTTTAAAAATATAATTAGGTTATAAAATAGTTTAAGGAACAACAGCATAAAAGAAATTAAAGCCACTCTAAGCACTGCTTCAACACATCAGAATCAAAAGGTTTGGCAGAGGTATGTGTGGACAGCTGAAGCCTGGGGCCTAAAAACAGTGGTCAGGTAGGACAAGGCCACTGCAGAGAAGCAAGGTGAATTCTTGATGCCCATGGGCTCTTACAGCAGAAACTGGGAGAGTCCCCCATTGGAATCTTCTTCGGAGAGGACTTGGCCAGGGTGTCTCCAAAATTTAAGGGGATTGCATTGAAGAAAACACGACAAAAATAGATGGGATGGGGCCCACCAGACTGGCAGGAGAAAACAGCAAGAGATTCAAGATAACCTAAGGATGTCTGTATTCAAGTGCCCACCTTGCTGAATTTATTGGTATGTCATGAAGCAAAAGAGCCACCAAGGTTAAGAAAGGTGTTAGGAGGATCTGGGACACTAGAGGCATGTAAGCCTGAGGTCTGTACCAGCCAAAATAATGAAAGTTACAACAAAAGATCAGATTAGGGAACACCTTAAAACATAGATAATGATACACTTGGTAAGAGCCAGCAGGGCTTCTGGAAATACTGCCTCTCTAATTTCTCAAAGTTCTTGAAAGAAGTGATGCATGTATTGGTAAAGGTTATCTAGGAAAGTCTCTCCATAGACTCTTAAGGAAACTAAGAAACTCGGGGAAGAGAGAAGTTCTGGCATAGAGAAATAGCTGAAAGTCAGGAAATAGAGGACAGGCAAAATGGTTGTTTAGCTCAATAGGTGGAAGTTACCAGTGGAAATTTCAAGGATCTGCACCGAGGTCTGTTCTGTTCAAAACACCCATAAATAACATGGAAAAGGGCATGAGCAGTGAGAGACAAAGGTCACACATGATACAAAGTTGTTTAAAGTAATAAGGACATGTTTATGACAAATTGCAGAAGCATCTTGTGAGACTGTATGAAATGTCAGGTGAAGTTTTGTGTAGCTAAGGATAAAGAGAAAAAATGCCATGAAAACCAGTCTTAGTTTCACATATCGGATTTTGAGAATTTTCTGTTGAGGAGCAAGTCTTTAGGATTAGGACAGGTGACTCCATAAAAGTACTGCTGCAGTGCTGCAGGGTTGTGAAACTACTTGAAAAAGTATGCAGAGGACAGAAGCAGTTTTAATCAGTTCAAGGGAAGACTGGACAAGCATTTGGAAGAAAATCCATTGCAAGTCACTTGACATATTGCCATGGGTTCACAAAAAGCCCAGTGCCTCTGTCTCACTCCTCTCCTGCCCCCAGACCAGGCTGTCTTTGAACCCCTTACCTCTGGGGCCCTTGGGTACTTATGTGGAGAAGTGAAACCACAAATGGGATTAACACCTGAGAGCCTATAGGGGCTCTGAGAAGGCCAAGGGGGGACTGGGACAAGGTGGAAATGAGGCAATGTTAACTGCATGGAGGAATGAGCCTACATGACTGACACAGGGCAGCTGGGTTGCTGCCTCTGTCTTACACCACATACTTGTGGCGAAGCTGATGTCTAAGACATGGCATGTCTGGAGCTGTACCTCCCAAACTGTCTAGGGATTTTAAAACAATAGTATGAGTTAATTACTGCTCACAAAGTCACATGTGAGGGTAGTGGAACAAAGACTAGATATATCCAGTAATTGAGAGAGACAGGACATGCACATTCCCAGGGAAACTGAAGGTCTGCACTGAGAACCAGCAAAAGGGTTGAAATGGTTTTTAGGTAGGAAGCAAGCAGAGGCTCCCCTGTTGGAAAGTAAGTTAACTGGAGCAAGTGATCAGAATGCATTCTTACCTGAACAGGATTACAAGGGCCAAAAGCTAGCTCTGCACTGCAGTGAACAAGGACACTCGTAGGGGATCTGTCTCACAGGGTGGGTCTATCACAATGATAGGGAGAGGGAGGTCTTTGAGGGAAGAGATTTTGAAGCAGTTGACTTTGAAGCATAAAATAATATGTATATAAATATAAAATCATTATATTTACTTTAAAAAAATATCATGATGGGAGAAGCCAGATGAGATAAACTGGGGGAGAGGCAGAGAGAGAGTAAAGATGGAAAGAGAATGAAAGAGTGTTTAGGACTGAATGGCTCAGAAAAACTACCAGAACATAAAAAAAGTCCATAGAGAAGACAGGACCAGCGTAAAAATAAATAAGAAAGAAAATAAAGTAACAGGCACTAGGAAACTAAAACATTGGTTTCAGTCCATGAAGTAAAGTATGGGCGTAGAGGCAAAAGTGAGAGATGCACAGGTGAGGACTGTGTTTGATTTCGGTGACATGTTATGGACACATCTGCTATGCCTCATACCCAGCTGTACATTACCTCACTCCTTTGTCTGCACATGACACTCATCTTGTATGAAAGCCTCTGGCAAATTGCAGAATTTTCATTTTTCCACAACCCTTGTATCATTAGTCCTCCATGGAGAGTGCTGCATAAGTCCCTGCCCCTACTGATTCCCCTTGGACACAAGGGCACAAACAGAACCCCACAAGCTCCAGGACATCTCTGTTCCCAAGGAGGGCTGCAGATCCCAGCTCAGAAATCCTAGTGGACTCAGCCACTGTGTTCACCCTCAGACCTGACAAGGTCCCACAGCCTCAGAAGCCTCACAGAGAGTCTGTCTAAAGGCACAGTTGGTGGAAAGGCAAGGAATATGAAGAAATGTGTTTTTCCCAGAAGGAGCAGACCGCAATTGTACTATCAATTATAAACTGAAAAAATACCAAAGAATCACTGAGATTCATAGTCTGTGATTAGACAGAGACCTTAATTTGTGCTTGCCTATATCCAGAGGATGTCTGCTCAGGGCTGAGCCTACCAGCTTTTGCAAAGGGAGCAAAAAAGAAGCAGATGCCACTAAAGCAGTGTACTGACTTGCTTTATTAAAACCAGCAGCTGCCACAGAGGAAGTTTCCTGCAGGACCACTAGTCAAACAGCATACACTTTCAGGTAGTCTTGATGGAAAGAGGAGATAAATCCCCATTTTTAGTGTCTTGCTCTCTCTCAGTTTCCTTTGGACAAACCGTCCAGTGTTGAGGGCCTGAGGCCGTGCACGGAGAGAGGATGGGGCATGAGGAGGAGGCACACAGCACGAGGAAGCTGGAGGGGAAACTATCCCCTTGTTTCCTACTCCTCATGACACCAGCACTTTGACATGCTGAGCATCTGCAACCTGATTTCTGAGGTGAGGTTCGGGGGTATCCCCTCACTGCTCCCCCAGATGCAGTGCTTCCCTTCTTCATCTGTGGAGAAGCACAGGGTGGAAAGAAGGGTGTGTAAATAAATAAAATTTAAAAAGCTCCCCAGCTTCAGCAATGCAACAGCTGGAGATGTTCTGCACTCACAGTAGCTACTTTCTCCAAAAGACAAAATCCAAAGTAAAACAAGAACAAGAGATGTTTAATTTTTTTTTTAAACCAAATTACTTATTATGTAAGTAAAGAAAACAGATCATCATAACCAGACTTGAAATGATCACAAATCCTGTTTCATTAATGGCAGAAGCAATGACTTTTTTGTGAGGCAGTTAAATGTCTCTCTGTTTAGCAAAACAAGAAAGGCAGCAAGTTAAATTAGTATCTCTTGCTTCAGAAAGCATCAAAGAACAATTTTTTATAGCACATGTTAAAGAGATAATTTGTTTGTGTAGTGTAATATATTATTATATTCTATTAAATGTACTTTCCAAATATATGTCCTCCTTCTGTGCCTGTACTTCTATGAGATTTACACTAATTTATACACCTCCAGAATCATAAAATGCTGCTATTCTTACTTCAAAGACTTTTCTTGAGAATAAGCTGGAGATTTTCATCAAGCGTTTCACATCACCTAGATGTTATTGCTTTTAAGTGTCTTCAGAACACTAAAGAAATCTCTCTCCAAGCTTTTATTTAGTTGAAACAAGCACCTGCAAGATATACACAGAATTATTTTCCTAGGAGACAGGCTTATCATGGCTTCAGCCAGAGGGAATCTGTGTTTTATCTCACCTGATGCAATACCCCATGTTAGTCTTAATTCACACTTCACTTCTGGTAACCTCTAGGGCACCTTTAATGACTACTGGAAATCTTCTCTAGCAGGCTGTACATTTTAGGAAGAAATCCTTTGAATGAAGTCGATGGTTTCTGGCTTCTGGAAAGGTTTTGCTCCTTTGTTTCCAGCTGCTACACGCTTGGAACATTTCCGAGTGCTTCTGACTATAAATGGCCATAGAAATGCAATTCCACTACAGGGGTACAGCCACAAAACCAACCCAAAATCTCAATATTTTGCATTCTCTGCTGTCTTATTTGCCTTGCCTGCCACCCCATACCACTTGGCTCATAAGACATGTACTTGCATGGTGAGTAAAAAACTGTACCTGGTGTAAGATACCAGAGAATCAGTCTCAGCAGCAAGAAAACAGGGTTCCTGACCAGATGAATGTCTTGTGAGAGGTCACATGCTGCCAGTGCTTCACAGGCAGATGTTAACACCCTTCCAGGAGCCACCAGCCAAAGGCATCTTCCCAAGTTTCCATCAGGGGCAAGAGTCTCTCCTCCATTTGCAGCACTGGACAAGCATGACTGAAGAGTCTTGAATGTCATCCACCTGTGGAAGAAGAGCATGTACTTCTTAAATAATAACAACATCTTTGCAACATTATAACTTAAACATTTCTAAACTCTCACGCCTCTGTGGTGCTGCCTCAATTTTTCAGGTGAAGGAATAGTGAAGCAAGAATCCATCATCTCTTCTGGATCATAGCAGATCAATGCCAGAAGTTGTCAGCTGTTCTGACTCCCTGAGCTAAGACCATGCTTTGTTAGCCTTTTAGACCAAAAAGCTGATGTTAAGTGAGAAAGAAGGAGAGCCAGAGCTGTGTTACTATCGATTGGCTCTTGGGGTCTTCCCAGAGCAGAGCACAGGCCATTCCATGGCATCAGGGTCGAGAAAGCCACAGTGCCTATAGCACAGCAGTACCTGCCTGGTCTAGCCAGCAGGCACCAGGGTGCAATTTATACATGTTTTTACTACTCTTCAAAATGTTTTCTCAGTGTGCTTCTCATCTTTATAACTGAAGGTTCAAGGGAGTAATTCTGAACTGGAATCTTAGAATTAAAAATAAATAAAAAAACACACAACAAAAACAACAACAACAAAACCAAACCAAGAAAACACAGAGCTTCTGGGAAGGGTGAAGGGAGATCAAAAATGCTGCCTTTGTACATAGAGACTCCATATGGGATTTTTCTCCTATGATTAATTTTATGAAGCTGTACTGGTAAATCAGGGAAGGTATTAGAAATTAATAGAGGAAACAATTGTCATATTTGGGGAAAGTGAGAGAACTTTTCCTTTGGAGACTTCAATTTTTTTAAGAAATAAGGGATATCAGTAAGCTCAGAAGATTTCTATATATCTGTTCTGCATCGTTAAAAAAGCAGCCCTCTTGTGACCAGGAAATAGAAGTAAGAATTGTTTAATTTTCAAATTTACTACAGAAGTTAGAAGAAAATGAGGAATGCTTTTCTTCTTTAGTGAGCCATTATCTAGTACTGGTGTAATTCTGAAAATGTAAATTCTCCATGAGAAACTCAGTTATTGCACCTCTTTGCTCTGAAATGTCGGCACTTGTATCTTTTTGGCAAGTGTGAGATAGATTCATGTCTTGGAATACTCACAGTAGTGTTCTTCCTCATTTCCAGAATATGAAATTTTAGGAATCCCATTTTTCAGAGGACAGTTTGACTTTCATTGAGCTCCCCAATGCATGTCACAAACTTGGAATTTGAATTATCCCTCTGGAGAGAATTTGAACTTGCCATAGCATATGAACACAAGATACTACACAAGTAATTCCTCTCTCTTTTATTGTTTTAATTTATTTATGCATATTTTTTCCTGGATTTTTAATTGCTATTTAATTTTTTTTCGTTGTTTAATAAAAATTTTATCCTCTTTTTTTTTTTTCTTATGTAATGATAGAGGAATATAAGAGTCATAAGGACTAGACTTGTATAAACCTGTGTCATTCTAGCACAGGCAGAAACAAAATAAATGTTTTCCATATAAGGCCCACATTGTAAGCCTGGGACCAGGAAAATAAACTGTACAGGAACCAAGATTTCTGAAGTTACAGCACCAAAAAAACAAAATTACACTGACAAGAAATCTGTAGAGCAACTAGCTAAGGATGTTGGGATTCCCACGTTCTAGATTTTCCTCTCTTACTTTTGGAACTATCTACTTACTACACAGTGTTCAATTTTGATAAAGAAGTATTTACTCCACACTCTGAGGTGAATCAGTGGTGGCTACTTCTAGGACACGTCACTTCAAACTGTCCTTAAAGCAGAGGTTACTGAACAGCTCGTGGTCTGATTATAGTCTCAAGTATTGCTGCAGACCTGCCTCTGCAACTCAGAGGTATGGTATATACTTTCAAGGTGATATTAATACCAGTGCTACTAGAAACCGCAAGAAATTATTGTGGTTTGCAGTTTCATTCCAAGCTCTCAACTCAATCCAGATGTTTGTTTCAGGTTTGCACATTTTTTCAGGAAATCTGGACAAAGTTCTTCAAAAATTAAGTTACTTCTTTGTTTGTGGTAATAAAATAAAATAGAATAAAAACAAACAAAAAAAAATAAACACCACAAACAACCATAAAAACCAAATCCCAAACTACGGAATTTACAAAAGTGGGAAAAAACCTGATCACCTTCATAGATACAAATTTGCCTCTCTCTCTCCTCTTTCAATGCCTTTCTTTACTTAGGAAGAGCCCTTGAATATGCTGTGAATGAATTCAACAAAATGACAATGTCTTTCTTCTGAGTAACCAGCCAGAATGAGCAGTTTCAAGTACCTCACTATAAGGCATTGTTTTAATCTCCAAAATCTATTTCTTCATCTTTTATGCACACTGTGAAGACCTGGAAAAGACTTTGAAGGAGTGACATGATCTATACTTAGATTTGTAATTCCATTTCTGATCTTTTCACTGCTCTTCTTAGGTCATGTTAGGTCTTCTTGCTCCATACTGAGCAGTTTTCAGCCAGAGAAACCCTAAATAATTTTCATAGATACTACTTTTAGGACATGGCCTTTCTTTTTGTTGCATATTTTTGTTCCTAACTGGAAAATTCAAATCTTAGCCTTTTAAAACAGGCTAACAGCTCTGGATAATTTTTGTAATTGAGTTCAGCATCAGGTTTTCCATGATATGGAATTCTGATTAATAGCTGTCCAACCCACCCAAATATCCTTTAAAATAGCTTCAATATAACTTTCTTTGGCACTTTTGAAATTAACATAGTATTTCAAGATTTATAACAAATAAGCATCAGCAAATGAAAGATTTAATCTGCAGCTATTCAAAATATTTATTTCTAATAGCTATTGTCCAACAGCCTACTTAGTCTTTAACAGACTGCAGTCATTTATCATCCTTTTGTGGCAGCAGCCCATTATCTTGCTATTTCCTAAATGGAAAATAGTGGTTTTATTGAATATTTTATTTTATAACATTACTATGTCTCTTTTAAATACTGGTCCTGTATCATTGCTTCCATTTCTCTTGTTCGTGATACAGATAAAAAGCTTCTCTTTTCAATGTCCTTTGCTCCACAGCGGTGCCAGCTTGTCACGCTAGCAATGTTTTCATCTTCCCTCTTCAGTGTTTTCTACTACAGAACCTGCAATCTCTGTTCATTGGCATTTGGGTGGGAGGAAGTGAACATTTACTATTTATTTTGTTTTTAACTTGTTCTCCATTCACTACTGCACCAGAATGAGCTTTAACACAAACTTGTCTTATTTCTTGCTTGACTTCTCTATCTATATCTATTTTGTCCATCTAAGCAGCTCCTTTTAAGAATTCTCGGGATCTGCTCACATTTTTTCTATCCACGCTCTTCTTCACAGGATTCTCACTGGTAATGTTCCTCAGCTGGAAAACACCAGCTGGTTGAAGCATAGGATAACTCCCAGTTGGATCCCTCTGGCTAACCACTGGCCCCAGCTGCCAGACCCTGCATCTCAGGGAGGTGAAAAGCTTCACTGCTGATGGATGAACCTTTCCTGTTCCCTCTTTAGCACCATTTGACACATTTTAATGTGTGGAGCTTGTCTGTCTGTCACTGAACTAGATGCTACTATGGTGGAGGCAAAGTAATTCATAATCATCTTCCATTTTGCGTGATTCCAAAAGATGCTAATGTTAAGTCAGAGGAATTCCCTTTGTGCCCTAGGTTTCACTGGTGTGGGACAGGGAGGGGAGATAAATTTGCCGACAGACAAACCTCTGCAGAGGTACAAAACATATCCATTACAGCTCCCTAGAGCTGTAGGATTTCGGAATTTAGGAATTCCATTCAGAATTAATTTATTTTTAGTCTCAGATGTTGCCTTATTTTTATTTTTTTAGCTGTAAATTCTCTTCTTCCTGCAGAGATCAGACACCAACAAAAAAGTTTGTTTTCTCAGAAATTCAATTTTCCATTAATTCATCGGGAGATTATGGAATATGCTCAGTCTACACCACGGGCACAGCATGTTCCACTTAAATGTGAATAATTACGTTAACTAAAGGAATTAAGGATGCAGTGCAGTACTCCTCTACAAAGTTTTACCAAGAGGTTGTGATTCCCTCACCCTGCCATGGATCTGCAGTGGCCATGGATCTAAATGAACGTGATACCTTTGCAAGCAAGACGTAGTAGTGCCTGCAGTGAGTTAGGAGTTATACTTGTTCATATATAGGCAAAACAGATCAGGCAATTTAGTTCCTATCTGGAATGGACAAAGAGTCTGCTAAGTGATATTTGGGATTATCCTGCACAGAGATTTCAGCACAATTTTATACAGAATTATCACAACTCTGGAGCTCCTGGCAGGAGCAAACACACAGGTTCATCTGCACAACGTTACAAACCAGTAGGTCTGGGTAGGTCAAATGACTGGGTGGGGGTAATTCTGTCCAGCATTTTTGTGTGATCTCATAGCACATACTGTGCAAAATTTACTTTGTGATATAGTAAAGTCTAAACACTTCAAACATTTTTAGTTTCCTGAGGCTTGTCAGAGCCCTGTCCCATTATATTGAATAGCATGTTTAATTTTATCAGACTATCAGTTGAATTCTAAAGTAAATAATATTTGAACAAGATGAAGAACATAAAGTTGCAAAATAAAAAGCTTTTTGAAAAACACCCTATTACTCTGTTCAAACACCCCAGCATTAGAGTGCTTGGAAACCTCTTAGAGCTAAGTGTGCATTTTTAAATAACATAAGTTGTTCGGGCTGCAGTTACTGAATTCCAGCTTGACACTGAGCACTTAAAGAGTTTAGAGAACCCAGACTCTTTTATCAGCTTGCAGACAAGGGCACTAAATGTCATGTGGGCTTCCTTTTGGCTTGCAGCCACAAGCTGCACATAGTATTTAATGTAGTCTCTGGTTCTTAAAGTATTAGAAAAACCTGAAAACAAAGTGCCTGCCAATAGTGAAATTGGTGGATTTTTTTGACATTCTACAGTATGCATTTCAGGTTTGGTATGCCTCAAAACTTCCCTGAAAGCAGAGGTGGGGGGGTTACCTGGAACTTCTTCTCAAGACAGAGAAAATCCTCAGTCAGAGTCCTGGAATCATGTGTTCAAATTTTCCATCCCTACATTTTGTATGTTGATTATATAACCCACTTTGTTATGTTTTTTTATCTCACGCTTTACCAGAAAATAAGATATGGATCATGTACATTACACTACTGATTGTGATGTTTCTTTTGTTTGTAGTAAAATATTTAAATTAGGGAGCTAAATTCACCGTAACTTAATGCTGTCTTACGACAGTCTTCACGAACGAAGATTTTTGGGAAAGGTCTTTTGCCTTTCAAGCCTGCGCAATGGATTTTTTTAGGTGAGACACAGCATGCGCTGAACTGAGCCCACCCTTTAATCCTAAGGTTCATCTGCCGGGGCCAAGCAAGCTTGGACAATGGCAGTGAGGTCCTCAGGACGTAGGTTTGTTTAGAGTGACCTTCTCATAGATGGATGGCCTCACAGGGCTAACGAGCTTCATCGGCCCGGGCGACTGGGACTTAATGCTTATACACAGAAAAAAAATAGTGAGGAAAGATAATAAAATCTTTAAATCTGTTCAATATACTCTTTTTTAAGAATTAATTTTTTACATATCTGATGCATAATATTTTTGAAAGAAAAACGTTATTTTGAAAAGCTATCAAACATCAATAAGCATTTATAGAGAGGTTGGTATAAAAAAGATACAAACAGATAATAGCTTACATTAAAAGAAATGAGTCCAGTTTAATCTCAGTAATAATGGAATGAAGCAGTAGGAAAGAACGGTCTGAGATATCCTCTAAATTAGAAGTTCCAAGAAGAGACAAAAGCATATTATTCTTAATAGGATTTTAACCATGAACAGTCCTCACAAATGCTGATATTTCCAAAAGTTTTTGTGAAGGTAATATTCCGGTTTGCTTCCAAGAACTTGTGGTATTTCCATCCCATTTTGAGCATAGTGTTGTCAGATATAACCCGTAATTTCTTCTCTGTGTTTACCCGAGACTAACATCTCTTCCACCCACCTGCTTCACAGCATCCAGACCCATTCAACCATAGGATGACCCCTGCTCTTTAGTAATCTAAGTAAACTCTCGTTTCTAATCATTCTTATCTCCAGTCCTCCTATTTGATCTCTTTTCAGCAATATGTGACCTTTGCCTTTATGAAGATATTCACTCACTTCTAACCAAAGGGAGCAGAGATGAGGAAAAATATCTCGATAAAAAGGATGTGTAAATTGGTGGGAAGATGGTGGGTGTGGTTTTGAGGTAGTTTCCCACACTCCAGCCTACAAAGCTACTGCTATGTTGGGGTTGACCACAAGGAAGAGGTGGCATTCCCAAGTAAACTTCCTATGCATGGCTGTAATATGCACCTCAGGTGACCAGCATGTTGCAAGATGTGGAGGGACATCCTTGAGGAACTGGAGAATACCTCTCAGGTCCCTTCTTGGGCTGGAATTTGGATCCTGAATACTGAGGTGAGGGCACCTGCTATGTACAAATAATCATGCAATTATTCAGCATCCTGTATTTTTCATGTTGCCAGCCATACCACAGCCCAACGCTGAGAGGCTGCCTCAAGAACCAAGGTGGCAACAGTATGGACCCTACATCTCTCTCTGGGTCCATGGTTTGATATCAGTGGCATCGGTGACATTCCTAAGCCTTAATTCAGCTGTGACAAAGCCTCCCACCAGGGTTTAGCATCACTTTTATGTATCCCAAGGCATGTCAGCACCTCCAGATTTAGGGAGTGTTTCCTTGAGAATCTGGAGGACTCAGAGCAAGTTGCCTGAGCTGTAGCCCCGTGTTGCCTCCCAGTCTGGTTATGAGCTTGTTGCTGTGTTCAGGCACCATGTGGCTTGGCACTCCTCAGCCCCAGCGGACCTTCCATTGAGGCATTCCTCATGGATGGCACTCCTCTCATCCAACCATAGGCACATGACCTAGCTACTGAGAGTAGAATAAAATAACATCAAATACAGTGAAGTACACTGGGAAGACAGTTCCTGGGCTAACTCATCATGTCCTAAAAGAGGGTTCTTCCAGGATCTTTGGGTGCTAAAATCCAGATGCAGCAGTACAGGCTGAGCATTGTGTTTTAGCTCAGTCCGAGGGTGAGCATCTAGCCATCAGCTGTGCCTTATGCAAGAAAGTGAGTAATTGTCTGCATTTACAAAACAGAGAAATCTGTAGGAAAATTGCGTGTTCTGAAACTGATTTTGTTGAAAATCTGTATTTCCTTTCCACATATGGGTTTCTTACTTTCTTTTATGCATTTTGACATTATGTACACAAAAGGGCTTTAATTCAATTACTTCTCTCAGTATTAAATTATTCTGACATTGTTTATTCCATTACTTCTTCTACAAATTTGAGGAGGGCTGAACACTGGTTTTAATTCTGTCTGTCAGTTCCTGATTCATTGCCATTGCAATGTACATCATTTGAAGTGGGAAATATTAGCAAAAGCTGGAAATTGCTCAAGGACATACTACTGGATGCACCCAGACTGACAATCCAGAGAGAGAAGGGGAAAAACCAGTTATTCTGGCCACAAAAACATCCTGGTTAGAAGGATATCTGAACAGAACAACAGAAGTGAAACATTTGTGTTTGATTAATTAATAACAAGAGATGAGATACAAATTGAAATTGGAGCCAGCTGATAAAACAGAAAAAAGGTAAAGAAATTAATGAAAATTCAGTCTGCAGTGGCATTAATAATGCAGTATATAAAACATGTGAGGAAGAAAAGGAATTCAAACAAAGTCTCTGTAGATATTTGATAGAAGCTTTTGCCTTCAGAACAAAGTGGAAGAACTGATTCAACTCGTAGGACATACATGCACTGCAAAGCTAATCATCTTTCATGAAGGAGGATTCAAGCCAGAATCTACTAAAATTAAATCTTCTTAAATCAAAAAGACCAAATATCTTACCCCAGAGGGTCCTGAAGACTGGGGAATTGCTGAAATTAATACTTGAGCAATAAACACATTGGCATTTCCCCTGGCTTCAATACATTCTTATTTTTCCAAGACTGAAAAAGGAGGAGGGGATCTACCCAGGAACTGCTACACTGCTTCTCTACCCAAGCAAAATAATGGAACATATTCTCTCCAAACAAACAACAACAAAAAAGATTATGAGAGTAATACAGAACCAGCACAGGCGTGTAGGGTTTCAAGGAACAGAGATCTTGTCAAACAAACCGTTTCTGTTTTGGAGAAGACGACACTTCTTGTTGATAAAGGCAACCTGTTGACTGATGCAGTTTATTTGAACTTCTCCAAAGTGTTTGGTTTGGTACTACACTAAATTTTAACTCAAATATTTATACAGAAATAAACAGACACGCCCAAGATTAAAAATCTGGCTCCCTTACCATCTCCGCTATGTCAGTACTTTTAGCAATGCAAAGGTGTGGGGAGCAGGACTGAAGTGTTCCAGGCATCGACAAGGCAGTGACAAAGGAGACCTACAGCGGGTCAGTGTGGACACTTAAGGAATGAAGAAGCTTTGCAAGGCAAAAATACCTACCAGTGGGGAGACAACTTAATGCTGCTCACAGACATCATAGGAAAGCCAAGACTTCTTTGCTCTTGTCGCTATGTAAGAAGCAGTGACTGCCAATAAAGAATAAGGCTAGACTGGATCAGACTAGATGGGGCTTTGAGAAAGCTGATCTAGCAGAAAGTGTTCCTGCCCATGGCAGGAGAGTTGGAACTGGAGGATTCTTAAGGACCCTTTCAACTCAAACCTTTCTGTGATTCTGTGATTTCATGTCGGGTTTGAAAACTCTAACTCAAAGTCAACATAACATACATATTCCATACAGCCTAAAAAAATCACTTTTTTTTTTAATTGGCATTTTTACTTATTTTAATATTGTGAATGTAGTATTCTAATCTTGTGAATTACCAGAGACCTAAGAAATATATGTAAACAATTAACTTTACAAGGCATGTTTGTACATATACAGGAATGATGAAATCTTTGTCCCTTTCATATTTAAATATGGTACATTATTAGCACAGGTTAGCCTGATGCACTTAAGACTGCATTTTTGCATCCATTTCTACCTGTTTACATCAAATAGTTACAATGTATATTTATAGGTACTGAAACCTTACAATTAAACTTGAACTAGTCATGGAAACGTCATACACACATTTTCACAGTTCAATTACTGTTACTATTAAAAAACGAGAAAGAAAAGGTATGTGAACATAACTGAATCAAATATCAACACATGAAACAGAATACATTATGTGATATAATTTCTATGATTCTGCATTTTAAGGAGCAGTTGGCCTACACAGCAGGCTTTGCATTTGCAAACCCAGTGGGATAAGAATAATTTCCTATTTCCTCGTACTATTGTGTTCAATTTTTTAATTCCTACAGCAGCCTATAGCATTTTCAAGGACAGATTAAGTCTGAACTTCTAATGCAAGGAGAACATTTTAATATACCACAGAGGAGCAAATAAAAAGCTCACTACTTTTCTGCTTGTCAGTCACCTCTAATGGTCAAAAACAGGAGGAGTGCAAGAAAGGTAAGCTGATGCAGATTTCAGCTTTTGTCAGAGAGATGCAGCCAGGTAATACACACAGAGTACAACTAGCACATAACCTTACAGTCTAAATCAGAAATGTTTTTAGTTAAAAAAATCAATAATATACAAAGGAAGTAAATTTTGGAATTTGAAGAATGTTGGAGTAAAATGGTGCCTTTTGCCATGGAGAAAGGTGGGAAAACTTTCTGAAAGATAATTTCATGGCTGTTCAGGATGCACTATCCAAGCACAATCTTTAATATACTTTTTCATATTGGTAAAAGAAGCCAGTTCCATCGCACTACTGTTCAAATATTTCTGGTGCAAAATGTTTATCTATGTAACCTTCAGGAAAGTAAAATAAAGCAGTGCTAGAACCAAACAGCCACAGTGCATGTGCTTGGGGTCACTGCCACGTGCTCAAATAGCATCATACTGCTGTCACACCCCACTCCTGGGAATCTGCAGAGCTATAGATTTGGCAGCCTGGATAATAAATAGGCCATTACACCTGCCTGATCAACAAAGTAAAAGAAAAAAAAAGTTGCTTAATTAGACAGTTCAGATCCTCTATGATTTTCTGTTTAAGCATTTAATAGATTTCTACTTTCTTGTTTTAGATTTCATAGACACTTGCAGTGGACCAGAAAATTTGAAATGAAGCTGTAACCAAGACCCAGTAGTGACTCTGCATAGATGACCAATGACACCACCAATGATGAATGCAGCAGTAGCTGAGGGCTGAGTATGGTCCATGGCAGAACATGCTCCTTAATGGATGCTGCTTCAGGCTGGGCTGCCTCGCAGCATCCCCCCATCCATCCATCTGTCCATCTGGTCCACATGTGAGCAATGCCTGTTCAGAGACAGGTCTCAATCACTCACCCTGTACAAAAGAGAGACAGCTGTCCTGGCAGGAGATAGTGAGTCCAGCTTCTGGTCTGCTGCTGCCCACTGTACCATCAGAGGTCACAGATCTTGATCATAAGCCAGTATGAGTCTAAATTTCCACTGACTTTACAGGCCGTGATTTTGCACACATAATTTTAAGTCTAACATGCAGATAGTATTTCCCCTTCTTTATTTTTGTTCAACAACATTTAAAATGGGTTTATCCTGGCTACATAGGTCAAAGAAGATTTGTTTCAGTTCCCAGAGCTTAATAAAAAAAAATTAAATGCTGAATCGAGTATTGAAAACTTATTTCTCAGCCAGATTTCACAGATGTATGGCATTTAATAACTTAAGGACTCCATTTCCTCTTATTGAATTTCTATTTTCTTTAATTGTGGGACTTAATTAACAAAAGCACAATAAAAGTGAAATGGTAACCATTACTTAGGCAGCATTAGCAAACCAGTCACCCTGAAGTGGCATTTAGACTGCTTTGCTTTCTCACTGTGAAGCAAGAAACAATTGTTAACAGGGCAGCTGTAACTTCATGGAAAACTTGATTTTTTTACTATATCTTTTGGTATCACTTGGTTGTTTTCAGTATTAGTTTGGAAGATATTTTGGAAGGATAACCTTAAGGAGCTATCACATATTTCTGACTTTACAGTCTGTGATGCAGAGCTGTGCAGTTTAAATTTAGATCATCCTGAAAGATAACTGTTCCTCTGGGCTCAGTTTCACATTATTTTTCAAACAGCTTATTTAATTACTCTTTTTGTTATGTTCTGCCATGGTGAGTGACCTTAGCTAATAATCAGTCATTTTTTAATTCATTTACTACCCCATTTAATTAACTTTTCATAATACTGTACTTGGAGTTATTGAACATGCCCCAGCGAACAAGTTTTCCTGCAAAGTAGATAAAGGAATATGGAATAAGCCCTATTGCCATAGTGGGGCAAAAAGCCGAAGAGCAGTTCATCTGTCAAATCAAAGTTCAAAGCCCAGTGTGTTAATACATAGTGTTTAGAGAAATAGTGTGAGCCAGTCTTGGGAGGAACAAACACCAAGTTGCTCCATTGATGTTCGCTTTGTTTGATGTAAGTTTTAATCTAAATGGGAAAGTTTTGCCTTTCTTCTGTGATGTGCGGTTGGTGCGACCTCATGCCTGGAGGGGCAGAGTGAGTAATTGCCATCCAATGCCCAGAACATGTTTATTTTACAATAAAAATAAAACAAGTTTGATAGAAGAAAACCATTCCCCCACCACCACTGCCAAACCGGCTGGGAGGATCCTCCGCAATTATTCTCTGCTCTCCCGAACCAGGCAGTGCGGCTTTTTCTCTCTTAATTCAGTTCAGCACTCAGCTTTGATTTCGGAAATCCTATCATCATCGTGGCTTGTAAAGAGAGCACAAAAGTGAGCAAAGCCTGCTTTGAATTAGAGAATTACAGAGAAATGCTGCTAGTTAAGAACAATGCGAGCTTGTGATCTTTTTATCTTAGGCAGCTACATCCCCAGCAATAGCAAAAGTATGTCCAGAGAGTGGGAACAAAGGTGGTTTAACTTTCTGGAGCCATTACCCTACCACAGAGCTGAGTCCAGCCTGCCGGGCAGGTCTGGCAGTCAGAGCTCACTGCAGCTCGTGTGAATTGCAAGTGAGCTCCCTTCTCTGTTCAGAATGGAAAAAATCTCCACTGATCCTACCTGCAGGATAGTTTGTACCTGCAAGGTACCACAAATACTGGAGGTAGAGGCCAAAAATCTGTCCGGCTGCCTGGATTCATGACAGGGTGCCAAGGACAGACAATGAAATCCTGTACCCAGCTACATCCTGGCATCCTAGGAATGGCCTGATGGTGAAAGCCATGCTGGGCTGTGTGGCCGCAGCCTCCCAGGGCTGATAGATGGGGATCAAGAGGCAGCAAATAATTCTAACTTGAAGAGAAGGTGAAGCAAGAGATGGCAAGCAACATGTATATACAGTCATCTCTTTCACTCTTTCCTCCCCCGTCTCCTGTACGTAGCTACTATAGGAGTTCACAGGCTTATGCGACTTCCAGTGAACTCTTCAAAGAAAAAAGATTATGAGAAAGCTCTGTGAATAAAATGTTCCTCACAAAGCTGGAACATTTGGTTGCTCATCCCTGCTTGCCTTCCAGTCCCAAAGTGTGAACACATAGCAAGAGGGGAGATACGGTCATGGGACTCAGAAACTCGTTTCATTCTTGGACAGTTTCACATTAAAAATAACACCTCATAGCACCTCCCATAATGTCAGTCCAGTGTCAAAGAGTGCATGGACTTGGACTGTACAAGTGTTCAAAATGTTACTACAACCAAAATGAACCTACATTTTTTATGAAGATAATATATTGACTATTGCAGCAAAATAAAAAAGCACCTCACATCTAGTGAGTTTTTTTCATCCTCTTACAGTTATAAAATGGGTAAAGTATAAAAAGATCCTAAAGCATGAATTTTCCTTTCTGTTTCACAGTTACTACCAAATAAAATCAGGAAATTATTTTCAGAGAGATTTATATTGTAGGATTAAAATTATGTATTAAAAATTACATTTAGGAATCCTCTGAGGGTACCTGTTGTGACCTATCACAGAAATTCTGCGGGCCAGTATGGATCTGTAAATGGCAAATCACTAGACTAACTGAATTATCTATTTTTTTTAGAGTTAATACAGAGGAGACTCAGGAGGCATAATTGTAGATATATTTCTATAAACCTATTGTAAATGTCACATGTTACATTAGGGATCCACTTCTCTAAATGAATGAAACAGGAATGAAATCACATGTTGAAGTCAGATTTCAGAAAAAAAAAAGATCGTGCTTTCATGAAAAGAAAATCTGGACTTCACAACATGCAAAGTGCATTTGACATCTCTTTCACAGTTTCCTTGCTGTTGAGTAGGGCTGAGGAGCTGGTCCTTATGAAGTGTTTGGGCTCAAGCATGGGCCTGATGCCTTTTCATTCACTGCAGTGGAATCGCCCTTCCACATATGCAGTGATTAACCCGATGATTTTTACTTTGTTTCTCAGCTGAAAGATTTCTTATATACTAAGTGTGAATTGTGCTGCCTATTGTGTCCCAATTAGTTTTCCACCTGTTACAAGGCTGTTTCCCACTCAGAAAGTAATGCTAATCTCTAAATCTGAGGAGAGCAAACTAAAAGACTCCTAGAGAAAGAAAAGTGGCCCTACAAAACCTTTATTAAGTCTATAATCAAATTAAGCCCTAACAAATGCTTCACAGACATTTGAAATCTTGTATGAATCTGACTTTTTTCCAAGCTAGACCAAGAAAAGAAACTTGACTATTCAGATAAAACATTTGCACAATACTGGTTTTTAAAGCTCAGCCTTTTTCTATACAAAGAAATACTAAAACCCGTCATCATTCAATTGTAGTGGCACTCTCCCTAACTGATGACTGCTCTTGTTGCTGAAACTAACAATAACCATTTGCTCATCAAAGGCCACTCAGCCCATCTGCTTCCAGACATTATTTCCAGCTAAAAATTAATCCTTGGAAAATAGGAAATTCGTATGTGTGCAGTACAGAGACAAATGCGTGTGTATCTGTGGGCTGTGCTCTGTGTAAGTATATGTGCATAAAACAATAAATATGTATTTACTGACATGGCATCTGGCTTCAGCCCAGGCAGGACCAAGACATTACAGATGTTGGTTGGCATCTGGGCCACGAGCAGAATGGCTTCTGGAGGCAGCTCTACTCTCCACGGAAACTCATGCTAATTCAATTTCTATAGAGCTAATTAGGAATGGAAATGGCCTCGCTCTGTCTTGGGAAGTTGGCAAGAAATTTTAACGTTCATCCCAGGACAGTGCAATGCATTCACCAGAGTTACTGTCATGGACCAAAATCTTCTTCACCCCTGGAAAATCTGCATCTCAGTGCAACTGCTCACACACTTCCCTGAGGAGCACCGGTAGCTCTCATCCCAAAGCAGAGGCCAGAACAGTCCTGACCCTGGGGCAACCCTATATCCTGGGCACCAAAAGTACTCGGCACCATCTCCTGCATGCTCCTCAAACATCAGCACAACGATGGTGGCTCAGGTTATGTCCAAAAAAACACCAAAGAGCACTGTGTTGCCATCTCTCATTTGACATCTTAGACCCAAGAATGCACCTATATGCTGTGTCCGCAAATCCCACAAACTTCCCTTAGGTAACATGAAGTACTTCTAGCAAAGGCTCCAAACAGCTGCTCTCTCAGACACAGGCATGCCATTTGCCACACACTGAATATACAGGTTAGAGGATCATCTGGACAGTCATAACTGCAGACCTACACAACAGTTCCACACAGGATCTGTCTCATCTGCACTGCAAAGAGGGCTGTACTTCATCACAGGCTAATAGGCAAAGTCAATCAAACTGTCCAGCTTCACTGCCCAGACCACACTCTGGCCTCTTCTAAAGGCTCTAAACTGAACATGAGCCTGGGTTCAAAAAATCAGAGAGTGAGACAGATTAATGCATGAACATAGGCTTGCATTTAAGCTGTAACATCAACGTCTCCAGCTATGTTCTCAAGCCCAGCTATGTCAGCAGGTAATCAGAAGAAGAACAGCTGATGAAGACAAGCAGAGCATCAGCACTAGTCACAGGTATAGTCCTACCTGTGACCACAGACCTGCCTTCATAGATCAAATTGCCCTCATGCTAAGCTGGACAAATTAAGGTTTTATGCAGTCTTAGCTGAACTTTGGATCAAATTATATTTCTGTGTGATAAGTGCTTGAGATCCCTAGGCAGTTGCCTAGAAGTTGACTCAACGGACAAGCCACCTTATTTAACTAACTTTGCACCTACAAGCCTTCTCAGGGTCTAGCTGAGTCTGCAGCCATCAGTGATTTCAAGTCATATCTCAAAGACATGGTCTCCGCAGCCCTTTAGGACTTGGTTAGTCCTGAGCACAGGCTTTTGGAGCATTGATTCTTATGGGAGAGAAAGTTACACCCAAAGGTCCACTTCATCCCTCAGTTTAGTTTTCAGGAGTTCTTCCATACAAAAATGCAGTCCTTTTTTTCAGTGCTGGCTAAGATAACTCAATACACCATGCATCTGTTTCCAGCTTAAAGCATGCACTTGAACTGTTACTTTGTACCAGGTGACACTTTTTACTTCATGGTACCAATAACTAAAGTTCTATGGGATGTTATGGAAAGTTTTGCCATGACATGGCTTAGGTATTCATCATGTACTGTTCAACACATTTCTATTAGACCAGTTGAAAAAAAAGTACTAGACCTTTTTATAGGTGCAATTGTCTTTGAATAGAAAAAGGTAAAGGGAAGAAGAAATACAAATCAGTGAAGCAAGCCCTCAATCATAGAATCATAAAATGGTTTGGGTTGCAAGGGACTTTAAAGATTATCTAGTTCCAACCCTCCTGTCATGGGCAGAGACCCCTTCCACTAGACCAGGTTACTAATGGCCTTGAACACTTCCAAGGATGGGGCATCCATGACTTCTCTGGGCAACCTGTTCCAGTGTCTCACCACCCTCACAATAAAGAATTTCTTCCTAATATCTAATCTAAACCTACTCTCTTTCAGTTTGAAGCCATTCCATCTTGTCCTGTTCTTGTAAAAGGTTTCTCTCCACTTTTCTTGTAGGCTCCCTTCAGGTACTCAAAGGCCACAATTAGGTCACCCAAAAGCCTTCTATTCTTCAATTCCCAGAGTAAAGCTCTGGACTAAGTAGAGGCAATGGGAAATGCTGAAGAACCATTTTTATAAACCAGGGATTGTTATGAATTTCTGGTAAAGTCAGAGTGGTATTTGTGAGATCATTTCCAAGGACAAAGGAAGAAGGACAACTTTTTCAAAACCCATAAAGACTCACAACTGCAGAAATGCTCAGTCTTTTAGCTGCCTTGCTTCTTGACCCCATCCCCCCTAGGCACCGCTAAGCCACTGTCTAGCTTTATGGACACTCCTTTTTGGCCATTTCTGAAGCCATTGGAGCCCAAATGCCTAAGAGCTAAGAGACTACTCAAGCTGAACCACAGTAGTCAAATTTTCTAAACACCCATTTAATCAAAGACAGTTCATTGCCAGTTTTAAAGTCTAGAAGGGAGGGCACCCATTTGAAATGTAATGACTGAGGCTCATCCCGGCTGTAATGGCTTCTAGACATTAGCAGCACAGTGCCTATTGCATCCTCTAGTCTGTGAGGTGGAGTCTCCCCTTTACATCCCTCCCTATCCCAGAATGTGGGATAGGATATGGGGCATGTGAGACGTGATGTGGTCTTCTGAAAGGATGCCTTCAGACAGGTGAGGATCCAGGCCTGCAGTGCTGTATGAGCCCTTATGTAGATCTACATCATCAAATGCTGTTTCTACTCTTTAGCTGGTTTACACTTTGGTTTCCATATTATTTTAAGTCACTGGTGGTGGAAAGTTTGGCTTTGTCACAAAATACTGACCTCAGTATAACAGATATTGTGTGCAAAATATCCACACTGGACAGCACCCGTGATTAATATAAATTAAATCTCGATCTACCCATCTTCTTAAATACCGAATTAGACTTAGAAAATACTTACTTCAGCATCAGCAGTGGAATTACAGTCACAGATGTCTATAGATTACCTCTCCAGCCATGTCCATAATAACACAAGCCAATTAGTAGCTGGAAGCTTGCACTTGAATTCTCCAGATGAAGAATGTCGATTTAATTGAACCCAGATGATACCAATAAGGTGAAATCCTCCCTGCTACAGTAGAGACTATTGAAAGCTGTACCCCTCAGCAGAGACAGACTGCAGGAGATAAGGAATTCCCTTTGCTTGAACTTGGCCCATTTTCTTCCCTACTGTGATGAAATCCATGGCAAATCAACAGAGATGCAAAGAAATTTCCCTACAGCATAACAGGACTTGGCAATCAAAAAAGTAACATAAATAGTTTCTGACTTCTAGAGGTACCAGAAATGCCAAAGCAGCGATGTCTGTCTCCTTACCTTTTTGTCAGTGCTGAATTACAGTGGAGGAGGTACATGAGGGCACCAAGACGGGGAGATATTCAGGCACTGCAACTCTCCTCTCCCAGTTTAGCTCCCAAACATGTTCTGCCCAATAGAGCTTCCCAATTTAATTTTCTGGCACAAGTCAGTAGTACGATGAAATACCAGAAAACATCTGCTGGATTGTATGAAGTGGAACAGCTCCATGGCAGGTCGTAGAGATCCAGGAAATGTCAAAGCAGATGGTTTCTTTTTCCAGAATTAAGGAAGCATGGTACAATACCTTGGGATTAGGCTTCTAGAACCTAAAAATACAGATGTGTCATTCTTATTACACCCTGAAGGGTCTAGAAAAAGTGCAGTGAGCACTCACTTTAGTGTTACAAGTCCTTATATTGAGATTTAAGGTGGTGTCTGGCCCCATAAGTGCACCTCATGTTTTGAGATTAGGACTGAGAAAAATAATCCGTATCCTGAACGCACGACTAGGCATTTCTTGCTTCCTTATGCAGAAACCAGAAGGGATTTGCAAGGAGGATGGTGTAAATGAGCCTCCAGATATTTTTGAGTGTACTGAAGTAGGGAAGTACAGGTCAAGACAGCTTTTGGTGGTACTGAAGATACTATGCAGATACTACATTGCCTTTGACAACATAGAGCAACATCTAGGTAATTGTAAAATTGGGGTTAGGATTAGTATTATGGAAGTAAAACTCTATAAATTAACTATTGCTGCATTCTGCAGAGTCTGGGGCAACCCTAAACGTTCCTACAGACTGAGGAATGAGATGCTGGAAAGTACTGCCACAGAAAGGGATCTGGGGGTCCTGGTTGACAGCAAGTCAAACATGAGTCAGCAGTGCCCTGACAGCCAGGAGGGCCAACCCTGTCCTGGGGAGGCATCAGGCACAGCATCACCAGCCAGTCAAGGGAGGGGATTGTCCCTCTCTGCTCTGCGCTGGGGCAACCTTACCTTGAATATTGTGTGGAGCTTTGGGCACTGCAATGTAAGAAAGATATTAAGTCATTGGAGAGCATCCAAAGGAGGGCAATGAAGATGGTGAGCGGCCTTGAGGGAAAACCGTATGAGGAGCGGCTGAGGGCACTTGATCTGCTCAGCCTGGAGAAGAGGAGACTGAGGGGAGACTTCATTGCAGTTTACAACTTTCTCGTGAGGGGAAGAAGAGGGGCAGACATTGGTCTCTTCTGTGTGATGACCAGTGACAAAACCTAAGGGAATGGCCTGAAGTTGTGTCAGGGGAGGTTCTTCACCCAGGGCATGTTTGGGCACTGGAATAGGCTCCCCAGGGAAGTGGTCAGAGAACCAAGCCTGACAGAGTTCAAGAAGCGTTTGGATGATACTCCCAGGCACATGGTGTGACTCTTGGGGATGGTCCTGTGCAGGGCTAAGAGTTGGACTTGATCCTTGTGGGTGCCTTTCAACACAGTATATTCTGTGATTCTGTGTGATTCTGTAATATACTAAGTACTGCAAGTACTTCTCGACATTGTTTCATTTTTATGTAATTGCAGTCCCTTGGCACTCTACAGGTTTGCATTAGGGATGAAAAACCAAAAGGATCTTGAAGAACAAACTGTATTTGTTAAGCATTGAGGATGATGGAAAGGTTGGGAGAAAAACTGAAGCAGAGGGTCTATAGATATCTTATATTGCATTTTGTTGTATGAGCCACTTCCTTTCTTTATGACTGAGAGATAGGACCGGGTTTTATTCTAGAAGAAAACACATCTAGACAAGCTACATTTGCTGCATCTTTCAGATCCACGATCATTGTGGAGAAGAGTGGTACTGCCCAATGCTCTATAATGTGGGGTTTCTAACCCAGCAGCTTTGCCAAACAGGCCGATGATAAACTTAATTTTAGCATTTGTAAAGCCAGGAGATGTACACACACTGCTCTAACAGTGCCACACAGGGCCCAGTGTGACAAGTATTGTGACAGGTATTAGAGTGTTTTCTGCCTTGCCATTGAATACAGACAATGGAATACAGACACTGAATACAGGTTGAATTTAACTTTTCCTTCTAGGACCTGATGCATTTCTCAGCATTGTTATTGGGGCATATTGCAGTAAAAAGAGTACAAGAGTACATGCTGAAGGCCCAGTGGTGTGTCTTGTTGGGTGATCTACTGCATGAGCCAGAGTGCATTTCAGGTCAAGGTTCAGGCTGTGGTTAGCATTAAACAATCTAAAGGCAGCCAGACAAGTTAGCCTTGCTGCACCCCGTAGGGCACAGCTACACAGAACAGGACTGGTGTCAGTGCAGTTTTACAGTACTTCCAGGGACAGTGAAGGTTGGGTTATGATTAGAACACCTACAGCAAACAGCCAGTTTATTTTGCAGCATCATGAAAAGCCTGAAAAATTAGGGTGTTAGGGGAGTTTCCAGGGTTTCTCTTGGGAGTTAGAAGAAGCAATGATCTGGTTACATATCATGTTGGGGGTTCCAGGTGCTACAACCTAGTGTATGTGAAGACTGTATTTTTGTGTTGTCCTCCAAGGCCCACAATACTGCAAAATTATGGGGTGAAGGCCTTATGAACATCTGAATTACTAACTGGGTAAATAAGACCAAGCATAGGATTAGAGCTAATGTTATCATTACTGTGACTTTCTTCAGGGACAGAAAAGGAAGAGGGATTACCTTGCATGGTGTCCTAGCCTATGAACTATAGTTCTTCTACATTTCATGCTAGGATTACAATTTAGAGTTACAGGTCCAGGTATTAATGTAGCTAAAAGTATTAGTATGCATCCTGCAGACACTAAGGGGAAGCAGCTAATAGTAGAATTGAAAGGCTTAGACTAACTCATAGTTTCTGAACTCCTATGTGGGTGCACTTCAGGCTATGGTTAGGGTTACAGAGGCAAAATTGCCAGGTGGGTTATTTTTATCGCATCCTGCAGGTGGAGAAACATCATGGGGATGAGTGGTAAATGTGAGTCTAGGAGCTAGTTTCTGACTTCAGGTACAGTTTGACTTGGAGCCGACTCACCTTGACAGTATCTCAGGAATTTCATAATAAAATGCCTTAAACCAAGGTCGGGGGTGGTGGTGGTGTGTGTGTTATGGTTGCATTTTAAAACACTACAGCAGGAATAATGTCTGGTACTGCTGTGCCACCTTCATTCTAGGAAGATGGGGAGAGGATCTGGATAATTAAAAAGCTGTCTAACCCTTACAGTAAATAACAATACAAGGACCAGAGCTCTTGTTCCCATCAAAATTTTCTGTGTTGTACAGTACCGAAGAATAATACACTTTCTAGCTGCATCTGCTTCTGTGAAACCACACAGCTCCCTTCAGCTTTACCCCAAATCCCCACTGAAACCCAGCAAGCATGCAATGCACTTTAGCAGTAGTTATTTCAGACTGAAACTAAGCTTCTCCACCCTTACTGCCTGTGACATGCAAGATAGCACATCACAATCTGGACCCCAAAAGCAGGTGGACTGGGAGCAATATGTTCCCTGAAATCATCACAGAAGGGCTCCAGACTGCCAAATACCTCTTCTCACCTCATCCTTCTGAGGTCTTGCACAGCAAGAAAAACCTGTTTGGCTGTTTCTAGGTCTTCATCCCTACTCCCAACCACAAGTCCCAGACTGGGATGTACAAGGAATCTCCATGCATATAGAGACATGAGGGAAGGATAGACAACCTTCAGTTCATCACCACGTTTTCAATCTCTGCCTGGTCAGTACACCACCCCACAGAGAAGGCATTCGGGTCTCACAACCAATCCCCACCCATAAGCTCAGAAATCACCAAAAGGCCATATCTACCTGAAGTCATGACAAAAGACCTTGACTCTCAAATACAACTCCTCTCCATAAAACCCTCCTAGCTCTGCAGAAGGCATCAAGAACAGGTTTTTTTGCTTCTTCAACTCAAACCTTAAACCTGACACTAACTTAGCATTTTCCCTTATTCTTGAGGGAACCTTTTCTTGGAATATAAAAGACACTGGATCATGCACAATGATGTAATGGCTTCAACTCTTCTTTCCCAAAATCTTGTTGCTACAGAGCAACTTAAGAAAAATATCTCTAAATGTGTTGGGATCTGCACCCAACATCCAAGGCAGTTATGTAGACAGGACCCTGCCCTGCCTTACCTAAGTGTATGTAACATCTGTCCTTTCCTGCCTTTTTAGGAGCTGCAGGATGCAGCAAGGAGAGGCTCTCTACCTGCTTTAGGTAGCCTCCCATCACCCTGATAGCAGTAAATATACCCCAAGACAGCCTCAGCCTTAAGCCTCTTGCTCTTTGTGCCTTGCATAAAAACACTGTCTAGATGCTTTAAATCCTCATATCCTAATTGTAATCCAACTCTTAACATCATAACTTCCCAGGGCACCATGAGCTACATTAGAAGTCCTGATTCCCTTTAGTATGAATCTTCTCCCTATCTTTCTGGTCTGTGCAGGATACAGCTAGCATAACTTGTTTGACTCCCTCATTTTCTCTACCTCTAACCCGAAATATATTGCGAAATACAATTATATAGCAGGACACAAAGCCTTCAGTCCCCACAGTTTATTGCCTAGGCTTTACAGTATGTCTCAGTAAAAATGTCTTTAAATGCATAAACGTCTGCCATGAGAAATTTACCCTCAAAGTGATATGTAGTCCATGGGGCCATCCCTTTCCTGAAATCAGTTAAGTCAGAGAAGCAAAAGCAGCCAGACAGGTTATTCTTGTCACAACCTGCAGAGCCTAGAAAGGCAGTGAGAGAGCTACTTTTAGTGGGGCACTTGCACTCACAATTTACAGAAGTGGCTGGTCCCCTAAGTACATTTGAGGTTAAAGGTGTTTAGGAGTCCAGAGCCAAAGGAATTTTAGGACATCATTACTGCAGCATCCTGCAGGGAGATGGGATGTGAGAGGGAATGTAGCACATCGAGCAGAAGATCTCTTCCTGTTTAAACTGCTACCCAGGTACATTTCAGGTTAAGGTTAGGTCTAGGGTTTCAAAATCTAAAGCAGACAGACAGACTCTTCTTGCTGTATCAGGCAGAGCACGGAAAGTCAGTGAGCAGACTGACTACCAACAGGTAGGCTAGATCCCTGTCTAACGCTTTCAGATATTAGCCCAGTGATCCAGAACACTCTTCATTTCAAGTCATAATTATTGTAATACTTTCTGAGGCTTATTTTTACTGCTTGGGGAGCTCTATGCCTTTCTCAGCCCCTGACAAAATGACACAGTGCCTCGTAGCATGACCAGGTAGGGTAGGGGTAGAAGTTGGTCCCCTTGTCTTAGAATCATGGAATGGTTTGCATTAGAAGGTACCTTAGAGATCATCTAGCTCCAAAGCCTGTGCCATGGGCAGGGAACCTTCCACAGGCATGGAACCTTCCACTAGACCAGTTTACTCAGAGTCCCATCCATCCTGGTCTTGAACACCTCTGGGGATGGGAAGTCCACAATCTCTCTGGGCAACCTGTTCCAGTGCCTCACCACCCTCACAGTAAAGAATTTCTTCACAATATCTAATCTAAACTTACCCTCCTTCAGCTTAAGGCATTCCTCCTTGTCCTGTCACTACATGCCCTTGAGATAAGTCTCTCTCCAACTTTCTTATAGGCCACCTTTTTGTGCAGGAAGGTGCTATGAGGTCTCCCTGGAGACTTCTCTCCTCCAGGCTGAACAAACCAAACTCTCTCAGCCTGTCTTCATTGGAGAGGTGCTCCAGCCCTCTGAGCTAATAGGAGTCAAAATTTGATGCTGTCCTTTGTTTTAGGGACTGTTTTCTGCATATTTTGTGATGGATATACAAGAGAAAGCCAAGGAATCTAAGGCATGAAGGAACCTTTTAATTGTTGAATGCCTCAAGGACATGAAAGCTGGGAAGACGCTGGGTGTGTGTGGGCACCAATGTGGAATATTCTCTTTTACTGAAGAGCCTTGTTTCCTGTTTATGATTGGGACTTGGATAGAGACAGGAGCTTGGATAAGCATATGGAAGTCAGTCACTTGAAAAAAATACCTACTTTTGATGGCCTTTGTCTTACAAGGGTCATAGTCCATAAATGATGAATTGTTTTATCTGTGAGTGTCTTCAGTGATGCCTCTGGTGGCTCTGAACAACCTGTGGAGGAGCAGCCATCCCCCTGACACCCCAGCCTCACTGCTCCCTTTGGAGCAGGTGGGTGCTGGCAGTGCCCTGAGCAGACCATGGCAGCATGGGGGAGATGGGACAGGATATGTATCACCAGGTAGCAGCAAATGTCTCTTTACCACAATAACCTAGTAAAGCCTATATACACAATAACCTATATGTACAAAAACCTAGTAAAGGTTTTCTCCCCTCTACCCATGTCTGTAGCTTACTTAGTCCAACACTGGATCCCCCTCTGGCATTCTGTCCAATGCAAATGACCACTTCTGTGCTCCTCTCACTGCATGTCTGCCTGTGGACTTGGTGATATAGACATCAGTTTCTGATCCTCGCAGGTCAGCAGGTAACCTCCATAAGTAAATGAGCATCCAATTTAAAGACAGGCATGTTTCAACAAGGAAACTCAATCTGATTCCGAAGGTGAAAGATCAAGTTTATTAACTAAGCCACCCACCTCCCCAGGAATACTACATGAATTAAAACCAGACTTCCTGGTGTTATATATGCAACGGCTGTCAACAGCATAAATTATGCCTGAAGAGGTTTTAGCTGCTCTTCTGAAAAGTACAAAAACTTCTTCTTTTGATTTAAGGGTTGCA
This sequence comes from Neopelma chrysocephalum, assembly GCF_003984885.1. Lineage (NCBI taxonomy): Eukaryota > Metazoa > Chordata > Aves > Passeriformes > Pipridae > Neopelma > Neopelma chrysocephalum. Next base: position 722,661 of record NW_020897732.1, on the reverse strand, counting down.
AAGCTGGTTTTTTTAAATTTATGTGGCCAGCATCCTGTCTTCTACTTACAGACTTGGATACTTGTAGTAAGATGTCCCTTAAGGGCACAAAGCAGATATCCAAAGATTTACAATATTTGTCAATTAAAAGACTTTTTTTGTAGTTTAAATGAGAAACTCTCTCTAAACTGGCCATTCAAACTGAGATAATGTGCTCCAGCTACAGTCATCTCTAAAACCTTCTGGTAGGATAAAAATTTTATTTAAAAAGCAAGACTTGAATTACCAGTTCCTTTATGATCATTAAAGGCATTAGATCCAGATAGTTTCTGGCACTTCTCATACAAATGCTAAATGCTAAATGTCAAAATGAACAGCTGATCTTGAATATAATCAGCGTTGAAAGTTACTGCAGGGGCTACAAAGGCTGACAGCTCATTTGCAGCACAAAGACAAATTACCATACCATTCATGATAGACAAAGTCTGAACCAATGAGAAAGAAATTACCTTCCCTCCATTAGTTGTACTGATTAGTCATGTTTTCACAGTATTTCCTTGAATGGAGATGAGCATTATCGACTTAATTCAGTTCAGATGTGTAAATCAGGACTAATTCCATTTTAATCAGTGACACTGGTCTAATACAAGTAAGTCCTTCATTATGTTTTCTCTGTGATCAAATTACTGCACGTGAGCTTCACTATATAATAATTTGTTCTAGATTCCCAATCAGTGCTTAGAGTAAAAGGTCATAACAACAACTGTAAAGCCTCCCATGAGAATGAATCTGGTAAGATGCTTACTACAGCAAGTCTCATATATACTTACCACTTGGCATGAAGAATGTGTTAAGATATGTTGAAATCTCTCTTCAGAAATAGCCAGCCATCAACAGTAGTTCCCTAATTCTTTCTTGAGGAATCATGACAAAATAAGAAACCAGCAATCTACATTTATTTAGTTATTTATTTAAAAATAAAATTACTGATCACCCCAACTGCAACTGGATGTATTGACAGTTAGTCAGTGAGTGGATTAATTTTACATGTGTGCTTTTGAATTATCTAAAACCAAAGCAAAATCCAGGAATTTATTCATTCTTTAGGACTACTTGCTATTTCTTGCAAAAACATTCTTCTGTGAAAGTATTACTCCTTTCTAAAGAGATAAAAGCCAACCCAAGCCATAGAGACCTTCCAAGTGAGGGCATTTTAGAGATACAAATGCAGCACCAGCCTGACCTACCAGGTCTTTATAAAATCATTTTCCCATTAAGTGCTGGGTAATTTTGATCCTTATATATATATTTCTGTACCTTTTCACTGGAATGCTTCTTTGGGCAAATGGGTGAAATATTAGTATCAAGTGCCTGGCTGTGCTCAGCAGACTGCTTCCCTTACAGGCCATCTCCTCAGCCACTCTCTGTTACATATTCCTGCATCCACTTCGGGGGAAGTTTCAATGTATGGAGTTCTTGTCTGATCTTTAATTTTGTTTTGGAAATGAGCCATACAAAACAGAAATACACTTGCAGCCTTCTCTCTGGGTGTAGAAGTGTTTTGTTTGCTGGCAGATAATAAAAATGACCCTGAGATCCCAGTTCTCATCCTTGTGGGGAACTTCCTGAAGTTCTGATCATGCAGGTTGAGTGACACCACATGGGACTGCAGTGTGTTAGAGGTGTCCATTGTGCATGCACATCTATGAGGTTCAACAGCAGAGCTTTCCCAAATATCCAGAAGTGTGCATTTGTACTTTTCAGACACAGCTGCAGGACTCTATAAGAGCGTCAGACCTCCCATTTTGACCTGTGCACACATATGAATGTGAAACATGGAGGCACAAACATTTATCCAAACAAACTTGAGGAGTTTCCAACAAGACCGTGGTTTCTCCTCGTGTGGTGCAGAGGGAGAGCTGGCAGCACCAAAACCCACAGCTCCCAGTGTCGCAGCAGGAGTGTGCAAGAGATACTGGGATTGCTGGACATTTTCAGCGCTGCCTGAAATGACTGTGAAAGCAAACAAAAGAAAACTGTTGGGAAGCACTAAGCCCAGCATCCCAGCAGAGCTGACCGGGTTTGCTGGCGTCGTGGCAGGGCTCTGTCCCCACCCACACGTCGTGGACTGGCACCACAGTGTCCTCAAGAAGAATATAACCATTTTCTAATGAGAAATTCAGTGATTTATCTGATAAGTGAGCAATTATCTGAAGACAATATCATCATTTGTGGGTAGGAAGCCATCCTCCGTCATGCCAGGGATGTGACCAAACATAGTACATATTTCACTTTGGACTAAGTGTTCCCTTTCATCTAGAATGTGGCTTCCTTTCACAACTCTAGCTGGCTTGCATAAAGCTACCTTTCATCTGATTTCCTAATAAATAAGTCTTTTAATTCAAATGGGGTCAGTTTCTGGTGACTGGAATATTTCCTGCAGGAACATGTCAGAGCAGGTACATAGTACATCTACTACAACGTATCTTGTTAAAGAATGAACCCTATAGGGGTGTATCACAACAGTGCATCTTGAACTCTGCAAATTGGCTATGAGTGCCCTTCACTCCCGTATCACCTCAGCACAGCACCACACTGCAGAAGGGAACTGCAGGGAAATCCCAGATATCTGATTGCTCATTCCCTTCTTTTTTCTTAGAGAATGTTAAAGATGCTTACTTCCTCTAGAGGAAAGGGTAAAGCTCAAATTCCTATAGAAATCTGCTTCAAAACTCTTGAAAGCAGCAATAGCTTCTTCTGCTGGGAAAGCAGTAGCAGCTTTAGAGCCCATTCAGCCGCATCTGCTGGGAACCCCAGCATGCACCCGACCATGAGCTCAACCATCTTCCTGCAAGCCAAGGCAGATCTTTGCCTCCTTCTAGGCTGCGGGTCATCATAGTTCCTTACAGCAGTGTCTGTAGGTGAACTGAGCTTGCAGGCCTTGGGTGAAGGGCACTAGTTGCTTTAAGTTCAGCACGCATGTAAGTGATTTGCAGCACTGTGACAGCTCAGAACTGAGTCACACCTAGTCATCATCCCACAGTTACACTTTTGGTGCCTTTATTACAACGAAGAAGTGGCTTTTATTAATCTATTTCAAACCATACCTGACAAAATTCTTAAAGAATATAATCCAATTCCCCTTGCTTCCAACGCAAATGATTTTGTCTATCACAGAATACAACTATACACAGAGCTGGAATATACATGGTTTTGAAAAAATTTAGTTGTTGCTGCTTAAAAAAAATCCCTACCATCAGATCTTAATTTCTTCCCGCAGAAAACAAAGAACAGATTTTTCAGTGTTTTGTCTGTTTCCTTACTGCTATTACCAATGCACTGGCATTAGTTTAGAAAAAGACTGTCCTACTAAGCATGACTATCCTTTTTAAAAAATAATTGCTAGGGGCAACTTACAACAGGCTCAAAGAGGGTAGAGACGGAGATGGGGAAAGAAGGGAATTGCTTTGTTTTGATCCATTGCACTCACAGTCCCTCAAGTCCTCTTTGATTTATCTTCTTAGACTGCTTTAACCATCCTAAACACCCAGAATCACAACCCAGTTTCTCCCGTGTCAGCAGTAATACTAAAACTGAATAACAGCTACCAGTTTTCTCTCTACTGCTTTTTTTTTTTTTATTACATACTACAATATATCTATGATGCAACTTTATGGTCTATGGCAGAATAATTGTTCAAACTGCCCAGCAGATACTGCCTGCGTGGGCTTTTCCCGTAAGTGATTTCCATACATTGGAACTGCCAACATCGCAGTTTGGAGCCCCTCCTGCATCCAGTGTGGATAGTCTGGAAGGCTCTCCAGTCTTAAAAGCTGTACTAACCTCATTTTAAGTCTGAGATTGTATCATAGCTTAAGGGGAAAATACTACAGAAATACTATTGTGAGTCCTGTTATGAGTGGGAGAGGAGCCTGTGTACCCCTATGTGGTTGCGAGCTATGCTGGCAACGGTACATGCCTTCGGTAGGGTCTCCCACGCCAGACAGGTCCAAACTGAAGGGTTAGATAAAACCATGTCCATGGGCAGGATGAGCCCACTAGCCTTCTGGCAGTCATCCTAGGAGAAGGACAACTCTAACCCCAAACCCAGGCAGCACCTCAGGAAGTCTTCCATCATCCCCATATCACCATTGGCGAATCAGAGCTCAAATCAGTCCAACACTTTAATTACTTAGGTAGCCTCATCTCCTCGGATGATAAGACTGACAGAGAGATAGACAACAGGTTCGCAAAGGCATATAGTGCTTTTGGAAAACTCCATAGAAGAGTGTGGTGAAATAAACACTTGAAGAAAAGTACCAAGATCAGTGTTTACAGAGCCATAGTGCTGTCTACTCTTTTATATGGATACGAATCATGGGTCGTCTACCGCCACCGCCTGCGTCTCCTAGAACACTTCCATCAACGCTGCCTCCGTACAATCCTAAACATCCACTGGTCAAATTATGTGACCAATATGTCTGTTCTAGAACAAGCAGCAGTCACAAATATTGAGGCCATGTTACTGAGAACACAGCTGCCCTGGGCAGGGCACGTCTCAAGGATGAAGGACCACCGCCTCCCTAAGATCTTGCTTTGTGGTGAACTTGCCACTGGCTACCGCATGAGAGGAGTCCCGAAGAAAAGATACAAGGACTCCCTGAAACAACATCTCAGCCTTGGCCATATTGATCAACATAACTGGTCTACTCTAGCCTCCAATCAGGAGGTCTGGAGACACACCATCTATAACGCTGCTGATGCTTTTGAAAAAGCAGGCAGGGATCACTCTTGAGGAGAAAAGACAATGCAGAAAGAATTGTGCCTTGCAGAATATACCACCTAAGGAGTCTTTCTGCTGTGCCTTTTGCAATCGGACGTGTCTATCGCATATTGGCCTTTTTAGCCACCAGCACGCTTGTAACAAACGTGGGTAGAGCCTTTCCCAAATCTTTGTTCACGAAGCCCAGCCATGATGATGATGACTATTGTTAGTCCCAGATAGGCTATTCAAATCTAGGAAATTGTTATTAAACATTACAAAACAGACTAAAATGAGAAAGATATGCAAAAGCACAATAAGGCACCTAAATAATCCTTCTTAGAGTAATACTATGTGAGGACTGAACAGTTCTGATTAGCTCTTTTTTTGCAACATCTAAATTTTTCAGGCATCTGATTTTTACTTAATCACGTCACTCAAGAACTGCTGCAAGCTTGTCAGTAAGCATAATAAAAGGAGAGAAATGAGGAGGAAAAATACTCCAAGTATCTTCAGGAAGGATTAGGGCTATCCTGGAACAGCACACACATGTGATTACTCAATATATACAGTTTATAATCTTATTCTCAGGAAGCTGCTGAGATATATTAGCAGGCGGGAGGGGAAGTACTTCATACTCAAGTGGCTGGATAATATTTTGCAGCTTGCATTGAGGTAGTGCCCAGGGTTGCAATTTATCCATATCAGGATGACAAGCTTTGGGCTTTGTTTTTCACTATTGTATCTGTTATGTTTGTGGCAGGGCATCAGTTCCTCATATATTAAGAAATTTACAAATGCAAAAGCAGACAAGTTTCATGTGCTCAAGATCTTGTAGCTTGAGAAAAGATTAGTTTAGAAAAGCAAACTTTTAAAACTAGTGAGCTGTTGGAATCAATAGTGTTAAGGGCAGTTTGGTTTTTTTCATTTCCCAAAGTCAGCAAAGGTCAGGTTAAAATGGAAAACCTGAAATGAGTCCCTTTCAGTGGAGATGTGCGGGCACTTAATTGCCTGTCAAAGTATGCCCTAGCCGAAAGAGCAGGGATGCTAGTAGGAACATTGCCTGACAGACCTCATTCCCTGCTCCTCTTCCTTCCATGCCATAGATATAAGGAAATGTAAGCAAGACAGTGTCTCTACCACTCTTTACATTCCCTATGGGAGAAGAAGTTGCACGGGGCTGCAGTAGAGCTTTGGAAAGCCTCGGCCAAGGCCCTGCTGCGATCACAACGTGGGAAGAGCTCTTCCTTACCCCATGAGCTTGTACCATGGTAAATGGGAAGGGAATCTCTTACATCTGATATCACTTCAAGAAGCGAACATAGAAACTGAAAATGTTTCAGTGTAAGGTGGAGAGCTCTGTACTCCCACCAGAGGCCCTTCCTCCATTTCAGAGCTCTCCTACCAAGTCCCTGGAAGCAAAGAGCTGCTTATAGGACTCATGAAAATAATAGTTTTTCAGAACTTTTTGAAACACTCTTTGCGAGTGTTTTACTGACTGTGTCCTCACTTCAGTTTTTGTTGTTATTACAGAAGGGGCTGGGAACAACAACATTTTAAAGAATAAAAGAGGCATCAGTTGCAAAAGCATTTCCCACACTGTCTGGTTGGCAGAGCATGGCCCCAGGCTGCAGTTGGGGGAGCATTCTCCCTAACAGGAAAGCTTGTTTGGTTGAGGTTAAGAAGCTCTTGCCCCCAGCCTGTTGTTTCTGTCCATGTGCTATATTTTAGCATCTTTTTGCTTACACCACTCCATCTGTTTGTTAAATCATGTCATAATGTGAATTTAAGAAACTTTTCAAGTAAAAGTTGTGGGCTTGCGGGGCTTATTTTTCCTCTATCGTCTGGTTGAGATGAGAAAGCCCTACAAGCAGAATAATGGCACAATGGATGAAGCAGTGCAGGCAGGAAGAAAGGCAGGTATGTTTTAAACAGTTTTGCTCACAGAGAAACCTCATGTGTAACTGCAATGTGAGATCCCCAAGCACTGCAGGCTTTGCCCTGCTCTGATGCAGTCCTTCTGCTCATCTATCCTCTTCTCTTGCCATTTGCCCCACTGTGGGCTGGGGAGGGCATGCTCAGATGACACAAGCTACCTGTCTTCCACCTGTTATTTCAGGAGGTTTTGTGATAACAAGGATTTATGGTTTTATATTCACCACTCACCGTGTTCAAGTAAAAAGGAAACAGAATTCACTCTTTGGCTTTTGTAATATTTTTGTTCTCAAACTCAAATTTCCCAGAACCTTAGCTCTTCCAGGCCCACAAGCACAACTTAATCCTGCTGTAGATGATATTTATCTAATGTCCTGAAAAGGAAAGTCGGAAGGATGCCAGTAAAAGCTTCTCCTCTGTCACATCAACAAATCCTCCAATAAAATCATGCAGGCAGTTTTGACAAAATATTTTAAAAACAAACAAACAAAAACCAACCAACCAAACAAACAAATAAAACAACTGACCTCCTTTATACTTAGGGTAAACAAGCAACAGAATGCAAAATCAGCATATCTGTATCCCCCAGAGGTCTTCTTTTAAAACTGGTATCTTTTCAGATTACGAATGAAAAGGAAAGAGAAAGATGATACTAGCTGGATTTCAGGGATGTGATAGTAGGATTCCACTGCTTATTCATGATGCAGTAATTTGAAAGAGAAAAGGCATCTCTCTGAATGGCCCTCATGATAGTCTTGTGAGAATAAGCAACAGACAGAGCGGAGCCCTTCTGGGATTTTACCAGTTAGACCTTCTCAGGGCAAAGACCTTGGATTGCATTAAAATACAATCTTGAAAGACAGCGTTTGACTCTCGCAGAAATCATTTCACATGGATTGGAATTGCATATAACATTATGTAATTTTTACAAGTTAATTCACAATTGTGTATTTTGTTCTTGCATACAAGGCAATGAAATTCATTAATTCAATTTCATCTTATGAAGCAGCAGCCAAACAGATGCTCAGTGAAGATGAGGAGAAGAAAACAAAAAGCTTTTTCACTTTAAAGGCTCTGCTGTATGTCAGAGGTGCTTACAAGGGCTCACAAATCACCGCTGATAAAATGGATGCCTACTGCAAACCAAAACCATCAGCCTGAGAAAAGGGAGCCAGGAGCTGACTGTGTGTGACAGTAGCTGGAATGAACTTTAAACCAGTTGTATGCTGTCATATAAAATCTCCATACTGGAGTCATAACTTTTATTATTTATTCATACATGCAGAACAGTGCTGCTACAGAGGTTGTGAAAGAGGACTGTCATTAGCAACCCAGTGACGGGCACATTGGACACTCAGGCTTGCAGTCCAACACACTGCCGTATTTTCACTAACAGAGAACTGTGGCATTCTCTTACACAAGCAGCAGCAATACCCTCCAAAAACAAGCTTGCTTCTTAGGTGTTTTATCAACAAATACTGAACATGCTTTTCACGTTCGTAAGAAACTGGATATTTCTCTGTCCAAACCCTTTGTAAGAAGAATTCCTGCCCTCATTTTACCCTCTGCAGTCTGTGCAGAGGGAGTCTTGACAGGGCACCCACAATGGTTTAGATAATTCCTGATATTAATATTGTCAAGAATAACAGTTAAGTATTTCAACTAAACTGTATCACCCTAAAATGAGACAGCTTTTAACAATTCAAGAGATCAAAAGCACCAACAACAGAGAAAACCAGGAAATTTTAATTCTAGGAATGAAATTCACATCAAAAGATGCTGTGCTTCCATTTCTTCATCATAGCCTAAACAAATGAAATAAATCCAGGCTATTCACTACTCTGTATCTCAAATGGGATTTACTGATTTTAACAAATTTGGGACATTACTACATGACATAGTCTACCAAAGGTGTACCATAGAACTTACTTATAGTACTTATTCTCTGGTTCTGTCCTTCTCTGTGCATGAGCACGGAAGTTTACAAAGAATTCAACTGTACTACCAGAACAGGTCAGACATCCATCCTACCCCAATTTCAGGTTTCTGACCATGGCAAGCTGCAGATGCTTCTAGAAGATTACAACAGGGCAAGTATGAACCAGTTCTTCTGCTGAAGAGGAACCACAAGAAACTTCTTAGGCCTGAGATTAACCTTAATTAAAGGCTATTGACAAGCTATCAAATCATTCATCTAAGCTGAGGGAAAGGAAAATGTAGATTCCTTTAGCTTTTGGAAAAGTATAAAACCCATCTACATCTCAGCTCTTTGGGGATTCCCCTGTAATTAGGAATAAAGTGTGAAGTCTCTACACAGTCTGTATCTCCCAGAACACACAACAACTAACACATTGTGAAATGGGTTGACATATCCTGGGAGTTTGGATGTCAGACTTGCTCATCTTCAGAAATGGCATCAATATAACTTAGAAATAGCTGAGCTGGTCCAATGCCCCATGTCTTGGCAAGGCACTGGTATATCCAGATGGCTGCTAGAAACAAGCTCTCTCAGCCAAAACCAGCTGGGGAATCTCTACTGAACTGCAGCTGAACTGCCTTTAGTTCTCACATCAAAAGTTTTGTTGATAATATTCAATAAGTGGTTTTAGGGAACACTTTAATAAACATTTTTTTTTGGTTTTGTAAGTCTGAGAGCAAGTATTTTTCTGTAACACCAATGTCAAGCAGACCCAAAGAAACAAACCAGTACCTGCATGAGTTTATTGCCTCGCTTATCCCACGGATGCAGGAGCCGTGCCGTAGCAGATCAGACATGGGCTGGGCATTGGGAGACCAGACCATCTGGGTACCTCAACAGTGACTCATTCTTGAACTCATTGTTCCTGAGTTGCCTCAGGAAGTCACTCTTCTCTCTATGCATCATTGTTTCCAGCTGGTAAGTGGAGATAATGTTGTTTAGCCATCTTCATAAAGTGGTCTGGCTAATGAAGGTGGAAAAACACTCGTAAACTATCATGCTGAAGACACGAAACCTAGGGAAAATACAGAGATAAACCAGATGTTATTGATGGTCTGCCTGCTCTTGGGAAGATTTCTTAGAGTGATAGGATCAAATATGACAGAGGATTAGAAAGAAATAAAACAGAAGCTAGTAAAATATTATGGGTGACAACAACACAAAGCAACAACTAGCCTGTAGGAAAAGAAAGCTGTTCATTTGCCTATGGCTGTAAAATTAGCCAGCAAAATGCCCAAGGAAATGTTGAGTAGATGAAGACTTTTTTGCCTTGAGTGCCTTCAGTTCATTGATTTTAATTTAGCAACATTCACAAGAACTCCTTCTTTGTTTATTCTCCCATCAATTTATTTGAGCCAGTATGTCTTTAAAGTCAACCAAATGTAATAAAAAGATATTTTCCAGCATGGATTGTTGCAACAAAGAAGAGAACAGTGGAACACTTTTTCCCAAACCATTTACTAGTCTCCAGGGAGATATAATTTCCTTTCAAACTGAACTACATTTCAATTCATAGGACATTTTTATTAGCCATTTTGGACTAAGTAATTGACTCCTTTGGAAGCAGTTCCCTCATTGTCACAATACCAATTAGTCAACGAAATATCACAAGGTAAAGTGAGAAACTGACAAGATATACATCTGTTCCCTCTCAGCACTTTGAATAAAACCCTCCTTCTTTTACTCAGTTGCTTGGCTGATGCTATAACTACATATTGCCATTTCTAAATAAGCAACAATTCATTTCTTTATGTGGAGTTGTGGAAAATACTGCCATGTGAAAAAGTCAACAAGACATTCCCACCGTGGGGAAGCAGGAGCACGGTGTAAGGCAGGAGGAGGCTGCTGTGCACTGCGTGAAGTGAACCTTTTCTGAAAGGAAATGCAGTAACTCACATTGAGCCAAGGAAGGGACAAGTGCTTACTTCAACATGAAACTGCAGCTCAAGAATGCTGACATCTCGCAGCTTCTGGAGATGATACAGGACATACCCAGTTGTCTTGAGTGACCGATGCAGTGCTCTGGATCATCTGATGCTGATGCGCGGAAAAATAATAGAAGATGAAGGAATCGTAGACTGAACTCTTGAGACGAAAGCCAGCGAGCAAACAGAAGGTGGAGCCTCTGGACCCATCAACTATGTACACTGAGTCTGCTCTGTGTGACTGCAACTGCACAAACCACTGCCACACACCAGGGATGTGGGCACAGAGTGATGTATGTGCACTGTCCATTTTGGGTTGGATGTAGTTTCCTTTCATAGTCTGTTTTGAAAGAACTTACTATTCTGGACAATTAAGGAATATAGGAAAGTTTGCAGTTAATGACTAGTTGACCATTGCTGCTTGCTTTTATATTCATTCCTCTTTTCTCAAGGAAAGAATCAATAGCACATGCTTGACACAAAACTAATGTAATCAATGCCATGATTTGAAAGATTAAACTGACACTTTGTCAGAAAGTATCAGAAAAAAGTAACCTGAAAACCTGAGAATAATCCTGGGCAGCAGAGTGTCTACGCTGTGTGTTACAAAGGCCAGAAAGAAGATTATATGAAGCCTTCATTATTACAGACTGGACTGAATGACCAATATTGGTGTGACATGATAGGAGATGACATATGACTCTTACCAACTGAAACATGATCAGCAACTTCAAGTACAGTAGCTTTTTAGAGCTGTATTCAAACCATGAGGAAGAATTAAAGATCCAGGAAAAGTTTCACAAAGCACATAATTTCCTTTTAATTGAAACAGTAAGGGCATAGTTTTGGATGCAGTGGATGCTTTGGAGTGCTTTAATTCATTTGACCATAAGTGATTTTAAGCATATTATTACACGAATATATTGTACTACATCCTTCACTTGAAAAAAAAGGCATGGAAAGGCAGCAGCAAAATACATTTCCCTTCCATTCTGAATGTGGTATACCAGCAAGCTCTTGGCATGGCAGCATGTATTAGTATTACACATCTATATGGGAATCATATACCACATTTTTATGTTGCAGTCTTAGCCAATGTTTCCTTCTTGTAAAACATCCAAGGTTTCTGGTAGAAGTTTTATTACAAAAGATGCATTGTTTCCACTGAGTTATGTTCTAAGAATAATCAGGCAAAATTGTGATATTAACCCTAATGGAAACAAGACATCCCTTATTATTTGCTGTTGATTAAATTTTGTGATTTAAAGAGACCAAAAAAATCTCCCTAGGATTAGCTTCAGAAAGGTAGAGAAAATTATGTTAATTTCTCTGTCTTCATTTTGTGAGCTGCCTGGTCTTAAAAAGACCCTTAATAGAGGCAGAAGTTCTTGAAAGCTGCAAATCTTTGTCTGTTGTCCCACTGAAGAGGGTAAGGGATAAGAGCTGGAGAGTGGGACAAGGCAAGTGTTGCAATGGCATTATGCCGGCTGGGGACATGGTAACTGATGGTCTGCAAAGTACACATGGATCACATGAGATTTTTGTTGTTTCCATTGCTAAATGTCATGGAAATATGCTTAAACACTTTAAATAAGTGTTCTGCACATCACTTTACCATTGGTGTGGTTATATCAGGTATGTTCCTGTGCAACAGGAGTCATGCCAGAAAGCAGGCTTTGAAGAAATTCCCTTTGGAGAGAGGGAGATTATACTGAAAACTCCACGCACAATTTCAGTGTGACTGCTCACCAACGACAGAGCATAACTGCTGGCAAATCCTGTGACCTCTTCCCAAAGATGGAGTTATTACAAATCCCCCGCTGATATCCCCATAGTCTGGGCAAGAAACAAAATGACAATAAGCTCGGAGCACCTCTGAGATGGGATGCCCAGTATGGCCAAACCAAGATGCTGGTTTCTTTGGGCTCCTAAGTTAGGCAGTAAATAGCATTACAGCAATTATTTTGCTTTTCAGGCTGCACAATCAGTGAAATGCACATAAAGATGGACATTACCACCTGCCTGTTCTAACTTGGCTAGTAAGTTGGCTGAGACATCCATCTGTCTGGGTGGGGTGCAGGCGTGTTTCAGCAGGAAAGCCATATGGGCTCTACTGTGGCTTCTCCTGCACTCCTCTACCATGCACAAACCAGGGCTGTTGTGGAGAGAGAAGTGGGGCAGGCAGGACCATGCAGGCAGGGATGAACAATGCCTTAACAAGAACAAAAGCAATTTGTTAGATTACTTAAGACATTTGACTGAATGTCAAAAATGTTTCAATGAATAGTTTCACTACCCAGATCTTATTTCTAGGCCCTCTTTCAGAAAAAAATAAAATCCTGAAACTTACGAACTAGTTGCTTGATTTCAGTTTTCCTCAAATATGTGCTTTTAATTCCATTATGCAAATGTGACCCAAAGCAATAAAGTTTTGAACTGGTTAACTTGAATCTAGAGAAATACCTTTCAAAGCCCAGTGAGGACAAAACCTAAAACCTCACATCCAGATTCTGGAGTCTTCCGGATGCCCCTGCTTTACCCTGACATTTTCACAGATGACTGCAGGCATGTCTCCCACACCTATTTTGTTCATGTCCAGCAGCTCCACAGAACCGATCACCTTTCTTCCGAATGGATTTGATCTGCAGGGCGTTGCGTTAAATAAAGTGTGTGATGCCATGTGTGCCATTAAGAAGCATGACAAAGTGATTCACATGCTGTCTACAGATTTTCCACAATTTCTTTGTATTGTAGGGCTTATACTCCCTCATATCATTTGGAGGAACTCTCAGAATAATGATTTGGCATGTATAACTGGTTTTTCCATTTCTGTCGTTAAAGCTGCTTTCAGGGCCACGCTGAAATTGCAACAAAAGACCTTCCCACATCGCAAATCACTGTGGTACTTGGTGTGCACTATATCAATAAAAAGATTAGCTTACTTATAGGAAAAGGATGACAAAGTCCACAATTGTCCAAGCCATGAGAAAAATGAGGTTCTGTTTCAGCTAAACCAGCTAGTAACAATGTCACGTTATAACCCTCAGTTCCTCAGGTGCAGTACACGTCTCACAAGTGGATTTTATCCTACGTGCTGCATTAAATTAGTGCCATTAACCTTCTAGGGTCAGCCCTTTGAAGTCAAGCAGGCATTTTGCTATTGATTTCCATGGAGCCAGGATTTCATATTTATTTTCACTGACTTTTTATTTCAAAGCATCAGGAAAATTTTCTACTCAGAAGGCCAGAGAAAAAATGTGAAACAGAAGGATGTAGGAAGGGGGATTTGTCCCTTGGTGTGAATGCAGCATCTTCCAGTTCCATCCCAGATGACAGCAATCTATGCAGATTCTGAGACAACCCTACAGAGACCAGCAGAAGTATTTAAAATAATTACAGAAATCAATTCTAATGGCTTTCCAGGACTGGAGAGAGAAAGTGACCAGCAAACAAATTACTCAAGTGAAGTTGAAGCAAACAGAAATGGTGATGAGGAGGACAGAAGAAGCTTCAGTTAAACCTGGAGCAACTCCAGCATGGATCTCTATTCAAATCCAGGAGGTTAGAGTTCATTTAGAACAAAAATTGACTAAGCCAGAGGAATTTGAGAGAGAGGTAATTTATATTTTTTGCCCATTCACTGGAAAAGGAAAAGCACCAGGCTCCATGATTTTATTAGTTAAGCTTTTTAAAGAAAGCCAAAATTTGATAGCAAATTTCCAAAAGGTCTGGCTTCTGTCATGCGAAAATGATACTCTAAAAAAAGAAATAGCTAGCAATGAAAAAAGCATCAAAAGGGAGGAAAAGATACTTGGCCAGAGACTGGTGCCAGTGAAGTGCACACTAAGGAGGTGCTGGTGCAGTGTGTTCCTGGATGGCAGAATGGGAGAACCACAGCAAGCTACAGTGCTATGGACATGACTACCAACATGCAAAAGTGGGCCCTGTACTGAAATGGTGCACAGCAATCACAGGACTAAGAGGTGGCTCTTTCCGGTGGGAAATTCCCAGTCTAATCATATCCAAAAAATTCTACTCAAAATGTTCAGGGGCTGGACTAGGTGACCTTTAAAGGTCCCACCCAGCCCAAATCATTCTATGATCATACTGGAGGCCAAGAAATCATGCTGCCCTTACATGAGTCCTGTCCAAACATGTTAAACAGCAGTTGCAACCAACTCAAAGTTCCACGAATTTGTGAATATCATAAAGGAAAGACCTGTTTCTAGTGAGCATGTATGAAAGCCTTACAGGATGATCAAGAAGGTTTGCATACAGTCTTCTATTCTTTTTAAAAGAAAACTATTTTAAAGCCTTTTTTTTTTATTTCCATAGCCCTTGGGCTCATTTCTAATTTGTAACTGTGGACTTGAATATGCTGGGAAGGGTCAAAATAGAAATTCTTATTTCTCCACGCATTTCCTTCCAGGCAGCCTACACAAACCCAAGTGCTATTCATTCTTTTAATGGGAAGGAAAAGGAACAACATTTCAGCTGCCCGTGGGAGATCCTCACTATGCAGCAAAATGCACTGCACTGCATCAGCCCTCAGAATCCTTGGGTTTTGTCTAAAAATGCAAATAGGATTTTCTTTAAGGACCAGTGTCCCATTGCAGGGAGAGTGATCAGAGGAAACCCAAGGCTCTCAAAGCAATCACACATGTTGAAGAGGAAATTGGGGTTGTCCCTCTTCCTGGCTGCCTGATGCAATTCAGAATCTGCTTTGCTGAAGATCCCAAGCTCTCAGTCATGAATAAAGTCATTGCAAACTTTGCTTTGTACATATGAAATGTACTCTGATGCCAAATGTTAAAAAATCAAGGTCCTGGCATCTCAGATAGGTGCTCCAAATTCAGCAGATAGTCTCTCCCTAGACTCTGTGCCTTACCTTATCAGCTGCAAAATGGGGCTATCCCCCACCAGAAGATTATTTTGTTCAATCCAAATCAAAACTTCCTGTGCATGCTTATTATTTTCATTTAAATAGGAAAGTATAGGGAAACACAGTCTTTCAAGTTGGCATTTAACATGGCAAAAGGAGAGAGTACCAGCTTTTCTCTTCCCTTTTTTTCTTTCGGAACTATTCATTGACTTCAGAACAAACTAGTAAACTATTCCATGACCTGAAAACACATTGTAAAGAAGCAATTATGCATCATAAACATTTAATTTAATACCACAGGTAACATTTTTACCCTGTGTTTCTTAACACGGGTTTTTTCATCAGGGACCCTCTGGAAAAACCATAAATACAACAGTTGGACTGCATCCTTGTGACACTGGTGCAGTCCCCAGTGACAGCTGTGTGTGGTAGGTGGATTCCAGTTGCCTGAGCCATCAAACCATCAATGGCAAGCCATTAGCCCTAACACAGCAGAGGAAAGCGACTGGGCATGCAGTGCTTTGCGTGAGGACATCAGACGAATGACAAAACTGAGCAATCTCTGTTTGGTTTCTCAAGGGAAATGTGCCATAGCCCACTTGTGTCAGGGCTTGACCCTTTCTGCTCCAGGCTACCTTTTCCCCAGCTGTGTCCTCAAGCATCTGCTGACCACAGCCCTTCTTCCTAGCACCTCGTTGCAGCATCAGTCTGCCTCATGTGCGGTCACAGCATCTCCCAAATGGGCCTCCTGTCCCCATCTCTGTTTTCCTGTCATTTTTCCTCTTACCCACCCATCTTAACCTGCCCCTAACTGGTCTGTTTAAAGGCAGGGTTTAGCCTATCCCTAAACCAAAACACAGAGCTGCCCCTGAGATGAGTGGTGAAACTCAGGAAAAGAAAGCAGAGGAAGGCAAATGATTACAAGGACAACAGCAAAAATGAAGGAGCAGGGGGCAGCCCATGTCTCTTGTCCTAAGGCAGAGAATTAGCACAACAGCACACATGAGAGCAATGTCCTGCAAAAGTCCAGTTTGGCTGTTGTCCAAGGATGCATTGTAGCAGCTCTACCCACAGCAGGAGAACACCTGAATAAACTAATTGCTGTGTGTCACTGCTGTCCTTTCCTGAATCCTTTCATTGTCCCTGGGGACACACACAAGGTATATTCTTCTCTTTGCGTGGCCTGTCCTGCTTTTAGTCATGCTCAACACCAGGACAAGTTTGTCTCTCCACTGAATCATAGCTATCTCAGTAGCAACCACATTGCACTGGATTACATTCCTGCATTTGGGGGCTTCCCCACACCAGGCAGCACCTCTGGGATGCTGGATGGTGGGGTGGTGAAGGCAGGGAAGCCAGAGGCAGGATGCAGAAGTGAGAAGGATGCAGAGTTCTGGGAGGACCAGGTACCACTGCAGTGCTGCAGTTCATCCCACACAAGCCAGACACAACATAGGGGCACTGGAGTCTCAGACAAAAAGCTACTGGAGTTTGCTTGTTCTTTCAAGAAGCAAAGAAATTCACTTTTTTCCATGACTCTCTTGCTAAGGGAGTTGGATTGGTTTTGAAGAGACAATTCTTTTCGAGACAACAAGCCAGCTTGGGGCAGGCACCAGCAGGGAAGATGTCTGCACCAACAGTTGAAATTATAAGCATGAAAACCAGCCCTGTAATTAGGACTGGAAGGCGTCTTAACAGGCAAGTGCCTGCAACCCCCACCTGCCAGCCAGGCACCACCAGGTTTGCTATCAGCCCAGCTCTTACTGCTGTTTGATTTGGGCTATTCCTTCCCCCCTGCTTCATTCCTACCTTTTTAGGGGCTTTTTAAGGGAGATTATCAATGACTCTTTTGGAAAGTCAAGTAAATAATGTCAATCAGTTTCCCTGCCCAGCTATCTAGTGACATTTCTGAAGAATCCCATTAGTTTTACCAGACATGATTAGTTTTCCATTTAAATATAATGTTCCTGTTCTGTACAAGAGAGATATTTACGGATGCTATTTTACTTCTAAGTTAGTGAGGTTTTCTGTGTTGGCAGTGTGTGAGCACGCACACTTTGGCAGAGCTCAATGCATACAGCAATGAGCAGACTGTAAATATCTAGAGAAATTAATAATGTAGCACTGAAGAGGAACACAAGTCAGTTAATATTAATGCTAATATCAAAACTGTCTAGAGCAGCAGACGATAATTTTTCTCTTTGTCAGAAATAAAGGGAGATCAGCAAGGGCCATGTATAGATTGCATAGCTGGGCTTTAGAAACACTAAATAATTTGAAAAAAAAGCCATTCTAGTTCCTCTTCTTAAAAGAAATAATCAATGCTAGTTCTCTCTCTCTGACTTAGTAAACAAACTAGAGCTATGCCCTTAAACCAGGGCTGTCAATTTATGTTGACAGACTTTGATGGATATAATTACAGAGCACATAACTCGAGCAGCAGTTGAGGGGAAGTTAAAATGAAAACCTAATATTGGAGAGAATTGATCAGCCTACTTTCCTTTTCTCTCTGGAGCCTGCTCAAAGCTCATTTATTGGAAAGACTGATGGCAGCACGGAGACTGTGGGACTAGTCCGGGCTCGCTGTGCAATGCACTTAAATGATTAGGGAATATTGGACACCTTCGCTGGAGTCGGCTGTTTGTCCTCCAGTCTGGGAGCTGCGCGGCCCCGCCTGCCAGTCGCGCATCAGGGCAGCCCCGCGCGGAGCCGCTGAGTGCTGCTGATGGGGCAGGAGCGCTCCCGGATCGATAGCCCCGCTCCTCTGCTGCCTTGGCTAAGAGCTGGAGAGACTAGTTGGTGCATATGTGATGACTAGAATTTAATTATATATCAGATTGATTTTCAATTACAACTTCAAGGAACTGTTTGCCAGGATTTCAAGTTCATGAGAAAGGCCCTGTGTCTCCTTTCTAAATTCTTTTCTCCCCATATTCCTGTGCCATGTGGAACATTTTATGGACTCTCCACCTTTAGCCCTCTGTCAGGGGATAAACAGCTTCAAAGTTTCCATCAATAATGAGAAGATCAGCTTAATCTGAAAATGAACCTATTAAAAGTTGGAAGAGAAACTTTAAAGTTGCGGAATAAAATTAAAAGATCTAGTTACAATAGTGATTTTTTTTTCTTTAATATAAATTTCCCAGTGTTGAGTTAAGAAGCAGAATCTACCTTCAAACAGAGGTTTTGGTTGTTTTGGGGTTTTTTTATTTTGGACATAGGACCAAAGGGATCTGAATTCAATCCAGTCTGTAGAAATTGAATGTGTGAGTAATAAAACATTCTCCTTTTATAAATCTATCTGAACCTAGTCCTGGATGAAACTGGGAGTATTATGCATGCAAGAGCAACCAACTAGATGAGAAACAAAAGATTTTCATGAAACCTTTCTAGATCGGTTTTATATCTTTTATGAGTGTTCTTATGTCTGTTACCATCAGAGATTTTAATAAGGTTTTCATCAAAATGTGATCATTATGTGAACTGTACACTCTGCAAACTGCATGAAAAACTGAACTGAATTTCAGGGGGAAAAAACAGATACTAGTTAAATTTCAGTGCTGGGTCTGATCTGTTTACTCCAAAATGCAGAGACAAAATTTGCCAATACACTCACATGGAAGAATTATTAAATTACATAAAGCAGAAATCTTCGTTTAAAGAAAAAAAAAAGAAATGTAAAGTTTTCAGTGGACTTAAAAATTGACTAGAAGGGGACAGAAAAATAAACCCCCTAGCGAGTGAATCAAGTGCAGGACAACAGTAGCAATCAAAGGACTTAGGCTTACATTTGCTAGGACTGGGGATGTCTTTGCTCATGTTGTGGGCAAAAGTGTGTGACACAAACCATCTCCATATGCACCACTGGCTTTTCCAGTGATGGCATGTGAGCTCCATCAGGTAGCCATGACACTGAGTACCATTGATAAGAAAGCAACAATGGAGTGTGCCCCAAGGGCCACAGGCTGACTGCCCCTTGGCCACCTGCCCTGTCTGGCCCATACATGCGCAGCAGTACAAGGTAAATGCAAAACACCATTTAGAAGGTACATGCCTATATACATATTAATAGCTATATGCTATAAACAGTAATAAATTAATCCTGAGTTCTGTAGAAAAGGTTCTGATTTTCATGTAATAAAATTTTAACTTGTTATTTCCAGGAAGCTGTACTGGAACAGAGGTACGACTAACACTATGTGGAGATGAAGCCACTCTTTAAGAAATCTGTAAACTGCTAAATATATGCATTGTCTCAGTCCATTTGAATAGCAGTATTCCTGTAATGTATTCTTATTTAGATTTTCTTCATTTTCTTCATTAATTTATTCTTCATTTTCTGAAAAACTTGTGAAGAAATCTTGACAATGTGTCAGTAGAATCCAGCTTTTTCTCCTACCCAGTCACAAGCCAGCTGCTTTCTTGAGACATCCTATCTACCACACAGATATGGTTCACTTTGACTGTTTTGAAACCGCCACTGAGTTTCTTTCATGTTCTCATGATAATCATGAATTTATTAGTAAATAAATTCATTTAAAATTCATATTAAAATATTATAGCTCCCCAGTTACCTTACTTCCAAAAAGAATAGTACTAAGTAAATTACTCTCATTTTCAAACTTTTAATTACCCTTCTCTCCCTTCCACCCACGTTTTCTAGTTCTATCCTTTTTGTTTAGTGGGAGAACAGGCTTGCACATGATGTTCATGATCCAGGCACACCTTTTATTTTTGTTGAAAATTCCTGTTTTTCTCTACTCCCTTCCTAATAATTTCTATTGTTTTGCTTACTTCTTGAGACTGCTCCCATACATGATGGGAGTTTAAATAAAACTACTTACTTGATCTAACTGCCCTAAGGATTCTAGAATAGCAGGATAGCTCAGGTTGGATTTTTGGAGGTCGTCAAACTCAACAGCCTGCTCAAAGCTGGGATATACTATAAGACTTCCAAAGCCATCTCCTCCCCAGGCTAGACAGACTCCAATTTCCAGCCTCTCCTTGCAGGGCAAGCACTCCAGCTGTCACCATCCTGGTGGCACTCTGCTGGACTCACAGTTCCAGAAGTCTTTCTTATACTGCGATCCCAAAACTGGACTCAGCGTTCCAGGTGTGGTCTAATAAGTATACAGGGGAAGCCTCATTTTCTTCAATCTGCCGCTTGCACTGCACTACTTACTTACACAATTATTTATACAACCCAGCCTCCTGTGCATGTCTTTCACCCGTCAGGGTTACAGAGTTCAACTACCATTTTGTCATGCAGTCACTCAGGACTGTGAGATGCCTCTGCACCTCACCCAGTCAAATTTGCTTTCTCTAAGATGATTCCACCAGTGAACATTGTCATCTCAGTCTCAACTCATTTCTCCAGGCTCTTTCCAAATATACCAGTGTATTACGGTTCAAGTACTGTCACAACCTGATAACTGAATTTATCCTGTTTCAGTGTTTTGCAACAAAAG
Organism: Neopelma chrysocephalum; assembly: GCF_003984885.1. Lineage (NCBI taxonomy): Eukaryota > Metazoa > Chordata > Aves > Passeriformes > Pipridae > Neopelma > Neopelma chrysocephalum. Next base: position 701,732 of record NW_020897732.1, on the reverse strand, counting down.
CAGATGAACCTTCAGCTAGAAAGCATGATTAGCCTCAGCCTTTCAAAACCTCAACATCCTTCACAATATTTACCATATTCTATACCATCCCTACTGTGTTTGCATTTTAAAGTGAGCCCAGCCAGCACACAGAGCTTGCCTCTATAGGCAGCCCCATTGCCACCATCCAGAAGCTTACAATAACCAGCATTATAGCTGGTGGTAGATGCACAAGGGGTCTTCAGCAATAAACCTTTGGGGGTTGAGTTACAGTAGCGACACACAGCACCTGGGTAGGGGAGGCACGAATAATAAGAACATCTTGTCTGTGTCTGGGCTTTTGAACACCACCAGATCAGGTACACAAAGTTCACCTAATCAACAGGGTGCATCTCTAGAGTTGACACATGTGGCTGTAACAGATACTGGCCTTTTTTGTGAAGGTGAGAAAAATTCTCAATAGGTAGGACTCAAATGCACTGAAGCCAGTTGGGTTGTCACCACTACCGTTTCAGAAGCCTCTGTTATCTCTTTTGCTTGTGTTTCTCGGATTTCCCTTGAAAGCTCAATTGTGTCTTTGACATGGGGATTTTAGAATGAAAATGGAAATGTCCAATGTTTAGAGGCAGAGGTCACTCGAATACTCTCAGGAACTAAGTGAGACAAAAAGAAAATATAAATTAACTTTACTGTGAGACTAAGAGCACTTCATGAGTCAGGTTTTGTTCCTCTCCTGAGGACTAGACAGCCCCTTTTATCCAGGATTTCCTGACATCAAGCAGTCAGGGTGTGAAAAGGGCACAGCACAGGGACTGCAGCATCAGGGTCGCAGCCTCATTCACAAGGGAGAGTCCTGTTCAGTGTTTCAATGCTTATTAGAATATTTTCTCAGACAATCATAAATCAAAGATTAAGAGAAAGGATTTTCACGGAGAAACAAACCCTTGATAGAGTATGCAGCAGGATGTTTTTTCACCTCATCACATACAGGCCCAGGACACATCCTGAGTGCTGCTGGTGTTTAGTACTCCAAAAAAGAGCAACTCTACAGTACCATCACCACATATGTATGAGTAGAACAAAGTTTAGTCTTAAGAATTAAAAGGAACTAGAGGCAGATCAAAATCAAAATTGTATTTAAATCCTCATGGGCTCATGGCTGTTTGCTGCAGAGAGTCTGCTGGGATGTAAAATGTTCAGATTGCCTTTTTCTCTGTAAAGCCAGGCTTGGGAAGCTGCCTGTGCTTTGGAAACAGGGTCCCAGGTGCCACAGCTTTTCATAGACATCTTCTCTTCAACATCCTACAGCATGTTGTCAACAACCATGTCTGCCAAGCCTTGTGTTCAGTGCAATAGAACAAAGTGTGTTTGAGAAGGCCATGTGTTTTCCTCCAAGAGTGCACTATAGTTTTTTTGATAAGGAGAGAAATGGAGAATATATTTTGAGATTTATGTTCAAAAAGTTGAAAACTGAAGAAGCAAAAGAAGCAGTGAAAGAGCAGAATAGACACAGGGCAGAAGGACTGGAAAAAATGCCAGTGTCTGGGTGTTCAAAAGATGAGGCAATCCTAAGATTTTGAAAATTAAGGGTGGCACTGGAGGGGAAACCACCAAACGGGAGCAAAATGTTCTGTTTGCAGGAGGCAGCACTCAGACAGCACTCCAGCCCCTCTCCTCTTTGATATACAAGTTTTCAGGTGAACAGGAAAGCAAGAAAGCATCTCCATCAGCTGTTTTCTGAGCCTTTCCATTTTAACATATTACATTTTCTTACTGCAGGAGGCTCGAAGTCAGGAATCAAGAGTCCACATGCAGCTCAATCACACAGTAAATGTACTGTCATCATGGCTGAAGAGGTAAAGCCTGAAAACCTGACATGAGTGCATTGAGAAAACAAAATTAGCCTTCCTGTTTTTAAGAAGTCCTGCAATTTTTCAGTCTGAATCATGATTTTCTTGTGAGAGGTTGAATGATTTGGTAAGGAGACAGTCATACTGTCTAGAACTGGGCAGGCCCTTGGAGACACTGCTCCTCCTTGACTGTATAGGGAAATTTGGCTGCTTACAGTGCCCTGAATCATCCTGCAATTAAGTGTCTTCAATGGGGATTGCAAAAATGCATTTGATGTTGGAATACTTGTCTCTGACAAAGCTGGAACAAGTATGGATCTGAGGAGCCTCTATGCTTTAAGAAATTCACCATTCTCCAATGCACTGCTATAAATAAAGTCCACTGGTGAAGGCAGCAGGCATCATCTAAAGCCAACAGGCAACAGGTGTATGCCCAAATGAAGTATAACATCCCAGCAAGCACTTTCATGCATCCCTAACAGAGTCTGTGTTCTGGCTCGCTTCATATAAAAATGACTCTAACCCCAAAACCCCAGGTACATGTCAGGCTTAAAGGCTGAAGATTGGCAGAGATGTCCCACAAGCCAACTCTGGGAATTTCATTATGCAATCCTGTTTTGCCAAAAGCCTGTTGCCCAAGATCTTTGTAACTGAGTGGTTTCAGAAAAAAAAAAAAAAGAAAATATCTCAAATTCTCATATCCCACAGGCTCAAATTCATAGGGTAAACAAACCATCACAGTTTAGTGACATGGCAAGTTTTGAGGCAAGACTTGAGACCACTTTTGTGATTGACCATTTTTATATCTCCATTTTATGTATGGGTTGCAAAGAAGCACAATTACTTGCAGAGAAGTTATGTGGCAGAGCCGAAAGTTGTACCCAGGCTTTTCCAGACCCAAACTGGACTTTTCTTCACTTCTGTCTGGTACATGGGAGATTTCTGTTTTCAGGAGTCAGTTACTTTTTATAAATTACTTGGTGGGGAAGGAGGAAGGGTTGTGGGTTTGTGGTCTTGGGGGTCAGTTCATCCCAAAGATACATATACATACGGCTAGAGAGCAGCAATAGATACCCAACTTCAAGTTCTACCCTGAGGAAGTGACACTAGAGACTTTGTCAGAAATTACTGTGATCTGGTGGTGGCTGAAATTTCCAAGGAAGTAAGACAAGAACTAGAAGGAGAGATTGAATATGGAAGTGGGATCCTGGAAAGCAGCTTCCATGGGAGGTTGAGAAGCTTTTTTTCCTTCCAGAGAAGAGCTGATAAAAATCAACATCAGACATTTGAAAACTTTAGGATCCACCACAAGTGGCAAAATATGATTTTTATTATTTGATATTGTTCTTTACACTGGTTTAAGTTGAGTTACCAAAATGAATCCTAACCATTGAAAGACTATTAACTTTTCATGCAAGTCAAACTCCTTATGATAAATGCAGTGTTTTCTTAAAGCCAGGTTCAGCCATTAGCTTGAAGGAGACCATCAGTGTGAACCAAATGAATCCTCTGCCTACAAGATTCAATAAGTTGTTGGGTTTTTTTAAATCTTCCATAGGGGAAAAAATTCTTTAAAAAGTTATTTAAAGAAACAAATGCAAAGTGGGTTTTCTGTATGACTGAAAGGTGGAAATTCTGGGTGAACTTTTCTGTTTCTTGCCTTAACATTTGTATTTTTACTTTTTGTAGAAACCAGAAAGGTAAATAGGAGCACTGTGACAATCAAAGAGAAGAGTTGGAAATCTGAAACTTCATCTGCAGTGCCCAAACACCAGCCATAATTCATGTTCCACTGGTGTGACACATGCTGGAATCCGGGATGAACACCAGCCTCTGGCACAGAGTGGGCTGGTCTGGGGGGGAAGAGCGAAGTTGTTGCAGATGAGTAAACTCCACCAAAGTGCACACACCGGAAACAGAATGAAGAAATGAGCCATGTGCATTCGGGTGTAAAAGCCATGTCTGTGCTTAGGAGCATTTGTGTTGTAGGAAAAAAAACAAACCCAAAACATTGTTTGTAGCAAAGCCTCTTGGTTTTGTTGGGCTGTGTTAATAACGAGTGACTGGTTCTACTCTGGTGGGCTCTGGTCCATTTCAGTACTGCTTGTGCACAAAGTGGCTTTTGGACACAAGTGAGCTGGGGAGGGGAGGATTCTCTAATCTTTGTTATCCTGTGTTTCTTCTAGTATATGGAACACATGCTATTCCCCATTTTGTAGCTGTATCCAGCCATGCCTATAATGATTGAACTCCTGATCCACATCCCCCTTCCAGAGACTACCTGATCATTAGAGCTGTCACCTCTAGGATAACTGGATGGAAATGTTTCCATTTAAAACTCGACAGATTTTTATAGAGAGAAGCTCTATTCTTTATGGGGAATTTCTGTAAAACTCCTTCCTTTCCACAGAAAATTTATGTGGGAAATTTTTTAATAAAAACCAAATATTTGAAAACTCTCCCTTTCCCTAACAGAATACATCACCTCCCCAAACTTCCTTGCACTGGGGATCTCCAGTCAGACTTTATTCCTCATAATGTGTGCTGGACAGTTTTCTCTGTGGTTCAGAATCTTGTTTTCTAGAGGAATTTTCTGCACACGCCTCACACTCCTTTTTTGAGAATAAGTTCTGGTCCAAACTCACACCCACTGAGGCCATGTGGAACCACACAGGGACAGCCTAAAAGAAAAAAAAAGCACAAAAATCACCTTATTAATTTTCTCTGGGTCTCTGCCTCTCTGACTCCCTCCTGCACTTTCTTTTCCAAAACAGAAGGAGGGAATCCTACAGCGTGTAGCTGTTATTTGCCTTTTCCTTTCCCTCTTCTCTGCTGAGGTCAGGAAATAGAGCAGCCTGAAGCAGCGCATGTTCCACACATACCAATGCATTGTGGAGTACCCTGAGGCAGGGTGAACCTCCACAGCTCCCACACGCTTGCCTCGCCTCGGTGCCCGAGCAAGATGAACAGGACCCGTCACAGCAGTCACTGTGGAGACTCTGAAACAGATACCAGCTCCACAAACGGGATGCTCAATCACATCACTTATGCAGCTTCTCTCTCTGCTGCAGCATGTGTTCCTGGTAGGAGACCTCCCAGGCAGCTCTCTGTCACAGATACATCTTTCCTGTGCTGATATTTCCTGTCCATTTTGGGCAGTGTGAGAGAGGGTGCTGCTGACATTGCTGCTCTAAGGCATCCCAGATCCTAGATTTTGTGGATCTCTAAAAAACAAGAACTGAATGTATATTTTTAAAGCTCAATGCCTCCTGCATTCAGGAACACAGAATAGACTTCTCTGTAGAAGGAAGGGAGAATTAAAAACATAAAGGCTAATAGTAACAGCTGAGTATTATTTCTGTGAGTGTTTTTTTACCTAGACTAAATCCGACTACTTTAAACAGAGGGAGGTGAGCAAGCATCTGTCCTGAAAGTGATTATGCCTTTATTTATTGCTGCTGCATTGCTGGGGGGGAGGCAAAGGTAGGTTTAGTGGGCATTACACTTCAGTTGCTTGCTCCTGGGCTGTCATTTCTGCTCGGTGTCAGAGATGGTTGCTCAGGCTGCAGGACCGCAGGTACCTGTCCTGGAGAGCAGCCTGGAGGCACCTCACCATCACCCACCACAGCGTTCTGTCCTCTTTACTGTCAGAAAGGGCCCTTCTTGCCCTGCACTTACCATTAGTCTCTCAAGGAACTTTGACAGGGCCCAGGCTTACTCCAAAAGAGATAAAAGTGAAAAGGTCACACCTCTGGGTCAAAGGCTAAAAGGCAGATAAAACACTCTGCCTGCAGAAGCGAAATCCAAGGGAAATCAAATCAGCTCCCAAGAAAGGGTAGCTTGTAGGCTGAACTCCAGTGGGAGGACACAATTGCCTTTCTTTTAGCAACTTCCCCCCCCCCTTTTTTTTTCAACATGGGTTAACAAAATATATTTAAGCACAAAACAAAATAAACTCAAATGAAAATCCCAGCCTGCCTGCTCTCCAATGGCTGATTTAATGGAGAATTTTGCTCTGCGGGGTCATCTTTTCATCTCTTGCTGAGGGCAGAGGAAAAAATATTTTTAAACACAGGACAGACAAAATTTAGTATTTAATGTCTTCCTTTAACCAAACAGGGGCACAGCTACTCTTCTGACGGGTGACTTGAAGAGGACTTGGAACAATTAATCAGAAAATATCAGCTTTCAGTTAGGCAGGTTAAAGAAGGGGATAGTGGTAATTTGTGGGAGGGAAGAATAAACCATGAAAAGCAAAAACACAGATAACAAAAAATATATGTAAATGAGGATCTAAGGAACCTCTTTAGTGTATGTAGCAAGAAACTATTAACATTTCTATAAGCAGAAGAGGCAGCTTTAAGGTATCCTAGCCAGAGTGAGCCATCTGCACATGCATGTGAACTTTTATATATTGAGTCACAGGCTGAGAGAGAAATTTTGCTCAGATCCCTTTGGATATGAGCAAAAGAAAACATATGTTTAGCTCACTTCTCTCAGGGGCATCAGAGCAACAAGGGTGGCTGAGGTTTGCATGTGTGCATGTGAAGCGAGATCCTTTGGCAGCTCTGCAGAGATGAGCGTGCCCACACAGAACCTACAAATCTACATTTGCACAGATGGTTCTAACATCAACATTAGGAGATAAAACTTTTGCAGTTTCCCTTCTTTTGGATCACATTTCTGCAGTGTGCTGCTACAAACAGATAATTTAGAAGGCATCGTATCAGAGTTGGATGTTTTCTTCTGTTTGCTGCTAGTATCCAGCCTCATGTAACCTGTTCCTCTTCAGCTTTGTGCTTCCAGGCTCCCTTCTGATAAAACCTGGGAAAGTTTTCCCACTGACTTTGCCTCATTCCCAGAACTTCTCCCCTGCTTCAGTTCTTCATTCAGTGGAGTTTTAAACTTTCAAACTTCTCCACATTAGACCACCACAAGGAAGGATTTGGGAAAATCAGTTTTCAGCCTAATGAGGACAATTGCTGAGCCATTGTGAGGGTTTATGAGGCCCCAGAGCACCAGAGAAAGGTTGACATGCTATATTATACAGAAATGGGAAATTTGCGGAATGACCAACCAGTTTAACCTTGCAGGATACTTGAACGCAGTATTAAGAAACTGCCTCATAGAAAATAGGAATAACTGATAAAAAGAACTGGTTGACTTGGATTTGTGAAGAACTAAGAATGTCAAACCACAGCCTCTTCCACCATGAGAGAAAATGTTTTACTGTTTGGAAAAGGACTGATGAATTCAATTTTGAGTTTAAAAATATGTTTTCTGACATTTTCCTTACTAAGGGCTCAACTTGTAAACAAAAGTTCTCCAAAATGGGTGTCCAGTTGGCTGAAAAACACAGCCAAGTAACAGCAGTCAGGACATCGGTATCTGACTAGGTGATACACCTACCAGAGCACTGCAACTGTCTCCCAGGCTTTCATGTACCAGCCTTTTCTTCTAACCGGACTGAGCGTGTCATTCACAGCTGCATCTGAGAGCAAGACATTAATAAAACCACATTAGCCATCTCTGCTCCCTTCAGGTCTAAAGTTTGAGGCAATGAATCACACTCCTGGCTTTTAAGGTATTTTCTGTGCATCTACACTACGTTTCAGAACAGAGCTCCCAGGTGCCCAGCCTCCAGCTCAGCATTTCAAAACATGCAGGTAGCCCTTGGGGTAGATACTACCAGGCTGTGGAGAGTATATCTATGTTACTCTGAACTCCTGTGACAGAGGGATTTGTTCCAGGTCATAAAGAAGACTATAAGAGAGTAGGATGTGAATTTAGGTCTCTCAAATCTACAGGCTATTCCCCAGCTATGGGACTTGGAGGGAAAAAATATATAATTTTAAAATATTTTATAAGAAAAAAAAAAGAAACCAAAGAAAAGCAGTTAGTTTTGCTTGTTACGATATATTTTGCTGCTCACTGCATTGTTTATGGTTGTAACAGAAGTTTTATTTTCCAGGTGGTGAAACACTCTATCATAGCTTTAACATATCCAGGAGTAGCTAGCCAATAGATCTGTACAGTCAAAACCTGGATATGAGTTTTGCCTCACGATGATCAAAATCAGAATCAGAGGCAGAACTCCTAGGCTAGTGACTGATAACACGTTGTGTAAATCATTACGTTAAACGACAAGCCCTCTGGGATTTATTTTCAGGATACATCTGATCATTAGACCTCTTTTAGGTCTTGTAAGGTTATTCTGAAGTTAAATCAATATTTAGCTCAGCTCTACTGCTGTTCTTTATTGAATGCATCCAGAAGACACAACCCTTTTCTCAAACAAGGGGAATCCTCATTTTGGTTTTAAATAAAAACTCTCCAATCCAATTTTTGAAATATTGGAGTGTTCCAGGAAAGCTCCTGAAATGAGTTGAGCAAACAGTTGCTCAATTCCCTCCTTCCCTCCTCTTTAATCTCGGGTGCTGACCTGGCCATTCATTCCGTGTTTGCAGTGGTGAGCTCTGCAAACTGAGTTTCCATGGCAGCTCTAATCCTTGAATAGGGCTGGCTCCATCGGTGGTCACTTAGGACAGGCTTTGTCCTCCCCGTGTCCTGTCGCTGGCAGAATCAGAAGACAGAAAACAAGCGTCTTCAGTAAACATGACCTAATGAGATCCCCGACTTTGTGACGGGGGCCTGGAAAGGGAATGTGTGGGGATGCCTGCCTCTTCTGGGATTTTCCACTGAGGTCTCTCAGTGGTTTCCTGCCTGTTTTTATAGACTCTCTTATTTTAACTGCATTTCTGGTCACTTTTTCATTCTTCTTTTCCCTTGTAGATACAGATATAACTGAGCAAACATGGCAAAACCCTGGTCTGGCTTAGTGAGAGCTGTGTCCAATGTTCTCTTCTGCAGGTGCCAGGTTATCCTCTACCCAGCAATGTGACTGACCAACTCCTTGATTGCATGACCCCTATGGCATCAAGCAGTTTTTCTCTGAGGGGATGCTGTGGGGCTCCTGTAGCACCAAGAGGAGGGCCCTGTGCTTTCAGCCTCTTGCGCAAATAAATAAAAATTAAACTCTACATGTTCCCCCAATAGTACATAACTTCTTTCATTTTATGCTGAATAATCACAGTCAATTTGTCTGGGCATTAAGATGATTGCTTGTGAAACTGTCTAGGAGGATGACAGCCAAACATTTCCAGAAGAATAGGCTTTTCAAGCTGCTAGACACTAGGAAAAAATGATACCATATAAAAATATGCCTGAAATACACTGAAGCAGGCAAGCTCTGTATTTTAACTATATATTCTATACGTTCTTTAAACTTTTACCCAGTTCCTCCAAGTATTTGTCCTTTGCTCCAGGGCATGAAAGTCTTGCTATCCATCTTCTTTTAACTTGTTACATGAGGCACAATACCAAAGGTAAACGTGCTGGGCACCATGTACTTGCGTCTGGCCTTTGTGCGGTGTCAGTCACTTCCTCCGTGCTGGATGGGATGCAGCCTGTTATTTAAGGTCTGATTTCAACTGTTTGCCCTCACGTAACACAGAACAGTTGTCACAAAAAATGCTGATCATTATCTCAACGTACTGCAAATACATTTCAGAGAACACAGGCAGCTGAGTCCTGTAGCCCTTATTTTGGGAAAACTCCCACCACCTCCACATAGTTGATGTTTTACCCACAATTAGCAGCTACAGTCCATGTATTTACAGGAATTCCTCTGAAATCGAAAACACAGGCAGACTAATGGGATATAAAAGAAAGAGAAAGGAAGTGACTTTGGCCATGGCATGCTTCCACCCCATGCAGCCGAGGTTGGACAGCTAAAGGACCCCTGGCCCAACGCCCTGTCAATTACCTTAATCCCAACCCGAAGAGGAATGATACTAAACACTCGACAAAAATGCTTCCAAACATTGCCACAGGAAAAAGGAAAGCATTAACCCTGCCTTCCCAGGCATGGCTTCAGTAAGGGACATCTTATATTTTACATGGAGAAACACATGAACATAAAAGACATACCCTCCAGTGAAAACTTGCACAATCTCTCAGAGTGAACAGAATTAATCCTAGGGAATAATTACAGTTTTAAACAAGAATATTTATGACATTACATAAACACCATTAAAATAAAGTGAAAGGCAATAATTTTTAGAAAGAGGAAAGGAGGAAGTGAGGCAGGGGGGGATGAAAACCAATCAAAGTTTATAGTTAAAAAGATAAAAGTTCCTGTGTGTCAACCATCTTGGAAATTGTTGCTTCAACCGTCACTTGTGCCTTGTTTACTTCCCTTAATAAAACAGGGAAAGAATTTTGTTTATGAAGTTAGCCAATACTTGGAGCTTAAAGCACTTTTCTTAAAAAGGATCTTTCAAAAGAAAGAAGAAATGTGGAACATTTCTTTTCAAAATGTTTTAACTTTTCAAGAAAAAACATTTCAAGTCATTATCGTAGCAACCCTCTTTTATTTCTCCCTCCCTTTTTTCCCTTTTTCCCGAGGCAGGGAAGGCTGAAGGGAAGAGAGAGTTTTTCTCTTGTTAGCCAATGAAAAAAATAACACAACTATATTTTTAAATCAAATTAAAATTGAAAGAATTGCAAAGAAAAGCATTTGGAGATTTTCTTTTGCAACACGCTTGTAGCATTTTTCTAGCCAGTTCTAGTTATTTAGAACTGGGCTGAAATCTTCTTATGTCTTTTACACTACATATTTTACTCTGAAAATTTTGGAGCTTGAAAATTGCCCTGGGCAGCTTCAACTGGGGCTGAGCCTGCAAGGCCTGTATTGCTCCCCAGGAGACCAAGAGCTCTAGTGTCTGGCAGTAACTCGGGGGATTTTTGCCAGCCCAGAAATGGCCTGGCAGATCCTCTTCAGGAGAGATGCTCTTACAGTCCCTTGGGTTTGGGTTAGACATGTCACTGGTGACAGCAGTGCCTACATGTACCACGGGCACATGGAAATGGTTTAGAATTGCTCTCTGAATAGAAAGCTTTTTGGTCAAAATGCTGTTTCCTTCATTTTTTATTCTGACTTGGGCATATTCCAGCATCAAGAAAAAGATGGTAATCGACAGCACTCAGAGACATAAGAAAAATATTTCTTTCCCTTAACATTCCCTCTTCCAAGAGCTGACTTCTGGGAATTGCAGACCAACCCTCTCCTGTAGGGACTGCTGGCCCAAAAAATGGACACAAGGCTTTTGCAAGCCAGGTGGGAAGCAGAGGACATCGGTGGGCCAAGTGGGTGGCTGTGATGAGGAGATGTCTGTAAATGTTTTGTGGGTTGCAATTCAAGGTGAGGCAGCTGCTAGACATGTACCTGCATTTGAAAGGAGGGTTCAGCTTTGAGGGGGCAGCAGAAAATTTTGGAAATGGAGTACTGTGGCTTTATAGCAGTACCTCCCTCTGGACAAATATAAAAAATGTACTCTGCTGGCTGCAAGCTGTGGGATCAATATCAAGTCTGTGATTTGTACACAACTACTGCAATCTAATTGATACACATGGACAACAGATATGCTTTTGCAAATCAGCTGCGATTACCAGGATCCCTCGCAGGACTCAATAAACAATGTCTGGCTTTGGGGCCACAGAACACACACATGGCTACACAAACCTCCCAAACAATTTTCCACTCTGCCACCCAGGCTCCATCACCCAAAAGACTGTAAAAGAGCATGCGACAACACAAACAGTTTGGGTTTAGCCAAAAGCCTAAAGTACAAAAATTCTTCTTGGCCAACATGGTCTGCATCCAATTCCCTGCCTGCATAGGGAAACATCTTACTTTCCAGGTTTATTCTTCAGCACCTATAGAAACAAGAAGAGATTGCCTTTCCCGCTTACCCAGGCACAGGCCATCCTTCCCTCTGTCTCCTCAGAACTGAAAGCACTTAGGTCTTGTGGCCAAGCATAGACAGTCAGATGAGAAATCACATATTGCACTTCCTTCTCCATTTTCCCTGGTGCCAGGCACTTCCTCACTACCCTGATTTACTCATCAAGGTGTTGAGGATAGTTTGCTCTGCTAACTTCAGGAGTCAGGCAGCATTTCCTGAACCATAGTGATGGTTTAAGTAAGGTCCTTTCACTGACCTCCCCGTGACACTGTGCTCATGAATAACCAGGTCTGTCGCTGCCCCTCATACTTAATTTTCTCTGAGGAAATCTTCTGTTAAGGGGCAACAGTTTTCCATTTCAGTGTACAGCACTACCCAGCTGCTTGTTATTTCACTTGGCTGAGCCTGACAAGCTAATGGTATGTTTGATTTGCACTACCAGTTCCTGCTAGAGACATCATAACTTTTATTACAGACGTGGTTCTTGTTAGAGACTCAGTTGTCCGCAGAAGTAAAAAAAAAAGCACACTTATTTCAGTCAATTTACTGGTTAACTCATTATTTGCAAGCACAGTGCTGGCATCCAGCACACAATCTGCTGCATTTCTTTTTAGTGTATTTCACTGTTGCTTGTGCAGAAAATGGAGAGATCATTCTAGCTTTTCTTTTGATATACATTCCCTTTGCTGTCCTCTGAGGTTGATCACATTTCTGATTGCTAGAACATTTGCTGTAAACTTTCTTAGACACTGTGCAGTTAAATTCAGACCAGAATTGCCATAGGGGAAAAAAATGGGTACAGAGAGAGGATAAGCAGGAATATATCTAATTGGGCATAGTTTAACATAAATTTTCTGCCTTGGTTTTCCTGCTCAGTGAAGATAAGGATATCGAGTGTGTCTGTAGAACTTGCACATCTGCATTATTTTCACACTACCAAAAGTACTGCATGTGCTACATAAAACTAATGCATCACATTTTGCAAGAACAAAGAGAAAACCGAAAGGACTATACTATCACAGCCCTGCTTGTGTGCAAAACAGTGAATCTATATATTAATGAGGAGACCAGTGGGGTTACGAAATCTGTTTCCCCCAACATACATAGAGCATCCGCTCAGGACAGGGCAGTACCCTCCAAATTTTCCATCACTCTGACTAGGAGCGCTCTGATAGATGTGTGTGTATCTCATGCTCAGCAATCCAGATGGAAGGATTTCCAAACCTAAGATTGCTTATGAAAATTTTGGCTCCACTTCCCCTCTGTCTCAGTTTAGTTGCCAGTAAAAAGGGGATGGTAATCACACACATCACCATGCTGCAGCCTTGTGTAAAATATGGTTGTTAAAAAACAACATACACAAAAAAAATAAGTAGGCTCATACTGTTACCCTTTGCCTCAGAGCCAGTAGGTTTCCTACTTGCGGGACTGCCAGCGTAAGACATCTATTTGCACTACTATCAGGGACTGTTAGTTTCTCATGCAGAATTTTCTCTAATAAAGGCCCTTTAAAGCTCCTGAACTCTTGATCCTCAAAACAGCCAGTCTGGGAAGCGTTTCTTCCAGTCTTTGAAGTTGCAGCACTCATAAAGCTGACCAGTGCTGTTTGTGGGTTTGTTTTCTTTCCATATCTCTCCTTTTCCTTTAAGACCAGACAGAAGATGACATTATTAGCAGGCTGCTCACAAGCACCTAGTAGTTTAGGGGAAGGCTTTTTATTTCTGCTTTCAAGCAGAGATGAAAGATTGTAAAAACCTCTCTTTTTTTTTCCTTAGGGAATTACAGCTCACAAAAGTTCTTATAACTCCTTACAGCAACTATTTTACTACTCAGGGAGGCTATTTACTAGGTCACTTTCTTCCTGCAGCAGGCCTCAGTGTTAATAAATGGTGTCTGTGAGTTACTTTATGCTCTTCATACTTTATTTTGATCTAGCTGTGTGTTTAAGGAGCTAAAGAGAGTGTGTCTTGATGAACTACTTACACCAGAGTTTGCTCTAGGCCAAAATGCAGAGAGGGCTTTCTTCTGGGTTTTTTCTAGGTTTTTGTAGGTACACTGAAATCTGAAAAATGGGGCAAGCTGCCAAGGTTGCTCTGCAACTCTGTTAGCTTCTGCTCACTCAGCATTAACATCTGTCTTCACTAAAGTGTTACTGGACCCCCGGTACACTGCATGGAGCGAGTTCCAGAGGCACTTACAGAAAGCAGAGCTCAGGGAGGGAGGGAGAGCAATGTCCCCCAAACCCCCAACTTTTTCAGTAAAATTAAGGCACAGCTTTACTCCAGAAGGCTCTGTCCCAGGTCTGTGTGCCAGTGAGCCTTAGTATCAAAAACAACCATGAGAGAGAGATGGGGAGATTGCAACAAGAGAACCCTATACCTGTGTTCTGCCTTAACCTTTCACACCATTCAGAAGGTGTCATAAAATACAGCAAAGATTTTTTTCTCTTTCCAAAAAAAGTCAGATGATTTTAGTATACAGTTCAAACTAGAAGTGCAATATCCCAGGAGGTGGGTTACCCCTAAGTCCTGAAATGAGGCACACAGTCATTACAACGCTAAGCTCATCACTAACACACCCAAAGGAAGGCAGTACCTCATGCCTCCCTGGTAAGGTTGCACAATATCTTTGTGCCTAATTAACATCTATATGTCAATTCGTCAAAGAAACCAATTCTGCGTACACGTAAAGTACATAAGTCTTAGCCAATCCCTTCCAGGTTCTATCAGGGAAGAGAGGGGGTAAAATCACATAAACCACCCCTGTAACACCTGGTTTGATGTCTCACATGAGACTTGGGTGCACTCACTGAGGCTGTGCTCATGGGTAGCACCCGGCAAGTCAGTAAATTCAGGGTCACATTCTCGAGGTACGAGCAACATCCTGCTCTGCAATGTGTGCAAAACCACACAAGTTACCAGCATGTGGTAAACAGCAGCAAACCTCTGAAGGCACATCTTCAGCACATTTTACAAAGTAACATCCAGCTTTCCATGAGCTGACAAATTTCCAAGTTTTTCTTTGTGTACTGTGTGTTTACATGCCTGCCATACAATCAGCGGTGCCTGGATTTGTGGATTTATTGGCTGTGACCAGACACAGGCTAAGTAAGTAAACAGATTAATATGTATTAACATATTGCATTCGTTCAAAGTTCAGAACTTGTGTGCACATGTGAAGGTGGTATTTATCCATGGTTCTTACCAAGGGAGCTGATTAAAAACTGGATCATGCAAAATAAGGAGTGTAGTAAAAAGACAGCATTAAAACATTTTTTTAATTGAAATAGCCTGAATAATGGTTACCTGACTTAATGGCTCATCAAACTATAGCTCTCACATAATCTTCAAGGGTTCAGTAGTTTTGTGTTGTAACTTGCAGCTGATGCTGCAAGAAGTGAGAGTTCTTATGAAACTGTTTCTGCATTGTTACCCATAAGAACCACACCTAAGAGAAGTCATAATGCCTCATGTACAAAAGACAAAGGAAGAGAAAGGACAGTCACACATTGGTCACCTCTTAATGGAAAAGAGGTCTCCAGAGTCAGGAACTTATTGGTATACCACCTTTTTTTTTTAAGGTTTTGGCTTGTGATCTTGCAAACTTTGGCTTTTTTCTGTCTATATATGATGGGAGAGTCAGATAACCAAGTTCCCATTTTACAATAGCAATAAAAAGCTTCAAGTGTGTTTTAACACTGTCGGAGCTGTGGGGGTAAGTACAGCAGTGTGAGCTACCACCTTGCCCCTCCTCCTCCCAGTGGGGCTGGGGCTGAGCAGATCCCTTGGTTGGGTTCCCTGGAGCAGAGATGCCTTTGCAGGGATGCATTACCCAAGCTAAAGAGGAGGATTTTTTAGTGTTTGTCCCAAATTATTTCTATCAAATAATTTTCAATCCAAAACTTAGGATGCATCAGGAATGAGACAGCTTTTACAGGAGAAGACATCCTTGGAGATTCCCATTGCAGCAGATTGCCTGGCCCTCAGCCTGGGGAACAGGCATGCGTCTACCATGAGCCATCACTGAAACCCTGCTGCTGAGGAAGAAGAATCAATCTTCGTCAGGAAAATTATAAAAAGGAATTTCTTGTTGAGAATGTTTGTGAACAGATTTTTCCAGCAGCTGCTCAGCTGGTCTCCCATGGAGGAGGCCAGGAGAAAGCTAGATGACCAGACGTGCAACCAGCCCAAGTGCTCTGGGATGTGATGATAAAATTTTTCACTTCAGATCTTAAAAACAAACAAACAAAACAAAACATAACAAACAAAGAACACCAAAAAAAAACCAGCCACTTGTTTTAGTGCCTAAATGGCAGCTCAGGTCACTTGGCACTTTAGTGCTTAAGCTCTTACTAGGTGTACTATGTGACACATTTCAGGAGCTGTGATTAAGCTGTCTCTGTTCCCATCAAGCAGCTCACAGACTCTTGTAGAATGGAAGACCTCACTGTTAACACAGGCATTTTAAGAAAAGCATTTGCAGACATTTTTCTGTTTCTCTTCTCAATCCAAACCAAACTTTACATCTCTTTTATGGGGTTTAGGCTTGAATTTTTAAGCCAAATTAATGATCTAGGATATATACTGTCAGGTCTTCTAAAGAACCTGGCTACCAAGACAGGAACCTAGCATACTCTATTCCTCTCACCCTGGGACTGTCTTGACTGCAGCTTTTCTATACCTTCTAAGTACCTTTACAACCTAGATATTAATCAGTGTATCTTTCTCACAGCCC